>NC_086446.1:614257326-614563326 GCF_028390025.1 Pseudophryne corroboree
AATGGCAGTACCACTGGACATATACAGAAGTGTCAGACAGGATGGCACTTTAAAAAAATAGTCCCCAAACACCACATGATGCAAAGAAGAAAAAAGGTGCACCGAGGTTGCTGTATTGTAACCCTATTTGTCTTGACAGCTGAGAGTTAACCTTTTTTTAGTGCCTCCAACCAAAACTTTTGTATGTTATAACCTACTATAACAGGATACATTTGGGAAAACCTTATGTTTATTGTATCTTGTATTACAGGTGCCGAGGTTGATTACCTGCTGTCTCCGAATCCACCGAACTCCACTGATCCACAGGTAAGTACACCCCTTACAAGCCAAATTCACTTAATGAAAGTAAATATATATTTTTACTTAAGAGTAATATAGTTCAATTCATACAGATTAAGTTCAGTGTAGTAGTACCAGATTCATTAGTACATTGCCTTTCTACACATTAAATAAACGTACTAATACTTTATAAACACACAGTAAGTATACTGAGGTTTTAAAACTAACAAGTAACAGTCAACCTACATCGTTATATTCCTAGTAATCTCACAATGAACTATTCTAATAAGATACAAAACCTATACAGAGGTTATGCATGCAATACAAAAAACAAACCCCTATTTCATCACCATGAAGACCAAGAGTGACCCGGGTACTCATATAAAAAAATCTATGCTCAGTCAATTGGGGCCTTTTTATTTGTGATGTGCACACTCTAGTTTAGCAAGATACTGCTGAAACTATGGTAACAAATTCTTACGTGTTATAATTCCTTTATGGTATATGGTTATCAGTGTAAGTAGCTCCTTAAAATTCATATCCCCTCCTTCTCTCCTAATCTCTAGAGTTGTCACACTGCTCCTGAGGGACTGTTAGTGTAGGAGGGTTAATTGTGGACAGTCACCTTTATCCTTCTCTTATCTGGCAAGCTTGATTTAGGAAATTATATAACTTTGCAGACTTGTCTAGAAGGAGCCTCCTGGATTTTCATCTGTAGCCTTCTTATGAATCCTTTAATCAGCTACTATTATTCCTGTTAACAGTCAAAGGGCTACCTTTTATAACAACTGACACTGCTTTCCGTATATACTGTATATTACTCTGTGTCCTTTCCTTAAGACAATATAGCTTCTCCCTTGGATATACTCTGGTTACAAGTCTATAGTGAAGCCATAGTAGCCTAGCCTTTTCCCTTAGTCCTAATATCCCTTTGGGGGGTTAGTATCCAGTGTCCAAGGGTGACCAGTCTGTTATCTCATTTCAATACTGTGGTAGAAATAACCAGCAAAAGCTTGCAGATTCTAAGAGATGCCATGTAGGGTATCTATTCACCATGGTTCATTATGCTAACCATTGGCTTACTCACTGGTCTTAAGCAACATTCCATACAGTCTCACATATAGGCACGGCTTCCTGCTTTCCCCTCTTCCTTATCTGTTAATCTCTCTATAACATTAAGGCAATTTTCCCTGGAATATTCCCCTCGGTATTCCAGCATCTATACCGATAACGCCATGGATATACAGTCTCGCTAGATTCTCTTATTGCTGCAGTATCTGTATACCCCCTGCATTGGCTATGGTCACTACCGTGGGCGGCAGGTTATAATTGAGTACTTGCATGGGTTAATGTGTTTACTTTTTACTCATGTGCTCTCCTATGCCCTGTTAATTATGTCTTTAGGAGCCCCGCTGACTGTCATAGAGGTGGGTGTTATGCACTTACGCTTCCACAGGGGTAGATAGTAAAAAGACTCTCCCCCGACTCCTCCTTCTAGCTGATTGCTGGTTTGCCTTTTTAACACAGCAGCCCCGCCCCCTTAGCAGGGAACATCACTGAGACCCCGACCCTCACTTCCCTTGAGCTCTGGAACATCAGGCATGGGTGAAGCTTCGCTGTGCTGCCTAGCAACTGAACCCTGTCAGCGGAGACACTGCTTCTACCAGTGGAAGGTGAGGTGACCTCCCGCTGCTCTGCCCGCTACAGCCAACCTCTGTCTTCCTCCATCAGTGGCCGCTATGCTTCAGCTTGCATGGGTACAGCTCCCGGGGCTCCGGCTGTCGCTGTATATATTTACCGCTTACACAGCTCTACTCTGTAGCAGCGATGCTCAGGGTGCGAACTGGGTCAGGGGAACGGCAGCCTGCGACTGCGTCTATATTACCAGCCTCCCAGCACCGCTATGCTCCTTCAGCCAGGTCCCTCGCCACCAGCCGCTCCAACTTTGCCTTCTAGTCAGCGCTCACGGTACCCGCTCTCACTAACAGCTGCTCTTACCACCAGATCCCAAGTGGTCCTCCTGCGCTCACTCATCCCCTCTATTTATACCTTTTCCCCCAGTCCACTCGCACTGCTCCCTTCTCCCGCTGTAGTGGGTCTCGTGCCCCAGCTCATGAGGCTTCTAGAGCCTTCTCCAAGCGCACTGTCCACCAATGTATCCTCACCATGAACCAAGATTATATACATAATACATAAGCAGTTATCAATCAGTACTGTATGTACACCTTTCCACAAATAAATAGACATATATATATATATATATATATATATATATTAGGTGGTAACCATCACTATATACCTATATCCCATTACAATAGTCACAAAAGTGAGGGAGGGTGTTATTAGGGGTGTTGTGGGGCTGACATTATTAGTGTAATTGGAGTAGCTTTTGGCTCTTCTCACTTTAACCAAAGCAATAATAATTAATACTATGTAACCCATCGGTGGCTACACTCTCCCCCTTTTGGTAAAAGTGTATATCACCATCTAACCAAGTGACCTACCAGTGCACCTGGCAAACATCATATAGTATACCCAAAATATGGCCATGACATCACCATGTTGGGGCGCAATACCAATGGAATTTCTGTTGGAGTTCCTAACTGCTCATAGGTGAGTATTTTGGGGGGCTTACAACTCCTTTGCGGCCTAGGGGACATAATCCCTAAGCCTCCCCCAGGAGTATCTATTGACTCAGAGTCTCCACCCATTCTCCAACTTTCTTTAGTTGCCATACCACCATCACTATAACCATCATTCCATTCACAATTATTGGAGGAGCAGGGTACTTTGGGATCCAGATGATCCTGCTCAAAGACAGGCTCGTCCCTCTGACAGTCACTATCTTGATAGTAATATCTAGAGGTGTATTCATCTGAGTGAACCTTCTCCTCCTCATCCCTAGTACTGCCATCCACCAGGTGCCGCGCAGTACCACTGGAAGCCTGGTCCTCCCGGGGACTGGAGTTTCCGGAATCCTCCCACCGGATGTCTTGCGCAATGGGAAGCAAATGCTCCATATGATAGGTTAGCATGGGTCCCTGTCCATCTGCCTGCACAAGCTGATAGGTAGGAATATTAGGCAACTGCTGCACTACAATATAAGGCTCAGATCTCCATCAATTATGCAACTTTTGCTTCTTGGGTTATCCTAAGGATCGAAGTAAAACTCTGTCTCCGGGCTTTAAGCACTGTTCTTTGACATGACTGTCAAATTGGGCTTTGTAATTTTCCCCCATCTTATGGGCAGATGCTTGTGCCAACTGATATGCCTCTTTTAATTGCTGTCTAAGTTGCTTTATGTACTGAGAGTGTGAGGAGGCTGCAGTGGAATTGACCTGCATGCCTAAGCATACATCAATGGGTAGTCTGGCTTCCCGGTCAAACATGAGATAATAGGGCGTGAATCCAGTTGTCTCATTTCGGGTGCAATTGTATGCATGGACTAATGGAGAGACATGGCGTCGCCATTGATTTTTCCTCTTGGAGCCCAAGGTGCCCAGCATATTTAACAGGGTCCGGTTGAATCGCTCTGGCTGTGGGTCCCCTTGAGGATGATAGGGCATAGTTTGGGATTTCTGAATACCACAGCACTTGCACAACTCCCTGATCAACCGGCTTTCGAATTCTCTTCCTTGTTCAGAGTGTATCCGGGCGGGTAGTCCATAGTGGTCGAAGAACTTCTCCCACAACGTGGTGGCAACGGTCACTGCTTGCTGGTTAGTCGTGATATATGCTTGAGCATACCTTGTGAAATGATCTGTTACCACCAGTATGTGACTGTCCTGTCCTCCAGGGCCTTCAAAAGTCAAAAAGTCAATGAAAACTAGGTCCATTGGTCCAGAGCTACTGATGGTCACGAGTGGAGCAGATCGGGTAGGTAAGGTTTTACAAAGGATACAACTCCCACAAGTTCAACAAAACTGGTCTATGTCTCGGTTCATGAAGGGCCAAAAAAAAGGTCAGCTACTAACCCCTGTGTCTTATCATACCCCAAATGACCATGCTGATCGTGTAAAGATTCCAACACCATCTGCTTATATATAGTGGGTAATATCAGCTGTAGCTTAAAAGCTCCGTCATTTTTCCGAACACTTCGGTACAAGACATCCTTCATCATTCTCAGCTTTTTCTGTTGCCGCCACAACACTTTCGACACTTTTGACAGCTGCGGCCGTTTCATAGTGAGGTTGGAATTCTCTACTATCTGTAAAACCGTGAAGATATCTGGGTCATCCCTTTGTGCTTGAGCCATTTGTTCCCGTGTTATCATATCTAATCCCTCCATGTCCGTACGGCTCAGCCAGCAGTAAGAAGGGGGAATGGCTAGTTCTGAAGCTCCAGTGACCAGTATAGCAGCTGTATCCAGGGGTCTGTGGAGACCCATAGCCCATATGTTGGCATAGCCCCTTCACTGCCGCTGCTGGTACTTCAATCCAGTAATCTGCTAACCCGTAGCCATCTCCATGCGGCATGCGCGATAAAGCATCAGCATCCTGATTGTTAGCCCCCGGACGGTATTAGATATTACAGTCGTAGTTCGTCAAAGCAGCCAGCCACCTGTGGCCAGTGGCATCCAATTTAGCTGAAGTCTGGATGTAAGTCAAAGGGTTGTTATCCGTTTGTACGGTGAAATGGACTTCATATAGATAGTCATGGAACTTCTCACTTACGGCCCATTTAAGTGCCAAAAATTCCAACTTATAAACTGAGTAGTTCTTCTCACTATTCGATAGCCCACGACTAACATACAAGATGGGTCGCAACTGCTGATCGTGTACCTGGTACAGCACTCCCCCAAGGCCATCAAAGGAGGCATCTATATGCACTTCATAAGGGAGTTTAGGGTGTGCATATGCCAGTACAGGAGATTTTGTTAGACTTTCCTTCAAACTGTTAAAGGCGTCCTCACACTGTTCCGTTCATCTCTCCCCGAAAGGCTCGCGTGGCTGGTAATAAGGCTTTTCACTGTCTGATCTAGAGCAGTGGAAGTGCTTCTTGACAGGGGGATACCCTCGGGTCAACACTGTCAATGGTTTGGCAACTGTGGCATACTGGGGTACGAATTTACGATAAAAACCGCAGAATCCGAGAAAAGACCTCAGATCCTTAAGGTTTTCTGGTCTGGGCCAATTCTTCACCGTTACCACTTTGTCCGGATCAGTAGCTGTCCCTTGCCTACTTACAATGTGCCGTAAATACTTGACGGATGCCCTGCAGAGCTTGCATTTCTCAGGAGATAGTTTCAATCCTCTAGCCTGGAGTCGATCTAACACCTTGAGTAGCCGCTCATTGTGCTCTTCTAGATCTTTCCCGAAGACGATGATATCATCTAAGTACACCAATACCTCACGGTAGCACATGTCCCCTACCGTTTTTTCCAGCGTTCTCTGGAACGTAGCCAGGGCCAATTTTATACCTTGAGGCATTTTTAAGAACTCAAAGAACCCTACTGGGCATATGAAAGCGGTCTTGGCTCTATCAGTCATGCTCATCGGGATCTGATAATATCCACATCGTAGATCAAGAACGGAGAACCATTGACTTCCCTGCAGGCAAGCTAGTGCTTCGTCCATTTTTGGTACCGTATACTGATCAAGCACCGTTCGACTATTCAAGGTACGTTAGTCTATGCATAGTCTAATCTCTCCGTTCTTCTTACGCGCGACCACAATAGGTGAGGCACACAGACTTTCCAAATCTGCTATGACGTTGTTTTCCAATAAATTACGTAGGTGTGCCCTTACGTCTGCAAAGCCGGCAGGAGCTAACCTCCTTGATCTCTCCCTGAACGGTGTAGTATCAGTCAATTTGATATGATGTTCCACTCTGGTGGCTGACCTAGATCCCAGTCAGTTTTAGAGAAAACGGCTTCCCTTTACTGCAGCTGCTCTACCAGCCATTGCTTACTCTCCTTATCAATATTGCTGCCCTGAAAACATGATTCTATATCAATGGTCCTGGAGGTAGGCGTGGCCACAGGGATTAAAGTAGCATCACAAATAGCATGACTGCTTTCTATCAAGTGACATCTGTATCCACCCTCACCGAGTTAGCTAACCACGGAAAGGTGGTTTTCCTTCTCCTGCTTCTCACACCATAGACTGAGGATCCGGAACATATTGGTGTTAGTTCCCACTAGGGCAAGTAGCTGTCCATTATCCCCTGGCGAATCAGGGCAGACTAAAGCTATAAATGGGACAGTCTAATTGGGATTACTCAATCCAGGTTCCAAGGTGATCTTCATAATTATATACCCTAGGTAGGGGTATTTTTGTTCACTTAGCCCCCAGACAGCGCTGCCACTGAGTGGGTGAATGGATACATTGGGCAAATTTTCACTGTACCAGGATTCAAAGACTATGGACACTTGAGACCCGCTATCCATTAGGATAGTACAATCTTGCCCGTTTATCATGGCTTTAACAAGTGGGGCCTGTCCCATTAAGCTGTCAGGAATGGTGGCCGACCACTATGCACTCCCCATTGCTCGAACGTTTATAACTGGGGAGCCTGTGAGGGGGTCACAGCGCTCCCATTGGAGTTTTCTAGGTGGGTATCTTTCCTTTGGCTAGTAGGCTTATTATTCCCTCTCCTTCCAGCTCCGTTACCTGGGCATTCAAAAGACCTATGTCCAGCTTGACCACATTGTAGCATATAATAGGGGCACGATTTCCGTTTCCCTGGTTCATCCCCCTTCCCACACCTGGGGGCCAGTACTGGCTGGGGGTGGACTGAAGAGCAATCAATTGATCTATTTTTTTTTTGTTTTGCTCCTCAGGCAACTTCAACAATCTTTCATCCATAGTTGGAGGGGTCGAGGTAGGTAATACAACCTTTACTTTCTTAATGTTGCTTTCTCTAGTTTCAATCTGCACTTCCTCCAATTTGACCTCCTTGACCAATTCCATCAAAGTAGGGGGGGACCCACAGTCATAGTGCATCGTAATTGCTGGGCCACAAGATTGTTGCTCAATGCCCCTTTTAGCACCTGTCTCTTTCGACTCTCATCTACTGCCTCCTTGGCAATACCCCCTTTCTCTACTATCTTGTAAATCAATCTATCCACCCTATAAATATAATGAGTCAGCGTTTCCCCAGGCTCTTGATATGTCCGATTTAAACGGGCCATCAAATCCCCGATGTCCTCAATTGTCCCAAATGAGAAGTCCAATGCCTCAATATAGTCTTTAAATGTGGTGGACAACTTACTCTGCCTAGTGGCCTGTATCACCCCCATAGCAGGCCCTCATAGACTCTCTACTATACGCTGTTTCTTAATGTGCTCGGGGCATTGCCATTCTTTGGAGGGCTGAATAGCCACTTCCCGCCAAGTATCATAGGTTTCCTCTTCAGGCGGCACAGGGAGGATTTCTGAGAATATTCTCAACCGTCGATAGCCACCTTCATAGTGCCACCGTTCTAGTTGACTGATCATCTTATCCACGACTTTTTCAACTCCCATTCCAGTATCCTCATCATTATTCACTGGCAGATATCTGTTGGAACTAGTGGTGCGGTAACACTCCCCTGATACGGGTGCCCCAGTACCATTATCCCCTCCAGAGGCTCTTCATCAGCAATATCTCCCCCTTCTGGCCACAACAGTTGTACTTTCTGCCCTGCAGCCCCTTCCACTACCACTATGCTGGGAAGTAAGGTCTAATCTATAGGGTTTCGGTTGCTAATCAGTATCGCGTAGGTATCACCATACTGCCCTTTCCACCGCTCCACAATACAGGGTTGACTCATCACTGACAGCTGAAAGGTGTCTCCCTAGTCCAAAACTACACAGAGGTTCCACCCCCTTCTCCGTACACCATCTATAGATGTCAGCCACTGTTACCTCCTCCATGACCCACCTGTGTAATAAACAATGAGACCTGATGGGCTACCACCCCCTGGGATCTCAGCAGTGCCTCCAATATGTAACCCTATTTATCTTGACTTAGCTGAGAGTTAACCTTTCTTAGTGCCTCCACCCAAAATTTTGTATGTGATAACCTACTATAATAGGATAAGTTTGGGAAAACCTTATGTTTATTGTATCTTGTATTACAGGTGCTGAGGTTGATTACCTGCTGTCTCCGAATCCACCGAACTCTGCTGATCCATAGGTAAGTACACCCCTTACAAACCAAATTCACTTAATGAAAGTATATATTTTTTTTAACTTAAGAGTAATATAGTTCAATTCATACAAATTAAGTTCAGTGTAGTAGTACCAGATTCATTAGTACGTTGCCTTCCTACACATTAAATAAACGTACTAATACTTTATAAACACACGGTAAGTATACTGACGTTTTAAAACTAACAGGTAACAGTCAACCTACATCGTTATATTCCTAGTAATCTCACAATGAACTATTCTAATAAGATACCCCACCTATACAGAGGTTAGTGCATGCAATACAAAAAACAAACCCCTATTTCATCACCATGAAGACCAAGAGTGACCCGGGTACTCATATAAAAAAAACTATGCGCAGTCAATTAGGGCCCCTTTATCTGTGATATGCACACTCTAGTTTAGCAAGATTCTGCTGAAACTATGGTAACAAATCCTTACGTGTTATAATTCCTTTCTGGTATATGGTTAGCAGTGTAAGTAGCTCCTTAAAATTCATATCCCCTTTTTCTCTCATACTCTCTAGAGTTGTCACACTGCTCCTGAGGGACTGTTAGTGTAGGAGGGTTAATTGTTGACAATCACCTTTTACCTTCTCTTATCTGACAATCTCGATTTAGGAAATTATATAACTTTGCAGACTTGTCTAGAAGGAGCCTCCTGGATTTTTCGTCTATAGCCTTCTTATGAATCCTTTAATCAGCTACTATTATTCCTGTTAACAGTCAAAGGGCTACCTTTTATAACAACTGACACTGCTTTCCGTATATACTGTATATTACTCTGTGTCCTTTCCTTAAGACAATATAACTTTTCCCTTGGATATACTCTGGTTATAAGTCAATAGTGAAGTCCATGGTAGCCTAGCCTTTTCCCTTAGTCCTAATATCCCTTTGGGGGGTTAGTATCCAGTGTCCAAGGCTGGCCAGTCTGTTAACTCATTTCAATACTGTGGTAGAAATAACCAGCAAAAGCTTGCAGATTCTAAGAGATGCCATGTATGGTATCTATTCACCATGGTTCATTATGCTAACCATTGGCTTACTCACTGGTCTTAAGCAACATTCCATACAGTCTCACATATAGGCACGGCTTCCTGCTTTCCCCTCTTTTTTAACTGTTAATCTCTCTATAACATTAAGGCAATTTTCCCTGGACTATTCCCCTCGGTATTCCAGCATCTATACCGATAACGCCATATATATACAGTCTCGCTAGATTCTCTTAATGCTGCAGTATCCGTATATTCCCTGCATTGGATATGGTCACTACCGTGGGTGGCAGGTTATAATTGAGTACTTGCATGGGTTAATGTGTTTACTCTTTACTCACGTACTCTCATATGCCCTGTTAATTATGTCTTTAGGAGACCCACTGACTGTCATAGAGGTGGGTGTTTCACTTACGCTTCCACAGGGGTAGATAGTAAAAAGACTCTCCCCCGACTCCTCCCTCTAGCTGATTGCTGGTTAACCTTTTTAACACAACAGCAGTCCACTCGCACTGCTCCCTTCTCCCACTGTAGCGGTCTCGCGCCCCCAGCTCATGAGGCTTCTAGAGCATTCTCCAAGCGCACTGTCCACCAATGTATCCTCACCATGAACCAAGATTATATACACAATACATAAGTAGTTATCAATCATTACTGTATGTACACCTTTCCACAAATAAATAAACATATATATGACTGGGGTGTGCATCTCCAGCACACCCCTGTCATTTTAAAAAAAATCTGCAATTGATGGACTTATACGGCAGTACCCCAGGATTAATACAGCAGTACCCCTGGACTTATACGGCAGTGTCAGACAGGACGGCACTTTTCAAAAACTAGGCACCAAACAGCACCTCATGCAAAGATGTCAAAGAGGTGCAATGAGGTAGGTGTAGGACAAAGCCAAGCGACACAAATAATTACCACTGGAATTATATGTCCAAATCACTGGAATTAAATGGCAAAATCACTGGAATTAAATGGCAAAATCACTTTAATTATACTGCAAAATCACTGTAATTATACGTCCAAGTCACTGGAAATATACGTCCAAATCACTGGAATTAAATGGCAAGATCACTGGAATTAAATGGCAAAATCACTGGAATTATACGTCCAAATCACTGGAATTAAATGGCAAAATCACTGGAATTATACTGCAAAATCACTGGAATAATATTGCAAAATCACTGTAATTTTACGTCCAAATCACTGGAATTATACGTCCTGTCGAAGTCAGAAAAATGTCTTAATGCACACTGCCATATTTGCACCGCACACTGGTCCGTGCTGCGCATGCGTACGCTCTCCCGTGGAAGCGCATACCCGCAATAGCGTGCACTCGCACGCGCAGTATGCGCATTTACGGTAGAGTTTATGTGATCGTAGCGTGCGACTCATTCGTTACAAATATTCACAATTAATGTATTTCATAGATCATGTTCCCCTCAATAGTTTCTGTAAGTTTGGTTTAGATAGAATGTCCCTGAGCGGAGGAATCCCTCTTTGTATTGCACGAAGGGTCTAACAGGAGTCATACAGCAGTGTTTGATACCCATCGGAAGAGTATTTAATTAGCAATATTCCGGTGTTGGTTTGGAGCGTATTAATCGCTCGTGCGAATAGTTATGGACATAAGAAGTTTATGTCCATTTCTATGATTTGCACATACTCAGGTATGCGGCGGGAAACCCAGTTCCCCACCCACCTGAGCTGTTGGAAATCAGCACAGCCCACCTGTATGAATCAACCTATGACCTTTGGTTACAGTACAGGGCCGAATTCCTGTGTCCAATAAACTGTAGGATTGTAGGGACTAGGAGATTGCATTGTGTGTGGGGCATAAATAGGCAGACCAACCACATCCAGCTCTCACTCTCTCATCAACGGTTATCTGCTGATAATCGGGAGCTGGATATCGAGGCGCTGGCGATCATACCCTTTGTGCGTAAGTTCTCTCCGTAATCATTGTCTTTCTGTGAGCCAATTCCTCTCTCTCTCTCTGTGTCTATCTCTCTCTCTCTCTATTTTCTCTTTTCTCTCATATCTCCCCTAGACTAAACTTGATAGTATTGTATTGTATTGTGTTAGACCAGGATAGTATTGTAGTTTATCCCTTAGTTAGGTGTTTGGTTAGGAAGTCTTTGTTATATTGTAGTGTATCATTTGTACTGTGTTACTCTTTTACAAGTATACTAGATATAATACAGATAATAGGCTTTGGAACCCTAAATCAGTATTTGTGTATTTACTATAGTGTTAAGTGTTCATTTGAGCGTCGGTGACGCTCAAACAGCTTTGCAGGTAGTCAGGTTACACAAGGTTGCATTTACACCCTGTACTCACATTAAGGTATTCTGTGTGTTTCATTGGTATAAGGTTTAATATCAAGGTAAAGTGTTGTAAGCGTCTGCATCGCTGGTGACCTCCTCGTGGTCTCTAGCGTACACTACGTAACAGCGAATCTTTCCCCTAGACTTAACCAATAACGTGTCCTGTGATCACTGGGCCGCGAGCGAACGTGACGCTTGAGCGTCTCGCCTACGGCTGAGCGATCGCTACGCAGATAGCGTACCATTACGGTACTTCTTAAGTAAACAGCGTACAGTGTTCTTAGCTTTACAGTGTTCTTAGCTTCATAAGGGTTGGTTATACGACAAAGGAATTTAGCATTGTCAATTGGGGGCTCGTCCGGTCCTTTTCACATCTGCACTAGGTAGATCAGCAGACTTTATCCCCCAGCAAAAGGGTGGGAGGTTGTCTCGCAGTTGCTGACGGGATAAGCGTCTGCTTCGCTTAGGTAAAGAGTGCTGAAGGAACCCGGTAACCGGAAGTAAGAACAAAACGCTTGTGTCTTTTTAAAACTGTTTATTTTTTTCTTTTGTCTTGCATACGCACGCATATATACCTGCATTTCTTTTCACTTGTGTATTTCATTTTTCGTATATCACTATTCCTGTTTGCCACATTTTTATAGTTGATAGAAAGGGCTAAAAGGAGATTTGCTGTTATTTAATAATAGAGGTAATAGTTAAAGTATAGAACAACACACGGCTTGTCCGAGAGACGAGGCAGCCAGTGTGCAGTGTGGATTGCGGTAGATGATCAGGGATCATCTACATTGATAAAATATATATTGTGTTACGGTGGATCCTTTGCATTGCGTACACGTGTCGCTAACAAAGACTAGCGTACGCAATCCAAAAGGCAGACGCACGCAGCGTACATTACGCAACGTAGCGTCTGGTTACGCCCACGTAGCTCAAGTTGTGATAAAGTTGGATTTTAGCGCAAAGCGATAATTAACGCACAGCGATAAATAACGCGAAGCGGTAAATAACGCAAATCTATTTTTGGAAAATCTGAAATTTAGTTTAACAGATCCTGCTCCTAATTGGTAACACACTTGGCCTGAAGACAATTTCTGCGCAGAAATAGATATAGAAACAAAAGTGTACATGTGTTGAGTGAGTGTGTTTTGTATACAAAAGTTTATACAATTTTAAAGGTGGAACCAAAAGGAAAGTCGGGTACTCGTAAAGGGACATACGTGTAAGTGACATATACGGTGGCTAGGGAGGCATCCCTGGTTAAATAATATTTGAGCATTAGAGTATAGCGGACCATAAGGTAACAAGACCAGGAGGTCATAAGGTAAAAAGGTCCGCTATAAAAGTCCAGTGGCACAACGCCTGGGGTGTTGGTGCAGAACCCATATAGGCCATACAAGCTCTGGTTGAAGGAATCGCAGCCGGAAACATCGATTCCATTAATCTTTCAGTACATGACAAATAGTGCTCGCGTACTGAACGATTGGACCGCACGTAATTGTGTGCAGTAGTTAGTAATCTGACCTCATACCATTAGAGAAAAGTGGTCACAAACGCTACTTGTACATTCTGACGTGATTTGTGTAATTTTTTATTTTTGGAAGGGAAGTTCGCTGGTCACTCAGGAACTATCTAACAACCCCAACTTTACTGGAAAGAGTAAGTGTCCTGCGGGTAACCCTCATATGTTCCAGTAAACTGAAGGTTCCATAGGGGCCCTGTATCGAGTACGCCAGCACCATATCGGTGTGATCAGGTCGTATTGGTCGAGGTGGGCGAGTGAGTGGGGTACTCGGTAAACCGCCACCGCCGGCCTACTGTGGAGTAATTTGGTTGTCTGTAAAGGCTTGCTGAAAACCTTGATACAGAAAATCCAAGGAGGACTAAGCAACACCTACAGACGATGGGGGCCAGTTGCTCAGGTAGGGGGCGATCAACCCAGGTTCAGGTTGATTCGGAGAACCGACCAGTCGGGTCGGCAAGATACATTATGTGTGAAAAATACGGTAGTCACACAGAGGTTTTATGTGATGAATGGGAGAGAATGACTGTACAAGACAGGGACAAGTTCCCAAGAATAGGTAGCTTCAGTCCAGATGTGTTACAAAATTTAAGGAGGAGGATATGTCTCGTAAAATCATCAAAGAGACGAATTCAGCATCATGATTACTTGCAGTTATGGCACCAGGAAGGTGAGATACAGAGAGGTTTGGCTCTGGCGGCGGGAACTGGGGCGGTCAGGAAGCTGATTGCCACAGCTCCTCCTCCACCATACATTGCAGGAGAGAGGTTGATTGCGGAGAGAAACGCACTGGGTTGTAAAACACAAACTCTTAGTAACCCTGTAAATGTAAATGATGTTAACCGAATAACTCATGCAAGTATTAACCCGTGCAAGTTGTACCCTGTTTTGAACCTTCCTCAGGAGTGTGAACAAGAAGACGATTCGGCAACAATTTCAGCTCTCTCTCTTGCGGCCACCATATCAGAGACCACAGTAGGCACAGCGACACCCACGAGATTAGTGAAAGCCCCTAGCGGAGGGATAGGTGAGGTCGTGTCAACGGGTAAGTACGGCACCATGCACTACACTGAAACCATTGTACCACAAGTTGTAGAATCTACACAGGAAGATGCTGTTAGAATTGCTCCTGTAAGGGTAATAGCAGTTCCCAATGGAAAAACAGATGTGTCTGGAGCCACTCCCCTAAGGAACATTGCCATGTACGCCCCATTTTCCAGAATGGAAATAAGAGCAATAGTGTCCGAATTTCCTGACCCCAGGAAAGACTTAGTTGCTAGCCAAAAATACATCAGGGATTTAGGTAACACTGTAGAGCCCAACAACAAGGATTGGCAGGTACTGCTAAGAGCTTGTTTACCTTCCAATGTCGACGCAACTCAGTTTTTAGCTGACTGTCAATTGGATAAAGATGTACCGCTTACAGACGTATACAATAAGGATAATGTAAAAAGGATAAATTTACAACTAAAGGAGTATTTCCCAGCCGTTGTTAAATGGAATAAAATATTTTCCATTAAGCAAAAAGAGTCCGAAACGGCAGCAGAATATTTCCACCGGGCACTAACAGAAATAGCAAAGTACACTGGTATAGAGGACATAAAGACCAACCCAAACCATCGGGAAGTAGCAGTGTCTGTACTGATGGATGGTTTGAAAGAAACATTAAAGACTAGGGTTCAGACCACGCAGCCATGCTGGCGAGGTCTGTCAGTGTCCACATTGAGAGAGGCTGCTGTTGATCATGACAAAAACATCACTAGGCACAGGGAGTCGCAAAGTGATAAGTTGATGTCAGTAAGTATACAGGCGCTGACCACAAGGCAGCCTGCGTATGTACCACCGAATCCTGTGGGTAAGGCAAGTATAATAACATGTTTTTCTTGTAACAAACCAGGACACTTTGCACGAGACTGTAGAGTAAGAAATGTACAAAGATCTTTTCAACCCCCTAGACAACAACACAACACACGACATTGGGAGCAGGGTCCACAGAGGCGGAGTTTTGAGCCACATACAGGGGAAACAAAAAGATATCCCCCGAACAGAGATTGGCATGCCTCTGGTAGTTCCCAGCTAACCCCCTCACAAATAGTTGCTGCCAATGGGATTCAGGGAGGTCAGCATACCCAATAGGGGTGTGGCCATACCTGTAATCTGCAACCAGTTAAATTGATTGCTAGTCTTGGAAGTGAACCAGAGATTGCAATCAATGTGGCTGGTAAAACTTTAAACTTTCTTGTAGACACAGGGGCGGCCAAGTCAGTGATAAATTCGACAGTGGGCATGAGAACCACTGGTAGGACAATTCCAGCCATGGGAGTAACAGGAGTAGTCCAGCACTACCCTGTTAGCAAACCAGCCGAGATTACAATAGGGCCTTTGCACACCAAGCATTCCTTTTTGCTGGCTGCATCGGCACCAACCAATCTCCTGGGAAGAGACTTACTATGTAAAATGGGTTGCGTCATCTATTGTACTCCTGAAGGTGTATTCTTGGACATCCCTGAGAATCACGCTCAGGAAGTACGAGACATGTTAGACTCCCCATCAAAATTAATGTCACACACCGTTATAACAAATAGGAACCCATCCCAGGTAGAAGAGATGACATCTCAGATACCAGAGTCACTTTGGACAAAAGATGGACAGGACACTGGATTAATGGCAAACGTAGCTCCAGTAGTAGTACAAGTAAAAGATGGTAGGATAGCTCCAAAAATCCCACAGTATCCTCTGAAGCCAGAGGTGGAGTTAGGAGTTTTTCCCGTAATAGAGCGCTTGCTACAACAGGGCATTCTAGTAAGAACGTCCAGCACAGCAAATAGTCCCATCTTCCCTGTTAAAAAGAGTGGGGGGAGGGGTTACAGGCTAGTGCAGGATCTAAGGGGGATTAACAAAATAGTCGAGAGTCAGTTCCCCGTAGTGCCTAATCCAGCTGTCATCCTAATGCAAATTCCTCCCACTGCCAAATTTTTCACTGTTATTGACCTCTGCTCCGCTTTCTTTTCGGTACCTCTGCACCCTGACAGCCAATATTTGTTTGCATTCACATACAGAGGAGTCCAATACACGTGGACTCGATTACCCCAAGGTTTCATAGATAGTCCAAGTATATTTTCTCAGGCTTTGCATGATTGTTTACAGTCTTTTCAACCAGAGAGTGGATCAGTATTGATACAGTATGTGGATGATTTACTGCTGTGTTCAGATTCACTGGAAGCTTCCCTGAAAGATACGAAACAGCTCCTGTTTCACCTTTCAGACACAGGTCACAAGGTTTCCAAAGACAAGTTGCAATTATGCCAGACTAAGGTAAAATATTTGGGACACTGTCTAACACAAGGACTGAGACACCTGACCGCTGATAGAATCCAAGCCATTAGAGACATGACACTGCCACAAACCCAGCAACAGATAAGGACGTTTTTAGGAATGTGTGGGTATTGCCGTAATTGGATCCCAGGGTTTTCCATATTGGCGTTACCTTTGCAGGAAATGGTCTCTTCAAACAAACCTGATCGGATTTCGCATACAGACGAATCCGAAACAGCATTTGAAAGACTCAAGCAATGCCTAACGCAGGCACCAGCACTAGGTATGCCAGACTATGGGAAACCCTTTGAACTATACGGAACAGAAAGTGCTGGGTGCGCAGCAGGTGTACTAACACAAAAAACACGGTGATGCCAGCAGGCCAATTGCATACTACAGCGCGCAGCTAGACACGGTAGCGCGATCCCTCCCCACATGCTTGCGTAGTGTTGCGGCGATAGCATTGCTAGTGACGAAAAGCGAAGATGTCGTGTTAGGCCACAACCTCACAATCCATACGCCACATGCAGTATCTGCCTTATTGAATTCTGCCCAAACCAGACACGTCTCATCAGCCAGGTTTACGAGATGGGAATTGGCATTAATGGCCCCCGTAAACATCACCATAAGGAGATGCAGTGCATTAAACCCTGCAACATTTCTCCCAGGTGTGCCTGGACAGGCACAAAGGGTGGGAGGTGAGAGTGATGGGGAAGGAGGATTTAATGCAAAGGAAGATACACATGATTGTATGGAATATTTGACCCAAAATTTTACCGCAAGGCCTGACATCAGTGACAATCCACTAGAAGATGCAGAACTCACGTTCTACACGGACGGTAGTTGTCACAGACAGTCAGACTCGGGAGACTTGTGTACTGGATACGCAGTCGTAGATGACCAAGACACCATAGAAGCGGAACCGCTAGGCCCACCTCACTCAGCCCAGGTTGCTGAACTGGTCGCCCTAACCAGAGCATGTGAATTGGCTAAGGGAAAGTCTGCCAATATCTACACCGATTCTAGATACGCGTTCGGGGTAGTCCATGATTTCGGAGCCCTATGGCGGCTCAGAAATTTCATGACGGCAGCTGGCACACCGATAGCGCATGCAGCGTATATAAAAAGGCTTCTAACAGCGATACAGGAACCCGACAGAGTGGCTGTTATCAAATGTAAAGCACATACATATAGCCAAGACCCAGTATCCCTTGGTAACAGCCGAGCAGACGAAGCCGCAAAGCTTGCAGCTGCTACCCCCATACAGACAGACGCCACACAGTTGATGGTATTCAATACCATCAACACACAGAAGTTGTGTGAGATGCAGAATTTGTGTTCCACTCAGGAGAGAGCAGTCTGGAAGGCAAAGGGATATGGCCAGGAGTCCTCAGGGCTCTGGACGGATGGACATGGTAAACCAGTGGCCCCCAGGGCATACCTTCCATGTCTGGCTGAAGCAGCTCACGGGCTGACTCATCTAGGCAAGGAGGGGATGTGCAAATTGGTAAGAGCATACTGGTGTGCCCCAGGATTCTCCTCCCATGCTAGTAAAAGAGCAATGTCATGCCTTACCTGTCTGAGAAAGAATATTGGAAAGGCAATACCTACAGAACCCTCCCATATCCCACCTGCCGGCGGCCCTTTCCAAGTAATACAAATTGACTTCATCCAATTACCCCCATGTAGAAATTTGAAGTATGTACTTGTTTGTATAGATGTTTTCTCGAATTGGGTCGAAGCTTTTCCAGCAGCTACAAACACTGCTATGTTTACAGCTAAGAAAATTGTGCAGGAATTTGTATGTAGATATGGTATCCCTAGAATCATTGAAAGTGATAGGGGTACCCATTTTACAGGTGATGTCTTCCAAGGAATGTGTAAGTTGATGGGTATTGATAGTAAGCTGCACACTCCGTACCGTCCACAGGCGAGCGCGAAGGTCGAAAGAGTGAACAGCACTATTAAAAATAAATTGAGTAAAGTAATGGCAGAGACAGGTTTGACGTGGCCAGAAGCTTTACCCATTGTTTTGTATAGCATCAGAACCACTCCCAGGTCCCCTCTTAATCTGTCTCCTTTTGAAATTCTGTTTGGTCGACAACCGCACGTCATGATTAACCCTCAGGATGATTTGAAATGTAACAATGAAGTAACTGTAAAGTACTTAATTAACATGAGTAAGCAGTTGAGGAGTCAAAATGATAATCTGAAGTTGGTGATTCCTGATTTACCAGATAGTAATTGTCATGACATTGAACCTGGGGATTATGTAATGATACGAAATTTTCTACGCTCAGGTTGTCTTATTGATAGATGGGAAGGACCATACCAGGTCTTATTGACTAGCACCACAGCATTGAAGGTTGCTGAGAGAGAGACTTGGGTCCATTCATCCCACTGCAAAAAGGTTGCTGACCCAGAGAAGTCCCGTGATAAGGAACAGACGGTAGAGGTTGTATCACTGGAGTGTCTGTTTCAGGAGGACTGAGGCGGCACCTGAGCCTTGAAGATCGAAAGCAGCTGTCGACTCCCCACTCCCTTTTATTGTTTTTCTCCACTTCCCATCCCTTCTCCCTTGATATTTCTTTTTCCCCTTTCTCATTCTTCTCCATTTCCTCCTCAAAGATGGACTTGCCCCAAGAGACTGTAATCCGGATTTTGATGTTGACCATGATGTTGACCAGAGCAGTCTGTTCCGGCGAGAGTACCATAGAGGTCGAGAGAGGTTCTGGAATGGGTTCCGATTATGATGATGGAGGTGTAGTTTTCCAAGATCAACCAATCCAACAAGCAAAGGCGAGTATCAGAAAACGATCCGATAGAAGAAATTGTGATGGATTGTTAGCTGAAGAAAATTGTATCTGTAGGCTTTGTGATAATCTGGTTGAAGATGGATGCATAAAGAAATGCCAATCTAGTTTTAATATCCATATGGACCGGCATCCATTGAGTGACTATCACTCTCTAGTGGGTAACGTATTAAACAAGACCGATTGTTGGGTATGCTCTCAAGTACCTCAGGGTCACAGCAAATCAGGGCTAGTACCATATCCTTTAACGTTAGGGGAGGTACTTGAGCTAAGTGGTGGGAGACCGGTGGACCGGAGGTTTAACATCTCCAGCCCTCCTAGTTTGAAGCTCCACCAATACCATGTGGATAGGTCCCTCATATGTTTTAACATCTCCAATCCTAGAAAACCGGGAAATTGGGAAGTGTCATGGAGCAACCTTACCATGACCTTTTCACACAGAGCAGATAGAATGCCTACAGATACAGAGCTCGTACGCCACATAGCCAGTAGAGGAAAATCTTTTCGGTATCGATATACCTTAGGAAATAGGATTACTAAAGTTGGAGAGGTATCACCAGGATACTGTGCACATATCGTACAAACTGATACGTGCATTAGACAGATGGAAGAATTAGGGTCAGGAGATTTCACCTGGAAGGTTTGTAACATGGTCATGTCCTTCTCCGTCCCTTATGTTCTCCCCGATGATGCATATTTCATATGCGGGAGAAAGGCGTACAAGTGGCTTGCCCCAAACTCTGAAGGATTGTGTTATATTGGAAAAGTATTGCCTGAAGTGATGACTGTAACACATGACAAAATGAAAGACATACACCGTGGTGCCCAAGCTCCTTATACTCACACTCACTACGAACACCGAGTTAAAAGACACCTGTCAGAAAGGTTAGAGCATCCGGCCTCTGATCTTATCCATGAATCCACCGGGATTCAGGTTCTGGTAGCGTTAGATTTCACTCGTACCGCTCGAGGAGTGATGAATTATAAATACATTTCCGCACTCGCCAATTTGTTAGATAATATCACTGAAATGTATGATGACACGTTTAGATACACCGGAAGAGAACTCCAAGCTTACAAAACGGAACTAGTTCAGCATAGGATGGTTCTTAATTACCTTACAGCAGTAACAGGCGGATATTGTGTTACATTGGCAACACAGTACGGCATAAAGTGTTGCACGTACATCACAAATAGTACCGAGGATCCGGTAGAGGTCATAGACCAAAAGATGGATGATATTCTGCAATTAAAATGGGAATTTCGTCGAAAACACAATCTCACCCTTGTTGCTGTAGGTAATGAGCTGACTGGTTGGGTGTCATGGTTGAACCCGCGAAATTGGTTCTCCGGTTTGGGAGAGTGGGCTCAAGGAGTCATAATGGATGTTGGAAAGTTTCTACTGTGTATCTTGGGTGTCGTTATATCGATTGGATTGATATTTAGATGCGGGCAGGCTTTGACGAAGTGTAAACAAAGTACGAAAGTGATGAGCTTGAGGAGTGAGGAAACTGTAATTAACCTGGATTTGATTTATGACCCAATGCTAGAAACCATGACGTAATGATGTAATGAGTATACGGTCCGTCTTTCACCCATTTCTATGTTTTCCTCCGAGGTACAAAGACCCACGTAGACGAAGGATTTGATGAGCCAAGGGGCCGACAACGGAAAGATGGAAAGAGGAAGAGCAGACGACCTGATATACAAGATTTTGATGGACAATGCCATGGGTACCCCAGTTTCCCTAGGAACTTTAAAATCACGCTAGCCCAACATTTTTTTGTAAATCCATGGACGTTGATTGCTTTACTCACGATTTATGAGCAAAAGCACAAAGAAGAAGACTCCAAGCAAATGACACCAATCAAGACCTCAATCGACGAATGTACATTTCCCTGACATAGAATATCATTGCATTTTCCATAAGTGTTCTTTATCTTCATCCCTACAACCCTCAGGTAATGACACACATAGTCGATAGGGAATACAGGCACAGATATCAGCAACCACATACCTCCCCCATTCATGTATCATCAACTAAAATGTGCATCCCCATTTTGTTGCAACCACAGCCGAAATGAGCTCGGTAGAGTTTGACAGCCCATCCACAGACCCTTAGTACGGGATAAGAAGGAATTCAAATGTATACTTCGCAATACCTCGAAGCTTGATTTACCACACGTACGGCACGATGATACATGACCCCCCCCAAACATGGACTCATACACACATGCTTCTACTTTCTCACTAGGTCATACCCTCTTCACACCTTCTCCTCTCTCCTCCCCTACCCAACCATGGAAATCAATTAACCCCTGACTTACATTTTTCTCCTTAAATGTTTTGTGGCAGTTATTATTGACTGCCAAAGGGTGGACTGTCGAAGTCAGAAAAATGTCTTAATGCACACTGCCATATTTGCACCGCACACTGGTCCGTGCTGCGCATGCGTACGCTCTCCCGTGGAAGCGCATACCCGCAATAGCGTGCACTCGCACGCGCAGTATGCGCATTTACGGTAGAGTTTATGTGATCGTAGCGTGCGACTCATTCGTTACAAATATTCACAATTAATGTATTTCATAGATCATGTTCCCCTCAATAGTTTCTGTAAGTTTGGTTTAGATAGAATGTCCCTGAGCGGAGGAATCCCTCTTTGTATTGCACGAAGGGTCTAACAGGAGTCATACAGCAGTGTTTGATACCCATCGGAAGAGTATTTAATTAGCAATATTCCGGTGTTGGTTTGGAGCGTATTAATCGCTCGTGCGAATAGTTATGGACATAAGAAGTTTATGTCCATTTCTATGATTTGCACATACTCAGGTATGCGGCGGGAAACCCAGTTCCCCACCCACCTGAGCTGTTGGAAATCAGCACAGCCCACCTGTATGAATCAACCTATGACCTTTGGTTACAGTACAGGGCCGAATTCCTGTGTCCAATAAACTGTAGGATTGTAGGGACTAGGAGATTGCATTGTGTGTGGGGCATAAATAGGCAGACCAACCACATCCAGCTCTCACTCTCTCATCAACGGTTATCTGCTGATAATCGGGAGCTGGATATCGAGGCGCTGGCGATCATACCCTTTGTGCGTAAGTTCTCTCCGTAATCATTGTCTTTCTGTGAGCCAATTCCTCTCTCTCTCTCTGTGTCTATCTCTCTCTCTCTCTATTTTCTCTTTTCTCTCATATCTCCCCTAGACTAAACTTGATAGTATTGTATTGTATTGTGTTAGACCAGGATAGTATTGTAGTTTATCCCTTAGTTAGGTGTTTGGTTAGGAAGTCTTTGTTATATTGTAGTGTATCATTTGTACTGTGTTACTCTTTTACAAGTATACTAGATATAATACAGATAATAGGCTTTGGAACCCTAAATCAGTATTTGTGTATTTACTATAGTGTTAAGTGTTCATTTGAGCGTCGGTGACGCTCAAACAGCTTTGCAGGTAGTCAGGTTACACAAGGTTGCATTTACACCCTGTACTCACATTAAGGTATTCTGTGTGTTTCATTGGTATAAGGTTTAATATCAAGGTAAAGTGTTGTAAGCGTCTGCATCGCTGGTGACCTCCTCGTGGTCTCTAGCGTACACTACGTAACAGCGAATCTTTCCCCTAGACTTAACCAATAACGTGTCCTGTGATCACTGGGCCGCGAGCGAACGTGACGCTTGAGCGTCTCGCCTACGGCTGAGCGATCGCTACGCAGATAGCGTACCATTACGGTACTTCTTAAGTAAACAGCGTACAGTGTTCTTAGCTTCATAAGGGTTGGTTATACGACAAAGGAATTTAGCATTGTCAGTCCAAATCACTGGAATTTAATTTGCAAAATCACTGGAATTAAATGGCAAAATCACTGGAATTATACATCCAAATCACTGGAATTAAATGGCAAAATCTCGGTATCGCCTGCCTAGTGAAGTGGAATCTAGATGGGATTTGGTACTGGGGACACAATGCCTCCATGAATTGTCTAAATCCCACTGCACTAATGGCGGATACTGGACGCACTTCTAACACCAACATAAGTGTCAAGGCCTCAGTTATGAGGGCTTCCATCGTCATGTGAAGCTGAACCACTAGTCATGAACATAGGCCAGGGCCTCAGCCGTTCCTTGCCACTCCGTGTCGTAAATGCCATATTGGCAAGTTTACGTTTCTCCTCAGACCATTTAAATTTCTTTTTTTGGGGTCTTTTTACTGAACTTTGGCTTTTTGGATTTTAAATGCCCTCTACTATCACATTGGGCATCGGCCAATGGCCTATGGGCATGGCATTTCATTGTCTATGTCATGGCTAGTGGCAGCAACTTCAGCACTAGGAGAAAGTGGTTCTTGATCTTTCCCTATTTTATTTTGTTCTCCATTTTTTTTTTTTGAATTATCTAACACAATATGCAGCACAAGAATGACTGATGGCAGATGGTCAGGACACTACCACTGGTCTGATGCAGCACAGCACAGCAACACTGTAAGGGACTTGTTGTTGTTATTATTATTATTATTATTATTATTATAATACGGCAGCAATGGACATATAGCAGCAGTGTATACCACTGTGACTGTTTGGTCACTGGAATGATTGATGGCCAGGACACTACCACTGGTCTGATGCAGCACCACATAGCAACACTGAACTGATGAAGCACAACACAGCAGCAATGGACATATGGCAGCAAGAGGACACAAACACTGTGACTGTACAAATACAGCACAAGACACTACCACAGAGGACACTGAGGACACTGAGGATGGAGACACGTCCTCTGTCTACACTCTCCAATGCTGGAGTGAAAATGGCGGGGACGTGCTGCTCCTTATATGGAATCCAAAACCCGCGAGAATCCGACAGCGGGATGATGACATTTTGCCTCGTTCGAGTCAGGCGGGAAAACCCCGAGCCTGGCTCGGAACAGGACTCGAATGGTGAAGTTCGGTATGTTCGGTTCTCTGAGAACCGAACCCACTCATCTTCAACAAAATGGCATCTAAAAAGTAGTTAAACATATCACCCCATACACTGGGTAAAAGAACAGTCATTAAACATGACATAATCACTAACCCAGGGGTTAAGGTTAACCTAAATCCGTATAGAATACCAGAAACCCAGTTTTGAATCAGTATCTAAAGAAATGTAAACATTTTTGGAATTAGATATAATTGACGTCATATTGTGAGTGGTCAAGTGCTCATTCCAAAACCTGACTGCAGTTTGCACTTCTGCAATGATTTCTGAAACTTGAATAATGTCTAAGTTCGATGTCTACCCAATACCTCGGGTAGAAGAACTTATTGTAAGATTAGGAACAGCAAGGTACTGTACTTAACCACTCTAGACTAAACTAAAGAGTATTGGCAAGTGCCATTAACAGATAATGTCAAAGAAAAGATAGCGTTTTCTGCACCAGAAGGGTTGTTACAAAACGAGATGTTGCCATTTGGGTTACATGGGGCACCGGCCACCTTTCAAATGATGATGGATAGAATTCCAAAGTCCCATAGTTTGCTGCTGCTTATAAGGATGATCTATAGTCCTGATTGACAGTCTCATTTACCAAGGGTACAAGCAGTGTTGGACTCAACACGTAAGGCAGGATTGACAGCCAAACCTTCAAAAATGTTGTTTAGGGATGGCTGGAAGAATAGAGTAGTGGAATAAACCACTACCTCTCCTGGTGCTAAAATAATGAGAAAATATGGAAATATCACCAGCTGCAAATTAAGAATTGGCTTTGCTAAGGCCACAATATCAGGATTAAATAGAAAATGTACAGATAATCACTGCGCTCAGTGATCTTCAAAGTAAAATCCATAATTAAACAAATAGGTGTATTTGCTCCTTATCAAATAATCAGGAGGTTTGGTTTATAAATCAAACACATTTTACTTAATTAATATGCATGTAAAAATATAATATACATACAGTACAGATCAGAGTCCTCAGCTCAGTTTAATAAAATAAACATTTGAATCCATTTGTTGCCACACAGCAGGTAATGTTGCCAATATAAAAGTCACTTTAAATAAGTAGCAATGCATAGTGCAGTATTTAGTTAATAAACAATTATAGTGCACAGAAGAAACATTAGAATTAAAATTTCGCGGCTTTTGTCGGTATCACTTGTCATGCGCAGTGCATAATGCGGCAGTCAGTCAGCAACTGCAAAGCTTCTATGTTAGTGGAAGGCATCAGCGTCGTACACTAGCACTCTACAGTACGGCCCCAATAGGTCAGTGAAATCCAACATGTTGGGCAACCTAATGTAATAATTCCAAACACTTTTTGGTTGGAATTGACAATCGGTGAACCCCATGCATTTTTTTCTTCATGCAATCATCTACGAAATGCAGGATTGCCCCAAATGAAGGCTGATGTACAGTTTGTACCTCATAACACGAATCTTCCAATCTTAACATATATTCTATTTATGTGTGCGTGTGTGTGTGTGTGCGTGTGTGTGAGTGTGTATATAAATATATATATATATATATATTAGTGATGAGCGGGTTCGGTTTCTCGGAAACCGAACCCCCCCGAACTTCAGCCTTTTTACACGGGTCCGAGCCGTGCTCGGATTCTCCCGTGTGGCTCGGGTAAACTGAGCGCGCCCGAACGTCATCATCCCGCTGTCGGATTCTCGCGAGATTCGGATTCTATATAAGCAGCCGCGCGTCGCCGCCATTTTCACACGTGCATTGAGATTGATAGGGAGAGGACGTGGCTGGCGTCCACTCCGTTATAGTCATAATAGAAAAGACTAAGAGTGACATTGTTATAATTGTGGGGAGGATTGGGGACGGGGAGCAGCTGTGAGGAGTACAGTGCAGGGTTTTGCTGATAGTAGTGAGTGTGACCACCAGTTTAATCCGTTCTCTGCCTGAAAAAAACGCTCCATACCATATCTGTGCTCAGTGTGCTGCATGATATATCTGTGCTGAGTGCACTGCTCACACTGCCTAATTGTGGGGACTGGGGAGCAGTTATAGCAGGAGTACAGTGCACAGTTTTGCTGACAGTGACCACCAGTCCAGTATACGTTTGTCTGCCTGAAAAACACACCTGTGGTGGCTTTTTTTCTTTATACTAGTAGTTTAGCAGTCTGCTGACAGTGTCCACCAGGTCCATTTATTATACAGTATATTATATATATAGCAGTACGGTAGGCCACGGCTGTACCTACCTCTGTGTCGTCACTCGTCGTCCATAAGTAATAATAGTAAACTATCCATCCATCTACATTGTATACCTATGGTGGCTTTTTTTTCTTCATACTAGTTTAGCAGTCTGCTGACAGTGTCCACCAGGTCCGTTATTATTATTCTGTATATATTATATATATAGCAGTACGGTAGGCCACGGCTGTACCTACCTCTGTGTCGTCACTCGTCGTCCATAAGTAATAATAGTATACTATCCATCCATCTACATTGTATACCTGTTGTGGCTTTTTTTTCTTCATACTAGTTTAGCAGTCTGCTGACAGTGTCCACCAGGTCCGTTATTATTATTCTGTATATATTATATATATAGCAGTACGGTAGGCCACGGCTGTACCTACCTCTGTGTCGTCACTCGTCGTCCATAAGTAATAATAGTATACTATCCATCCATCTACATTGTATACCTGTGGTGGCTTTTTTTTCTTCATACTAGTTTAGCAGTCTGCTGACAGTGTCCACCAGGTCCGTTATTATTATTCTGTATATATTATATATATAGCAGTACGGTAGGCCACGGCTGTACCTACCTCTGTGTCGTCACTTGTCGTCCATAAGTAATAATACTATACTATCCATCCATCTACATTGTATACCTGTGGTTGCTTTTTTTTCTTCATACTAGTTTAGCAGTCTGCTGACAGTGTCCACCAGGTCCGTTATTATTATTCTGTATATATTATATATATAGCAGTACGGTAGGCCACGGCTGTACCTACCTCTGTGTCGTCACTCGTCGTCCATAAGTAATAATACTATACTATCCATCCATCTACATTGTATACCTGTGGTGGCTTTTAGTTGTGCGCAAAATATGGATAACAAAAATGTGGAGGTTAAAAAAATAGGGAAAGATCAAGATCCACTTCCACCTCGTGCTGAAGCTACTGCCACTAGTCATGGCCGAGACGATGAAATGCCATCAACGTTGTCTGCCAAGGCCGATGCCCAATGTCATAGTACAGAGCATGTAAAATCCAAAACACAAAAGATCAGTAAAAAAATGACCCAAAAATCAAAATTAAAAGCGTCTGAGGAGAAGCGTAAACTTGCCAATATGCCATTTACGACACGGAGTGGCAAGGAACGGCTGAGGCCCTGGCCTATGTTCATGGCTAGTGGTTCAGCTTCACATGAGGATGGAAGCACTCAGCCTCTCGCTAGAAAAATGAAAAGACTTAAGCTGGCAAAAGCACAGCAAAGAACTGTGCGTTCTTCTAAATCACAAATCCCCAAGGAGAGTCCAATTGTGTCGGTTGCGATGCCTGACCTTCCCAACACTGGACGGGAAGAGCTTGCGCCTTCCACCATTTGCACGCCCCCTGCAAGTGCTGGAAGGAGCACCCGCAGTCCAGTTCCTGATAGTCAAATTGAAGATGTCAGTGTTGAAGTACACCAGGATGAGGATATGGATGTTGCTGGCGCTGGGGAGGAAATTGACAAGGAGGATTCTGATGGTGAGGTGGTTTGTTTAAGTCAGGCACCCGGGGAGACACCTGTTGTCCGTGGGAGGAATATGGCCATTGACATGCCGGTCAAAATACAAATAAAATCAGCTCTTTGGTGTGGAATTATTTCATAACAAATGCGGACAACAGGTGTCAAGCCGTGTGTTGCCTTTGTCAAGCTGTAATAAGTAGGGGTAAGGCCGTTAACCACCTCGGAACATCCTCCCTTATACGTCACCTGCAGCGCATTCATCATAAGTCTGTGACAAGTTCAAAAACTTTGGGCGACAGCGGAAGCAGTCCACTGACCAGTAAATCCCTTCCTCTTGTAACCAAGCTCACGCAAACCACACCACCAACTCCCTCAGTGTCAATTTCCTCCTTACCCAGGAAAGCCAATAGTCCTGCACTGGCAAGTCAAATGTCACTGGCAAGTCTGACGAGTCCTCTCCTGCCTGGGATTCCTCCGATGCATCCTTGAGTGTAACGCCTACTGCTGCTGGCGCTGCTGTTGTTGCTGCTGGGAGTCGATGGTCATCCCAGAGGGGAATTCGGAAGACCACTTGTACTACTTCCAGTAAGCAATTGACTGTCCAACAGTCCTTTGCGAGGAAGATGAAATATCACAGCTGTCATCCTGCTGCAAAGCGGATAACTGAGGCCTTGGCAGCCTGGGCGGTGAGAAACGTGGTTCCGGTATCCATCGTTACTTCAGAGCCAACTATAGACTTGATTGAGGTACTGTGTCCCCGGTACCAAATACCATCTAGGTTCCATTTCTCTAGGCAGGCGATACCGAGAATGTACACAGATGTCAGAAAAAGAGTCACCAGTGTCCTTAAAAATGCAGTTGTACCCAATGTCCACTTAACCACGGACATGTGGATAAGTGGAGCAGGGCAGACTCAGGACTACATGACTGTGACAGCCCACTGGGTAGATGTATTGCCTCCCGCTGCAAGAACAGCAGCGGCGGCACCAGTAGCAGCATCTCGCAAACGCCAACTCGTTCCTAGGCAGGCTACACTTTGTATCACTGCTTTCCAGAATACGCACACAGCTGAAAACCTTTTACGGCAACTGAGGAAGATCATCGCAGAATGGCTTACCCCAATTGGACTCTCCTGGGAATTTGTGGCATCGGACAACGCCAGCAATATTGTGCGTGCATTACATCTGGGCAAATTCCAGCACGTCCCATGTTTTGCACATACCTTGAATTTGGTGGTGCAGAATTATTTAAAAAATGACAGGGGCGTGCAAGAGATGCTGTCGGTGGCCAGAAGAATTGCTGGCCACTTTCGGCGTACAGGCACCGCGTACAGAAGACTGGAGCACCACCAAAAACACCTGAACCTGCCCTGCCATCATCTGAAGCAAGAGGTGGTAACGAGGTGGAATTCAACCCTCTATATGCTTCAGAGGATGGAGGAGCAGCAAAAGGCCATTCAAGCCTATACATCTGCCCACGATATAGGAAAAGGAGGTGGAATGCACCTGTCTCAAGTGCAGTGGAGAATGATTTCAACGTTGTGCAAGGTTCTGCAACCTTTTGAACTTGCCACACGTGAAGTCAGTTCAGACACTGCCAGTCTGAGTCAGGTCATTCCCCTCATCAGGCTTTTGCAGAAGAAGCTGGAGGCATTGAAGGAGGAGCTAAAACAGAGTGATTCCGCTAGGCATGTGGGACTGGTGGATGGAGCCCTTCATTCGCTTAACCAGGATTCACGGGTGGTCAATCTGTTGAAATCAGAGCACTACATTTTGGCCACCGTGCTCAATCCTAGATTTAAAACCTACGTTGTATCTCTCTTTCCGGCAGACACAAGTCTGCAGAGGTTCAAACACCTGCTGGTGAGAAAATTGTCAAGTCAAGCGGAACGTGATCCATCAACAGCTCCTCCTTCACATTCTCCTGCAACTGGGGGTGCGAGGAAAAGGCTAAGAATTCCGAGCCCACCCGCTGGCGGTGATGCAGGGCAGTCTGGAGCGAGTGCTGACATCTGGTCCGGACTGAAGGACCTGCCAACGATTACTGACATGTCGTCTACTGTCACTGCATATGATTCTATCACCATTGAAAGAATGGTGGAGGATTATATGAGTGACCGCATCCAAGTAGGCACGTCAGACAGTCCGTACGTATACTGGCAGGAAAAAGAGGCAATTTGGAGGCCCTTGCAGAAACTGGCTTTATTCTACCTAAGTTGCCCTCCCTCCAGTGTGTACTCCGAAAGAGTGTTTAGTGCCGCCACTCACCTTGTCAGCAATCGGCGTACGAGGTTACTTCCAGAAAATGTGGAGAAGATGATGTTCATTAAAATGAATTATAATCAATTCCTCCGTGGAGACATTCACCAGCAGCAATTGCCTCCAGAAAGTACACGGGGACCTGAGATGGTGGATTCCAGTGGGGACGAATTAATAATCTGTGAGGAGGGGGATGTACACAGTGAAAGGGGTGATGAATCGGACGATGATGATGATGAGGTGGACATCTTGCCTCCGTAGAGCCAGTTTGTGCAAGGAGAGATTGATTGCTTCTTTTTTGGTGGGGGCCCAAACCAACCAGTCATTTAAGTCACAGTCGTGTGGCAGACCCTGTCGTTGAAATGATGGGTTCGTTAAAGTGTGCATGTCCTGTTTATACAACATAAGGGTGGGTGGGAGGGCCCAAGGACAATTCCATCTTGCACCTCTTTTTTCTTTCATTTTTCTTTGCGTCATGTGCTGTTTGGGGAGTATTTTTTTGAAGGGCCATCCTGCGTGACACTGCAGTGCCACTCCTAGATGGGCCAGGTGTTTGTGTCGGCCACTAGGGTCGCTTAGCTTAGTCACACAGCTACCTCATTGCGCCTCTTTTTTTCTTTGCATCATGTGCTGTTTGGGGAGTATTTTTTTGAAGGGCCATCCTGCGTGACACTGAAGTGACACTCCTAGATGGGCCAGGTGTTTATGTCGGCCAATAGGGTCGCTTAGCTTAGTCACACAGCTACCTCATTGCCCCTCTTTTTTTCTTTGCGTCATGTGCTGTTTGGGGAGTATTTTTTGAAGGGCCATCCTGCGTGACACTGCAGTGCCACTCCTAGATGGGCCAGGTGTTTGTGTCGGCCACTAGGGTCGCTTAGCTTACTCACACAGCTACCTCATTGCGCCTCTTTTTTTCTTTGCGTCATGTGCTGTTTGGGGAGTATTTTTTTGAAGGGCCATCCTGCGTGACACTGCAGTGCCACTCCTAGATGGGCCAGGTGTTTGTGTCGGCCACTAGGGACGCTTAGCTTAGTCACACAGCTACCTCATTGCGCCTCTTTTTTTCTTTGCGTTATGTGCTGTTTGTGGAGTATTTTTTTGAAGGGCCATCCTGCGTGACACTGCAGTGCCACTCCTAGATGGGCCAGGTGTTTGTGTCGGCCACTTGGGTCGCTTATCTTAGTCACACAGCTACCTCATTGCACCTTTTTTTTTCTTTGCGTCATGTGCTGTTTGGGGAGTATTTTTTTGAAGGGCCATCCTGCGTGACACTGCAGTGCCACTCCTAGATGGGCCGGGTGTTTGTGTCGGCCACTTGGGTCGCTTAGCTTAGTCACACAGCTACCTCATTGCACCTTTTTTTTTCTCTGCGTCATGTGCTGTTTGGGGAGTATTTTTTTGAAGGGCCATCCTGCGTGACACTGCAGTGCCACTCCTAGATGGGCCAGGTGTTTGTGTCGGCCACTTGGGTCGCTTATCTTAGTCACACAGCTACCTCATTGCACCTTTTTTTTTCTTTGCGTCATGTGCTGTTTGGGGAGTATTTTTTTGAAGGGCCATCCTGCGTGACACTGCAGTGCCACTCCTAGATGGGCCAGGTGTTTGTGTCGGCCACTTGGGTCGCTTAGCTTAGTCATCCAGCGACCTCGGTGCAAATTTTAGGACTAAAAATAATATTGTGAGGTGTGAGGTGTTCAGTATAGACTGAAAATGAGTGTAAATTATGGTTATTGAGGTTAATAATACTATCGGATCAAAATGACCCCCAAATTCTATGATTTAAGCTGTTTTTTAGGGTTTTTTGAAAAAAACACCTGAATCCAAAACACACCCGAATCCGACAAAAAATTTTCGGTGAGGTTTTGCCAAAACGCGTTCGAACCCAAAACACGGCCGCGGAACCGAACCCAAAACCAAAACACAAAACCCGAAAAATTGCCGGTACACATCACTAATATATATATATGTTAGAGATGTGCACCGGAAATTTTTCGGGTTTTGTGTTTTGGTTTTGGATTCGGTTCCGCTGCCGTGTTTTGGAAACGGACGCGTTTTGGCAAAACCTCCCTGAAATTTTTTTGTCGGATTCGGGTGTTTTTTTCAAAAATCCTACAAAAACAGCTTAAATAATAGAATTTTGGGGTAATTTTGATCCCATAGTATTATTAACCTCAATAACCATAATTTCCACTCATTTCCAGTCTATTCTGAACACCTCACTCCTCACAATATTATTTTTAGTCCTAAAATTTGCACCGAGGTCGCTGTATGACTAAGCTAAGCGACCCAAGTGGGCGGCACAAACACCTGGCCCATCTAGGAGTGGCACTGCAGTGTCAGACAGGATGGCACTTAAAAAATTAGCCCCAAACAGCACATGATGCTAAGAAAAAAGAGGTGCACCAAGGTCGCTGGATGGCTAAGCTAAGCGACCCAAGTGGCCGGCACAAACACCTGGCCCATCTAGGAGTGGCACTGCAGTGTCAGACAGGATGGCACTTAAAAAAATAGTCCCCAAACAGCACATGGTGCAAAGAAAAAAGAGGTGCACCAAGGTCGCTGGATGGCTAAGCTAAGCGACCCAGGTGGCCGGCACAAACACCTGGCCCATCTAGGAGTGGCACTGCAGTGTCAGACAGGATGGCACTTAAAAAAATAGTCCCCAAACAGCACATGACGCAAAGAAAAAAAGAGGTGCACCAAGGTCGCTGGATGGCTAAGCTAAGCGACCCAAACATCTCAATATCACAGGAATTATTCATTCTAATCAATGGTATTATTGGTCCAAATCACTGGAAGACAATGACAAAATCACAGGAATTATTCGTTCTAATCAATGGTATTATTGGTCCAAATCACTGGAAGAAAATAACAAAATCACAGGAATTATTCATTCCAATTAATGGTATTATTGGTCCAAATCACTGGAAGAAAATGACAAAATCACTGGAATTATTTTGTAGAAAGTCGCTGCTTTCTGATTACAGAAATGCTCAGATATTCCTGCGAATCCACAATCCCTTCCCAGAGGAAAAAGAAATTGAGAAACCATTGTTTGAGAACGTTTGTTCTCTTTCCCTTACAAAGGAACAAACCACTTTCCAAGAAGACTGACGTTTTTTGGGATTATGTAGACATAATGTTTTTGAATATAAATCCTAAAGCAGGTGGTGTATTAGAGCAAAAGAGTGCAAGAGACCAGCCATGCAGTTTCTGAAATATTATGACAAAATGTTACTGTATTTCATAAGCACTCATTCCTAACTCTGCTAAGTACTGTTTGGTATATTGTATCTGGCTTCCATGAGGTAGTTGTCCATAATTTCAGCTTCCATTGACCTTTTTGAAAGCAGTAGAAGTTATCAATTTTTTATTTTAAATTCCCCTATTTTTAATTTTCTCCCGCATAGCCCAGTAAAATGATGCAATGTTAAGTATTGACTTGTGCCTTCTGGGGGTCCACTTCTTCATCAAACCCAGCCAAATCTCATCCTAACCCTCTGTTCCACGTTCTCTATGTACCCCATCTGTGTTACCCATGTCTGTCTACCCCTCCCCTTTAGATTGTAAACTCTCACGAGCAGGGCCCTCTTCCCTCATGTGCTTATCCTTTGTCTTACTTTAATAATCTTCAACTGTACCACATCCAGCAGTCTTCTGCAACCTGATACTTATTCCAGTGTCATCTGCTGATGTAACTATGTTTATTTACCCTGTACTTGTCCTATACTGTCATCAACTGTCATCAACTGTAAGTTGCTGTTTTCCTGTTTGATTATTTATGTACTCTGTCATCAACTGTAAGTTGCTGTTTTCCTGTTTGATTATTTATGTACTCTGTAATTGGGCGCTGCGGAACCCTTGTGGCACCATATAAATAAAGGATAATAATAATAATATTGGGTGTATAATTCCCAGGTGTATTTCACACATCGCTCAGTACAGATTACAGGATGTATAAAATTACTAGGTATATAACACACGTCGCACAGTACAGTATACATACTGGTCACAATAATGCAGCATAGAGATAGTATACTTGACACAGAGCTGCAAGATACACAGCAATGGTCTACTGTACTGTACTATATATGTATACTGCTTGTCACCAAAATTCTGCACTGTCCTACTATATACTGGTCACAATAATGCAGCACAGAGATAGTATACTTGACACAGAGCTGCAAGACACACAGCAATGGCCTACTGTAATGTACTACTATAATACTGGTGGTCCCCAGTCCCCACAATGCAGCACACTGAGCACAGATATTTGCAGCACACTGAGCACAGATTTGGAGCGTTTTCAGACAGAGAACGTAGATATTTTCAGCACACTGAGCATAGATATTTGCAGCACACTGAGCACAGATATTGTAGCACACTGAGCACAGATTACGGAGCTTTCAGGGAGAGAACACAGCAACGTCCTCTCCATTCAATCTCCAGTGCACGAGTGGAAAATGGCAGCAATGCGCGGCTCTTTATATAGAATACTAATCTCGTGAGAATCCGACAGCGGGATGATGACGTTCGGGCGCGTTCGGATTAACCGAGCAAGGCGGGAAGATCCGAGGCTGCCTCAGAACCGTGTAAAATGGGTGAAGTTCAGGGGGGTTCGGATCTTGACGAACCGATCCCGCTCATCTCTAATATATATATATATATATATATATATAAATAAAAAGGTTATACCGGCACTCCAAATTACAAAGAGTTACTTGGCTGTGGTGCCCTCCAGGTCAAATGATGACTAAGACAGGATGGAAATATCGGCGGCACTCAAGCAGGCTGGTAGGAAGATGCAAAATAGTGTCCCTTTATTAGCCTACATGCTTCGGGGAAGCTCTCCGTCCTCAGTGAAAACCCACATATAGAACATTTATATACATCACAAACAAAGACATCAGTGTAATAATTGTACTCACCTGTCCTCACGGCGCTGCCACCCGCCATCACACGCTGCTCGCTTCCGCGTCGCCGGGCTGCGACGTCACGGTGCGCCGCGGGACGGGGAGGTTGTCATGGTAACTAGTGAAACAAGATCGCAGGCTCCCACATCTCTGTAGAGCCTGTAAAAAACATGCACATATAACGTGAAACAGCACATTTAAAATACATAGATATCACCCCAAGGGAGAATATCGTAACAGCCCCTATCAATCACTATATTAGTGTATAAATATACCATATGCAAGAACTATCTCACAAACTAGCTAGTTTATTAGCCTCTCTATAACGGTATAATACTCTGATAATAGAGGCACAAAATTATCCCAGTGCTACGCTACCTCCCATGTAAAGAATATATACATAATAAAGGCAAAGTTAAACAAGTAGGTACTCTCTAATTTGGTTAAAGAAAACACTGTAACCCCAAATTTTCATTAAGACCACCAGGGGACAGTGTTCCCAATCTAAAAATCCAATGTGACTCTTTTTGTAAGAGTAACTTATCCCTATTGCCACCCCTCAACATAATAGGGGTATGGTCAATAAGGATAGCTCGAATGCTGGCCACCCCATGTTTTGCCAACAGGCAATGGCGAGCAAATGGCTGGTCACTGGAACCCTTCTCAAGTGCCTTTTTGATTGCGCTCCTATGGAGTGCCATCCTTTCCCTAAATTGTCGTATGGTCTTGCCCACATAGGTAAGACCACACGGACATGTGAGCAAATATATCACGTGGGTAGTGGTACATGTAAGCCGATGTCTAATGGATATTTTCTTGCCTGTTTGTGGATGATTAAAGGTAGTGCCCGTCTGCAAAGTATTGCAGGTGGCACATCCCAGACACCTATAGCACTAGAGATGAGCGGGTTCGGTTTCTCTGAATCCGAACCCGCCCGAACTTCATGGTTTTTTTCACGGGTCCGAGCAGACTCGGATCCTCCCGCCTTGCTCGGTTAACCCGAGCGCGCCCGAACGTCATCATGACGCTGTCGGATTCTCGCGAGACTCGGATTCTATATAAGGAGCCGCGCGTCGCCGCCATTTTCACACGTGCATTGAGATTGATAGGGAGAGGACGTGGCTGGCGTCCTCTCCATTTAGATTAGAAGAGAGAGAGAGAGAGATTGACCTGATTTACTGGAGCTTAGGAGTACTGTAGAAGTGTAGAGAGTGCAGAGTTTACTAGTGACTGACCACAGTGACCACCAGACAGTGCAGTTTTATTTAATATATCCGTTCTCTGCCTGAAAAAAACGATACACACAGTGACTCAGTCACATACCATATCTGTGTGCACTGCTCAGCCCAGTGTGCTGCATCATCTATGTATATATCTGACTGTGCTCAGCTCACACAGCTTATAATTGTGGGGGAGACTGGGGAGCACTGCAGTGCCAGTTATAGGTTATAGCAGGAGCCAGGAGTACATATTATATTAAAATTAAACAGTGCACACTTTTGCTGCAGGAGTGCCACTGCCAGTGTGACTGACCAGTGACCTGACCACACTGACCACCAGTATAGTTAGTAGTATACTATATTGTGATTGCCTGAAAAAGTTAAACACTCGTCGTGTGACTTCACTTGTGTGGTGTTTTTTTTTTTATTCTATAAAAAACTCATTCTGCTGACAGACAGTGTCCAGCAGGTCCGTCATTATATAATATATACCTGTCCGGCTGCAGTAGTGATATATATATATTTTTTATATCATTATTTATCATCCAGTCGCAGCAGACACAGTACGGTAGTTCACGGCTGTAGCTACCTCTGTGTCGGCACTCGGCAGTCCATCCATAATTGTATACCACCTACCCGTGGTTTTTTTTATTTCTTCTTTATACATACATACTACTACATCTCTTTATCAACCAGTCTATATTAGCAGCAGACACAGTACAGTACGGTAGTTCACGGCTGTAGCTACCTCTGTGTCGGCACTCGGCAGTCCGTCCATAATTGTATACCACCTACCCGTGGTTTTTTTTTCTTTCTTCTGTATACATACATACTACTACATCTCTTTATCAACCAGTCTATATTAGCAGCAGACACAGTACAGTACGGTAGTCCACGGCTGTAGCTACCTCTGTGTCGGCACTCGGCAGTCCGTCCATAATTGTATACCACCTACCCGTGGTTTTTTTTTCTTTCTTCTTTATACATACATACTACTACATCTCTTTATCAACCAGTCTATATTAGCAGCAGACACAGTACAGTACGGTAGTTCACGGCTGTAGCTACCTCTGTGTCGGCACTCGGCAGTCCGTCCATAATTGTATACCACCTACCCGTGGTTTTTTTTTCTTTCTTCTTTATACATACATACTACTACATCTCTTTATCAACCAGTCTATATTAGCAGCAGACACAGTACAGTACGGTAGTTCACGGCTGTAGCTACCTCTGTGTCGGCACTCGGCAGTCCGTCCATAATTGTATACCACCTACCCGTGGTTTTTTTTTCTTTCTTCTTTATACATACATACTACTACATCTCTTTATCAACCAGTCTATATTAGCAGCAGACACAGTACAGTACGGTAGTTCACGGCTGTAGCTACCTCTGTGTCGGCACTCGGCAGTCCGTCCATAATTGTATACCACCTACCCGTGTTTTTTTTTTTCTTTCTTCTTTATACATACATACTACTACATCTCTTTATCAACCAGTCTATATTAGCAGCAGACACAGTACAGTACGGTAGTCCACGGCTGTAGCTACCTCTGTGTCGGCACTCGGCAGTCCGTCCATAATTGTATACCACCTACCCGTGTTTTTTTTTTCTTTCTTCTTTATACATACATACTGCTACATCTCTTTATCAACCAGTCTATATTAGCAGCAGACACAGTACAGTACGGTAGTTCATGGCTGTAGCTACCTCTGTGTCGGCACTCGGCAGTCCGTCCATAATTGTATACCACCTACCCGAGGTTTTTTTTTCTTTCTTCTTTATACAAACATACTACTACATCTCTTTATCAACCAGTCTATATTAGCAGCAGACACAGTACAGTACGGTAGTCCACGGCTGTAGCTACCTCTGTGTCGGCACTCGGCAGTCCGTCCATAATTGTATACCACCTACCCGAGGTTTTTTTTTCTTTCTTCTTTATACATACATACTACTACATCTCTTTATCAACCAGTCTATATTAGCAGCAGACACAGTACAGTACGGTAGTTCACGGCTGTAGCTACCTCTGTGTCGGCACTCGGCAGTCCGTCCATAATTGTATACCACCTACCCGTGGTTTTTTTTTCTTTCTTCTTTATACATACATACTACTACATCTCTTTATCAACCAGTCTATATTAGCAGCAGACACAGTACAGTACGGTAGTCCACGGCTGTAGCTACCTCTGTGTCGGCACTCGGCAGTCCGTCCATAATTGTATACTAGTATCCATCCATCTCCATTGTTTACCTGAGGTGCCTTTTAGTTGTGCCTATTAAAATATGGAGAACAAAAATGTTGAGGTTCCAAAATTAGGGAAAGATCAAGATCCACTTCCACCTCGTGCTGAAGCTGCTGCCACTAGTCATGGCCGAGACGATGAAATGCCAGCAACGTCGTCTGCCAAGGCCGATGCCCAATGTCATAGTACAGAGCATGTCAAATCCAAAACACCAAATATCAGTAAAAAAAGGACTCCAAAACCTAAAATAAAATTGTCGGAGGAGAAGCGTAAACTTGCCAATATGCCATTTACCACACGGAGTGGCAAGGAACGGCTGAGGCCCTGGCCTATGTTCATGGCTAGTGGTTCAGCTTCACATGAGGATGGAGGCACTAAGCCTCTCGCTAGAAAAATGAAAAGACTCAAGCTGGCAAAAGCAGTAGCACCGCAAAGAACTGTGCGTTCTTCGAAATCCCAAATCCACAAGGAGAGTCCAATTGTGTCGGTTGCGATGCCTGACCTTCCCAACACAGGACGTAAAGAGCATGCGCCTTCCACCATTTGCACGCCCCCTGCAAGTGCTGGAAGGAGCACCCGCAGTCCAGTTCCTGATAGTCAGATTGAAGATGTCAGTGTTGAAGTACACCAGGATGAGGAGGATATGGGTGTTGCTGGCGCTGGGGAGGAAATTGACCAGGAGGATTCTGATGGTGAGGTGGTTTGTTTAAGTCAGGCACCCGGGGAGACACCTGTTGTCCGTGGGAGGAATATGGCCGTTGACATGCCTGGTGAAAATACCCAAAAAATCAGCTCTTCGGTGTGGAGGTATTTCAACAGAAATGCGGACAACAGGTGTCAAGCCGTGTGTTCCCTTTGTCAAGCTGTAATAAGTAGGGGTAAGGACGTTAACCACCTCGGAACATCCTCCCTTATACGTCACCTGCAGCGCATTCATAATAAGTCAGTGACAAGTTCAAAAACTTTGGGTGACAGCGGAAGCAGTCCACTGACCAGTAAATCCCTTCCTCTTGTAACCAAGCTCACGCAAACCACCCCACCAACTCCCTCAGTGTCAATTTCCTCCTTCCCCAGGAATGCCAATAGTCCTGCAGGCCATGTCACTGGCAATTCTGATGATTCCTCTCCTGCCTGAGATTCCTCCGATGCATCCTTGCGTGTAACGCCTACTGCTGCTGGCGCTGCTGTTGTTGCTGCTGGGAGTCGATGGTCATCCCAGAGGGGAAGTCGTAAGACCACTTTTACTACTTCCACCAAGCAATTGACTGTCCAACAGTCCTTTGCGAGGAAGATGAAATATCACAGCAGTCATCCTACTGCAAAGCGGATAACTGAGGCCTTGGCATCCTGGGTGGTGAGAAACGTGGTTCCGGTATCCATCATTACTGCAGAGCCAACTAGAGACTTGTTGGAGGTACTGTGTCCCCGGTACCAAATACCATCTAGGTTCCATTTCTCTAGGCAGGCGATACCGAAAATGTACACAGACCTCAGAAAAAGAGTCACCAGTGTCCTAAAAAATGCAGCTGTACCCAATGTCCACTTAACCACGGACATGTGGACAAGTGGAGCAGGGCAGGGTCAGGACTATATGACTGTGACAGCCCACTGGGTAGATGTATGGACTCCCGCCGCAAGAACAGCAGCGGCGGCACCAGTAGCAGCATCTCGCAAACGCCAACTCTTTCCTAGGCAGGCTACGCTTTGTATCACCGCTTTCCAGAATACGCACACAGCTGAAAACCTCTTACGGCAACTGAGGAAGATCATCGCGGAATGGCTTACCCCAATTGGACTCTCCTGTGGATTTGTGGCATCGGACAACGCCAGCAATATTGTGTGTGCATTAAATATGGGCAAATTCCAGCACGTCCCATGTTTTGCACATACCTTGAATTTGGTGGTGCAGAATTATTTAAAAAACGACAGGGGCGTGCAAGAGATGCTGTCGGTGGCCAGAAGAATTGCGGGACACTTTCGGCGTACAGGCACCACGTACAGAAGACTGGAGCACCACCAAAAACTACTGAACCTGCCCTGCCATCATCTGAAGCAAGAAGTGGTAACGAGGTGGAATTCAACCCTCTATATGCTTCAGAGGTTGGAGGAGCAGCAAAAGGCCATTCAAGCCTATACAATTGAGCACGATATAGGAGGTGGAATGCACCTGTCTCAAGCGCAGTGGAGAATGATTTCAACGTTGTGCAAGGTTCTGCTGCCCTTTGAACTTGCCACACGTGAAGTCAGTTCAGACACTGCCAGCCTGAGTCAGGTCATTCCCCTCATCAGGCTTTTGCAGAAGAAGCTGGAGACATTGAAGGAGGAGCTAACACGGAGCGATTCCGCTAGGCATGTGGGACTTGTGGATGGAGCCCTTAATTCGCTTAACAAGGATTCACGGGTGGTCAATCTGTTGAAATCGGAGCACTACATTTTGGCCACCATGCTCGATCCTAGATTTAAAGCCTACCTTGGATCTCTCTTTCCGGCAGACACAAGTCTGCTGGGGTTGAAAGACCTGCTGGTGAGAAAATTGTCAAGTCAAGCGGAACGCGACCTGTCAACATCTCCTCCTTCACATTCTCCCGCAACTGGGGGTGCGAGGAAAAGGCTCATAATTCCGAGCCCACCCGCTGGCGGTGATGCAGGGCAGTCTGGAGCGACTGCTGATGCTGACATCTGGTCCGGACTGAAGGACCTGACAACGATTACGGACATGTCGTCTACTGTCACTGCATATGATTCTCTCACCATTGAAAGAATGGTGGAGGATTATATGAGTGACCGCATCCAAGTAGGCACGTCACACAGTCCATACTTATACTGGCAGGAAAAAGAGGCAATTTGGAGGCCCTTGCACAAACTGGCTTTATTCTACCTAAGTTGCCCTCCCACAAGTGTGTACTCCGAAAGAGTGTTTAGTGCCGCCGCTCACCTTGTCAGCAATCGGCGTACGAGGTTACATCCAGAAAATGTGGAGAAGATGATGTTCATTAAAATGAATTATAATCAATTCCTCCGCGGAGACATTGACCAGCAGCAATTGCCTCCACAAAGTACACAGGGAGCTGAGATGGTGGATTCCAGTGGGGACGAATTGATAATCTGTGAGGAGGGGGATGTACACGGTGATATATCGGAGGATGATGATGAGGTGGACATCTTGCCTCTATAGAGCCAGTTTGTGCAAGGAGAGATTAATTGCTTCTTTTTTGGGGGGGTCCAAACCAACCCGTCATATCAGTCACAGTCGTGTGGCAGACCCTGTCACTGAAATGATGGGTTGGTTAAAGTGTGCATGTCCTGTTTTGTTTATACAACATAAGGGTGGGTGGGAGGGCCCAAGGACAATTCCATCTTGCACCTCTTTTTTCTTTTATTTTTCTTTGCGTCATGTGCTGTTTGGGGAGGGTTTTTTGGAAGGGACATCCTGCGTGACACTGCAGTGCCACTCCTAAATGGGCCCGGTGTTTGTGTCGGCCACTAGGGTCGCTTATCTTACTCACACAGTCAGCTACCTCATTGCGCCTCTTTTTTTCTTTGCGTCATGTGCTGTTTGGGGAGGGTTTTTTGGAAGGGCCATCCTGCGTGACACTGCAGTGCCACTCCTAGATGGGCCCGGTGTTTGTGTCGGCCACTAGGGTCGCTAATCTTACTCACACAGCTACCTCATTGCGCCTCTTTTTTTCTTTGCGTCATGTGCTGTTTGGGGAGGGTTTTTTGGAAGGGACATCCTGCGTGACACTGCAGTGCCACTCCTAAATGGGCCCGGTGTTTGTATCGGCCACTACGGTCGCTAATCTTACTCACACAGCTACCTCATTGCGCCTCTTTTTTTCTTTGCGTCATGTGCTGTTTGGGGAGGGTTTTTTGGAAGGGACATCCTGCGTGACACTGCAGTGCCATTCCTAGATGGGCCCGGTGTTTGTGTCGGCCACTAGGGTCGCTAATCTTACTCACACAGCTACCTCATTGCGCCTCTTTTTTTCTTTGCGTCATGTGCTGTTTGGGGAGGGTTTTTTGGAAGGGACATCCTGCGTGACACTGCAGTGCCACTCCTAAATGGGCCCGGTGTTTGTGTCGGCCACTACGGTCGCTAATCTTACTCACACAGCTACCTCATTGCGCCTCTTTTTTTCTTTGCGTCATGTGCTGTTTGGGGAGGGTTTTTTGGAAGGGACATCCTACGTGACACTGCAGTGCCACTCCTAGATGGGCCCGGTGTTTGTGTCGGCCACTAGGGTCGCTAATCTTACTCACACAGCTACCTCATTGCGCCTCTTTTTTTCTTTGCGTCATGTGCTGTTTGGGGAGGGTTTTTTGGAAGGGACATCCTGCGTGACACTGCAGTGCCACTCCTAAATGGGCCCGGTGTTTGTGTCGGCCACTACGGTCGCTAATCTTACTCACACAGCTACCTCATTGCGCCTCTTTTTTTCTTTGCGTCATGTGCTGTTTGGGGAGGGTTTTTTGGAAGGGACATCCTGCGTGACACTGCAGTGCCACTCCTAGATGGGCCCGGTGTTTGTGTCGGCCACTAGGGTCGCTTATCTTACTCACACAGTCAGCTACCTCATTGCGCCTCTTTTTTTCTTTGCGTCATGTGCTGTTTGGGGTGGGTTTTTTGGAAGGGCCATCCTGCGTGACACTGCAGTGCCACTCCTAGATGGGCCCGGTGTTTGTGTCGGCCACTACGGTCGCTAATCTTACTCACACAGCTACCTCATTGCGCCTCTTTTTTTCTTTGCGTCATGTGCTGTTTGGGGAGGGTTTTTTGGAAGGGACATCCTGCGTGACACTGCAGTGCCACTCCTAGATGGGCCCGGTGTTTGTGTCGGCCACTAGGGTCGCTAATCTTACTCACACAGCTACCTCATTGCGCCTCTTTTTTTCTTTGCGTCATGTGCTGTTTGGGGAGGGTTTTTTGGAAGGGACATCCTGCGTGACACTGCAGTGCCACTCCTAGATGGGCCAGGTGTTTGTGTCGGCCACTAGGGTCGCTTAGCTTAGTCATCCAGCGACCTCGGTGCAAATTTTAGGACTAAAAATAATATTGTGAGGTGTGAGGTATTCAGAATAGACTGAAAATGAGTGGAAATTATGGTTTTTGAGGTTAATAATAATATGGGATCAAAATGACCCCCAAATTCTATGATTTAAGCTGTTTTTTAGGGTTTTTTGAAAAAAACACCCGAATCCAAAACACACCCGAATCCGACAAAAAAAATTCGGTGAGGTTTTGCCAAAACGCGGTCGAACCCAAAACACGGCCGCGGAACCGAACCCAAAACCAAAACACAAAACCCGAAAAATGTCAGGCGCTCATCACTATATAGCACCCCATCTTGGGTCTAAGAAAATGAGCTTGATCAGATCTAGTCATGTTAGTAACATCAAGAGGAACCACATGGTCCCCTATATTATTACCCCTAGTGTGGCTAGGTAATAATCTAGTATTAGATAAACTACTCAAAGCTATCTCCGTTTGTATAATAGGCCACAGTTGTTTAGCTTTACTCACTGTCCGCTTTGAACACATAGTAAATCTACTTACCCATGGTAATCTATCTGCTTTGGTATCCTGGCAGACCCTGGGGCTTAACAATTGCTCCCTAGGTATACAAAGTACTGCCTCCTTAGATTTCTCTAGTTCCCTAATCGGGTAACCTCTTTTGGCAAACCTCAACAGCATTTCATCAAGGGCCCTAATAGTGTCTTGAGGATCTGACGTAATTCGCCGTACCCGCAAAAACTGCGAGTACGGCAAACCTTTCTTTAAAGCAAGTGGGTGAAAACTTTGATAGTTCAAAAAGGTGTTCCTATCTGTGGTTTTAACAAATAAGGAGGTACTGAGTTGGCCGGAATTAAGGGTAATAGTAACATCCAGATAGTTAATTTGTTTATCATCAATCACATACGTAAATTTCACCACATGATCTGTCGCATTGTGTTGGGCCCATAACTGTATCAGATCTTCCCTGGGGCCACTCCAACATACTATAAGATCGTCAATATAGCGCCTGTAATAAACCACATGGGGGCTGACTAGAAGATCAAGGTGGAACATAATATTCTCAAGATGGTACATAAACGCATTAGCGTACGATGGGGCCACAGCGGACCCCATCGCACACCCCGATGTCTGTAAATAAAAAACCCCATTAAACACAAAGTAATTTATTTTCAAAACCAAACTCAACAGGTGTAGGAAAAAAGACAACTCTGGGCCCTGGTATGTCACGTTGCCTTCAATAAGTGCTCTTACCGCCTCCACACCTGCATCATGTGGGATGCAGGTGTAGAGGCTGGTAACATCAGCACTACATAACAACGTATCAGTAGGTACCGGTCCCAACCGCTGCAATTGCAGCAAGAGGGACGACGTGTCCTTTAAGAAGGAGGGCAACGCCTGAACACAGGGATTAAGATAGGCGTCCAGGTAGACCGCAATAGGTTGATAAAGTGAACCCCTCGCCGACACAATTGGGCAGCCTGGGGGGTTCACAAAGGTCTTATGCACCTTAGGCAAGGTGTAAAAGAGAGGTGCTACCGGGAAGTCTACCATAAGGGCAGTGCAAACTTCTTGTGGTATGATACCTAAACCACTGGAATCACTTAAGTAAGTATCCAACTCTTTCTTAAAGTCCTTAGTAGGATCTTTCTTAAGACATGAATAAACAGTGGAATCACTCAACTGACGATCACACTCAGCAACATAAGCCCCAATGTCTTGAACAACTATAGATCCCCCCTTATCCGCTTTACGGATTATAATGTCAGTTCTACTTGACAAGTTCCTGAGGGTGGTGCGCTCTTCCCAGGTAAGATTAAAGTGCACCGGCTCGTTCATGGCCTGAAGGCCTTCCCTCTCCACCATACGAACATATGTCCTAATGGACGAGTTCTGACTAGGGGGGTCAAATTGAGATTTAGGGGCTATTTTCAAAAGCTGTAGAGGTATTCCTGTAGGGTTCACCTCCGGAGGTATCTGCGGAGAAGCTCTACAGTTGAAGTATTCCTTTCGCTTCAAAGTCCTGTTAAGACGATAAATTTCGGCTTTCCATTCCAGTGGGTCTGGGATTGTTGTAGGGACAAAAGAAAGTCCCTTAGCTAAAAGTCCATATTCTTGATCAGTAAGAGGAGTTGATGAAAGATTAAATACAAGTTCTTTTAAGGACGTGGCGGACTTAGCTCGTATGAAATTTAGCTCGTGAAATTTACGTATGTGATTGATGATAAACAAATTAACTATCTGGATGTTACTATTACCCTTAATTCCGGCCAACTTAGTACCTCCTTATTTGTTAAAACCACAGATAGGAACACCTTTTTTAACTATCAAAGTTTTCACCCACTTGCTTTAAAGAAAGGTTTGGCGTACTCGCAGTTTTTGCGGGTACGGCGAATTACGTCAGATCCTCAAAACACTATTAGGGCCCTTGATGAAATGCTGTTGAGGTTTGCCAAAAAAGGTTACCCGATTAGGGAACTAGAGAAATCTAAGGAGGCAGTACTTTGTATACCTAGGGAGCAATTGTTAAGCCCCAGGGTCTGCCAGGATACCAAAGCAGATAGATTACCATGGGTAAGTAGATTTACTTCATGTTCAAAGCGGACAGTGAGTAAAGCTAAACAACTGTGGCCTATTATATAAACGGAGATAGCTTTGAGTAGTTTATCTAATACTAGATTATTACCTAGCCACACTAGGGGTAATAATATAGGGGACCATGTGGTTCGTCTTGATGTTACTAACATGACTAGATCTGATCAAGCTCATTTTCTTAGACCCAAGATGGGGTGCTATAGGTGTCTGGGATGTGCCACCTGCAATACTTTGCAGACGGGCACTACCTTTAATCATCCACAAACAGGCAAGAAAATACCCATTAGACATCGGCTTACATGTACCACTACCCACGTGATATATTTGCTCACATGTCCGTGTGATCTTGCCTATGTGGGCAAGACCATACGACAATTTAGGGAAAGGATGGCACTCCATAGGAGCGCAATCAAAAAGGCACTTGAGAAGGGTTCCAGTGACCAGCCATTTGCTCGCCATTGCCTGTTGGCAAAACATGGGGTGGCCAGCATTCGAGCTATCCTTATTGACCATACCCCTATTATGTTGAGGGGTGGCAATAGGGATAAGTTACTCTTACAAAAAGAGTCACGTTGGGTTTTTAGATTGGGAACACTGTCCCCTGGTGGTCTTAATGAAAATTTGGGGTTACAGTGTTTTCTTTAACCCAATTAGAGAGTACCTACTTGTTTAACTTTGCCTTTATTATGTATATATTCTTTACATGGGAGATAGCGTAGCACTGGGATAATTTTGTGTCTCTATTATCAGAGTATTATACCGTTATAGAGAGGCTAATAACTAGCTAGTTTGTGAGAGAGTTCTTGCATATGTTATATTTATACACTAATATAGTGATTGATAGGGGCTGTTACGATATTCTCCCTTGGGGTGATATCTATGTATTTTAAATGTGCTGTTTCACGTTCTATGTGTATGTTTTTTACAGGCTCTACAGAGATGTGGGAGCCTGCGATCTTGTTTCACTAGTTACCATGACAACCTCCCCGTCCCGCTGCGGACCGTGACGTCACAGCCCGGCGACGCGGAAGCGAGCAGCGTGTGCAGGCGGGCGGCAGCGCCGTGAGGACAGGTGAGTACAATTATTACACTGATGTCTTTGTTTGTGATGTATATAAATGTTCTATATGTGGGTATTCACTGTTGTCTAGCCCTGAGGACGGAGAGCTTCCCCAAAACATGTAGGCTAATAAAGGGACACTATTTTGCATCTTCCTACCAGCCTGCTTGAGTGCCGCCGATATTTCCATCGTATGTATATATATATATATATATATATATATATATATATATATGTATATATATACACACACTGGTATCAGCTGGTATTACCCGTGGTGGTGATAATGTCCAAATGCACTTGAAATAATCAGCAAGCAGGCTTTAGATGTGCAGTCCACTGGGTTGTTTCAATTAGTGCTGTAATGCAAGCTGGTCCCACAATGACAGTTTCAAAGTCCAGGGAGTCTTTTAATTGTCCATATCTGGATCCATATGCAGCATGGAGATGAATGTGGCAGGTGGTGATATATTATTAACGCGTTTCCCTAGGCACGGCCACCTAGCTTCATCAGAACTGATGAAGCTAGCTGACCGTGCCTAGGGAAACGCGTTAAGAATATATCACCACCTGCCACATTCCAGCAGTAGGGGTGGGGGGTGCTGTCAGCGGCAGCTTTGATGTCCCGCGGGGGGTAGGGGGTGTTTTGTCTTTTGCTCAGCATGTAGGACCTGGAGAAATAATTTCTGCTTATTACTCATTTAATGCACAGATGGGGCAGAAAGGAGAACACTAAACTGTAGAAGGGGGCATTGGGCTGAATGAAGGGTTCCCGGAACATGACTTCCAGGGTGGTAGGGGGTGTTTAATACGTAGGGGAGGGGTCAATAGTGGAGTGGGCTTAATATTCATAATTTTCTGGTGGGAGGACTGCTTGCTTTACTGCAGATATTTCTCCTGTGGGAGGACAGCTTGCTTTACTGCAGATATCTCCAGTTCCTGGAAATAGATTTCAAAGCTTTAATGAGATTAAAAAAAAACTAGAGTCCTACCTCTCAGGAGGCACTGGGGACTTGGGGATCAGAGTTCAGGAGCCAGAGCAATCCACCAACAAAAATATAAAACTGCATAGCAGGCGTGTGGACCTGGAGCACTGACCAGCTGCTGAAAGGCTTATATCTCTGGTTCTGGGCATAGTAGAGACAAGCTGCCAGTGTTCACCAAAAGGGGAGAGTCCCAGCTTTTGGAAAATACCCTCAGAAAAACTCTAAAGGCCCATACACACTGGGCGATTTTGAGCTGAAAGCAGCTCACTTTTGGTGTGTTGAGCTGCTTTCAGCTCAAAGCCGCCCAGTCTGTATGGCCAAATGATGAGCGGTGAGCGCTGATGCGCTCCCGCTTTATCGCTGGCGGCCGCCGTTCATCTACTGGTATTACCAGGAGATGAACAGCGGGGTGAGCGGCTTTCCATAGCATCCTGCTATGGAAAGCCGCTCACCCCTGCTGACATCGCTGGGCAGTGGGTAAAAGCACTCAGTGTGTATGCATCTTTAGTCAGACAGAATCCGAGATATCTGGCTGGGAAGAACAATTAACAGGCTCGGATGGGGACCACTGCTTTGAAGTCGGATATCTCCGGTTCCCCAGGGCCAATTTTCAAAAATCTGGTACCCCTGGAAAGAGGGTACCCTCAGCTATCAGCCTAGGGCCATTTTACTCATGGGGCCCTTGGGCAAGAGCCCATTGAGCCTATACGAAAAGACGGCCCTGACCCCATTTGGGAGTATTAACTATTGTGTCCGGGATCCTACTGTGGATATAATTATTGGGCAGTTTCTTAAAAAATTTTGCTTCTCAGTATATTTCATAGGTTTATAATTGTGATCACCAGTATTATTCGTTTTATGATAACAAAATAAAATAATTTAATATCCATCCACTTTCTAATTATTGGAGATTCAACACAGCGCCAGTATTGCTTTATTCCTGTGTATGTCTATTTAGTGAGACTGACAATCCCATTACTGGCAACTTTTGATAGCACATCTGGGATCTATCTTTATATTTATCCTTCTCCATACATGCTTACATGCTAACAGTGAAAAGATCCTGGATATTACAGAACTAAATGCAGCATCTGTATTATACACATAAGGCAGTGTACAGTAGATATAATACCCAAAATACTAACACAGCCAAAGCTAAGGCGATCATTGTGCTATTGTCCAACTACCAAAATAAAGGGGAATGGTGTTTTTCTCATCCAGGACACTAAAATGTGTAGATACAGCTCTGAATATTTATTTTAATAATATCATGTAATCATACACTCAATGCATACTGTACCCCCCAACCTTCCTGATTTTGGCAGAACAGGGCTGTGCGCACAGCATCTATTCACCTGGAGAGAGGGACAGGGGGCATGCCGGCAACTCGCACAGCACTCGGCATGCCCCCCACAGCGGCGAAACCGGGTGTGTGGCCTGCAAGCATGGCACTTCCATGAGGCCACACCCCATACCCACGAGGCCATATCCCCTAATTTCGAGCGCACACCTCTGATGCGCGTCTGTGTCCCCCCCCTTAACTTTCTAAAGTTGGGAAGTATGTTGTCCTTTATTTACCAAATTTAGTCTAAACAAAGCAAGAAAGAAGGAGACATTGTTTCAGCAGGCTTATACTGTTGGGAGGATCAGCATATGGTGAACAAGATGGAATTGTGACATTTGCTTATTATGGAGAAAGTTTCATACTACAATCATTCTTCATTCATGTCACAGGAGCCTCACATCACTATTCTGTGCTGATTACGGTCACTGTTCTATCCACTAACTAATTCTCTGTGGCTATCAGCTTGCCAACATTCTCTGCCTCACATTGCGTTTGTGTTTGTGTTCCATACTCAGGAGGACCATAGTATGAATTCATAACTTCAAAGTGAGGACATTTTGGCAAGCAAAGAGTGAAAACCTGGCCGTCAAATGTTTTCACTTTTAATAGCATGACATGCCAGTATATGAATCTGCTATCTTCACATCTGGAAAGTGCTGTAAGTATAGTAATTTAATTTATCTGTGGAAGCATGTGAACTGTTTTTGCTCTGGGCTGTCCCTGAAATACAAAGTGATTCAGGTTCCACAAAAGAACATATTCAATAGAATCTCTAAGATGCCCTTAATGGACTATTGCTAAAATGTTTAAAAGTCTTATAATACAAAAGCAAACAAAATAAAAAAAATGTTTTGAAGAGTATCTCAATTATTAAAATTGTATATTCTGAAATGTGCTAAAAGAATGTTTCACAAGTAACAAATAATTGGTTGAATCAAATTGAACCAATGGCAATTTACTATATAAAACAGCATCAATGTTACTAAAAGTTCATCATAACAAAGCAGAACAAGGTTAAATATTACAGACAAGGTCAGAACTGTTTGAGAACAATAATCATTTTGAAATGTCCCAGGTACCATGTAATAACTTAAAGGACAATAGCTTCCATCAGAACTTATATACTGACTGTATACCCAGAGCCGGATTAACGGCGGGGCGGAAGGGGCGGTCGTCCCGGGGCCCCCACACACTGTCCTCACAACTGCAAAAAAACATTGGAGTAGGAGTACAGCATTTACCTGTCTCCTCTCCGTCCTCCTCAGCAGCTGAGACGTTCCATTACAGCTGCGGCCGCTGAGGAGCTTCACTCACTGCAGTGTGAAGTCTTGCGAGATTTGACATCATCTCGCGAGACTTCACACTGCTGTGAGTGAAGCTCCTCGGCGGCCGTAGCAGTAAAGGAACAGCTCAGCTGCCGAGGAGGACGGAGAGGAGACAGGTAACTGCTGTACTCTTACTCCAATGTTTTTTTTGCAGTTGTGAGGACAGTGTGTGGGGACCCCACAAATTTGTTGCCCAGGGCCCCAACAGACCTTAATCCAGGCCCTGTGTATACCCTCCAAGCTCACAGTAGAGACAAAGCTTTCCATCAATCAATGATTTGTATTGACAATTTTCAATGTTCAGTAAACATATGGGGGGGGGGGGGGGGGCGGAGGAGGTGAGGAAACACAAGGCAGATCCAAAATAGCAAAAACCATTTTACTAATGGGGAAAGGGCAGAGAAAGAATATAGTATGCCTAGAGTTTCCATTTGATAAGCCTATTGAATTTGACAAAGGATTTTATACATAAACAGGTAGATGGGAATTTCCAATTTTGTGCAATGGTGGCTCTAGTTGCAATCAAGATATGTAAAGAGATTGGTCAGATTAAGGTAAATTTATGGGATAGAGATGTAGAGGAGCCAAGGAGGACAATTCTGAAAAGGACACATTTAGAAATGTATAGGCCAAGGAGAAATCCTCTCACCATAACGGCTGAATTTTAGGGCGTGTATGTCACGATCCTGACCTGTTTCATTTATGTACTAAGTGTTCCTTGTGCTTTGCTCCTGTCCGTTTCGGTCTCCAAAAGACCTTCCTCAATTACGGATCCGTCCTTGAGGAAGGTCTTTTGGAGACCGAAACGCGTCGGCACGGACTTGTTTGCTGTGAACCAGGAGAAAACCTTGGCAGGAAGGACTCACCATTTTGGGGCTAATCCAAAACCATCTGTGGTGGTGCCGTGTTCTGGAGCCCGGGACCTTTTCTTTTGCTTGAAAAAAAGCTTAACCCACCGCACCCCCATTATTTGGTGAGAGATTGTTTACAAAACGCACCTGCACTTTTGGAAGTGAATTGTTTATGTATAAGTATCACATATCGATTGTTTTAATTGTTTATTGTATGAGGAATGTAAATTAGGTGCTGGCACATGCACTTTACCTCATTTTTGCACAAATAAAATAATACTGTTTTTAAGGAAACATTTGTGGTCATTAGCGCCAATCTTTGTACCCTAATCTATGTATTTATAAGTCTTATGTAGGAGAATGGTGTTTCTCCTTTATGGGTAAAAGAGGCTGGCTTTGACCATTTAATTTGTGCAATCCCAGGTACCAATTTTCCATTCTTAGAGTTATATAATTTCTTTACTTACTGGGCAAGCGTTGGAATGGGATTCACCCTTGTGGGAGAGGATGGATCCCATCCTGTCTAACTATTCAGAATTCGTGGCCACTTTTAGAAGACTCTTCGACGAACCGGGCAGGACTTCTGCCGCCACATTGGAGATCCTGCGTCAGGGCACGCGTACGGTCAGTCAGTACGTGATCCAGTTTCATACTCTTTCCTCAGAACTGAACTGGAACGAGGAGGCTCTCATTGCAGCTTTCTGGAGCGGTCTCTCCGAAAAGATCAAAGATGACCTCGCAACTCAGGACGTACCTGATAAATTGGTTAAATTAATTTCTTTATGCAATAAATTAGACCCGAGGTACAGAGAATGCTGTATGGAGAGGTCGCGGTCAGATCGCCCTAAGCCTAGAGTTGTTCTTCCACCAACACCATCATCACCAACTGCGGAAGAACCCATGCAGATCAATCGCTCCCACCTCTCCAACGAAGAACGTCAGAGACGGCGACAAGGGAACCTCTGCTTGTATTGTGGTGCATCTGATCACATTGTCAAACTTGCAATCTACGTCCGGGAAACGCCCTCTCCTAGCTTGTGCTGGAGAGGTCAAACTAGGAGAATTCTCAGAATTACATACCAAGAAAGAGTCAGTTTTGTTAACTGAATTGGAGCTCCCTTCTTCTTCTTCTCTTCTCATCCATGCACTACTCGACTCCGGAGCCGCCGAAAGCTTCATTACATCAGCTCTGGTTAAACGATCTGGAATACAAATGGTTCCTTTGGATCGTACCATTTCTTTTACTGCGGTGGAAGTTATATCCCTGAGGGTATCATATCCTTTCGTACTATTCCTCTCAAGATGAAGGTCAGAGTTCTTCATTCAGAAAAAAATCTCTTTCCTTGTAATTCCTAAAGCCTCTCATGAACTGATCCTAGGGTTTCCATGGTTAATCAGACACAATCCCCACATAGACTGGCAAACTATGGATGTTCTCTCTTGGGGACAAGACTGCTTCCAGAACTGTTTACCTTCAGTAAGACCTCTCTGTTCTTCCAGTCCTTCCAGCCTTCCTGTGGAATACCAAGCCTTTCAAGATGTTTTCAGTAAGCATGGGGCGGACACCTTGCCCCCGCATCGTACTTGGGATTGTCCCATTGAGCTAGTACCTGGTAAGACTCCTCCCCGAGGTCGAATCTACCCTCTCTCACTTCCCGAGACACAGGCCATGTCGGAGTATATCCGGGAAAACTTGGATAAAGGGTTCATCAGGTCTTCCACATCTCCGGCCGGGGCGGGGTTTTTCTTCGTCAAAAAGAAGGATGGGGGTTTGCGGCCCTGTATTGACTATAGAGGTCTCAATGACATAACAATCAAGAACAGATATCCGTTACCCCTGATTCCAGAACTGTTCGACCGTGTTAAAGGAGCTACTGTATTTACTAAGCTGGACTTAAGGGGGGCCTACAATCTTATACGTATTCACCCAGGTGACGAATGGAAGACGGCATTTAATACCCGAGATGGCCATTACGAATACCTGGTAATGCCTTTTGTCCTATGTAACGCCCCAGCCGTCTTTCAAGAGTTCGTTAACGAAATCTTCAGAGACCTCCTCTATGACTGCTTGGTAGTGTATCTGGATGACATCCTCATTTTTTCTAGGAATCTGAAGACCCATCGGGAACAAGTCAGAGAAGTGCTAACTCGTTTACGAAGGAATCAATTATTCTGTAAATTAGAGAAGTGCACCTTCGAAGTACCCACGATTCCATTCCTCGGTTACATTCTTTCAGGGCAGAGGTTACAGATGGACCCCGCTAAAGTCCAGGCGATTCAGGATTGGGCACTTCCAGCTACCCTTAAAGGAGTTCAACGTTTCCTGGGGTTTGCTAACTTCTACCGAAGATTCATTCAAAATTATTCTTCTGTCATAGCTCCCATAACCGCATTAACTAGGAAAGGAGCTGATCCTGCCAAGTGGTCTCTGGAGGCTTTGGAAGCCTTTTCGTCTTTAAAGGAGGCCTTCATGACTGCTCCAGTTCTTCGACAACCTGATCTCAGCCGTCCGTTCTTGGTGGAGGTTGATGCCTCTACTGTAGGAGTAGGAGCAGTATTATCCCAGCTCTTCGAGGACAAGAAGGTCCATCCTTGTGCATTCTTCTCGTGAAGATTTTCCCCCGCTGAACAGAATTATGCTATTGGGGAACAGGAATTACTGGTGATTAAGTTGGCCTTTGAGGAGTGGAGGTATTTGTTGTAATTGTAAAGCGCAACGGAATTTGCTGCGCTATATAAGAAACTGTTAATAAATAAATAATAAATAAATAAATTTGTTGGAGGGAGCTCAGCATCCAATCTCGGTAACCACGGATCACAAGAACCTCCTGTATCTACAGTCAGCCCAAAGTCTGAACCCACGCCAAGCAAGATGGGCACTCTTCTTTACCCGTTTTAACTTTAAACTTAGCTACCGACCAGGATCCCTCAACAAAAAGGCAGCTGCATTATCTCGCTACCTAAGTTCTGAAGAACCCTCTGACCGTTCAAAAGAGCAATTCATCCTGGAATCCACCTCTATTGGGTATTGGGTATAGATCCAGAGATGGAGTAACAACAGTGATACGGGTTGGGAGGAAGGAAGGGTGGTGTATGAATCACAAGAGGAGAATATTCAATATTGATAATATGATAAAACATTTTGCAATAACATTTTTATTTTTATTATTTATATATATTATTAGTTTAGTTTATATGTGTAAACACAATGGTAGAGGGCAAATAGGATAATCTGGATAAGTGTCGGTTTGATTACGGAGTTCAGTACACATATGTATATATTTCGTTAAATGGATAAATTAGTAAAGAACATGTTTCTATGTTTGATATGAACCCAGTGGTGGAGGAACGGTAGAGAAAAGGATTAGGATGGGTGAAACTAGGTGTTCGAATCACATGAAGGGGTGATATTATAGTGGTATATTTAAGCAAACCAAAATGTTTTAAATTTATATTTCATAATGTTGTTTGTATATTGGGTATGGTTTTACTCTTAGGGATAAAGATTATGAATATAATCTGGTAAATAGTTGTGGATATATTAGAGTTGAAAGAGGAGAATTTTATGGACAAGCGGACAATAGGGTTTTATTTATTTATTTATACATATATGTCTTTTTCTGTTTTTTATTTGTTTTTTAAATATGCATGGATTTGATAATAATATGTTTATGATTATACATTAGAATTCATTTAGGAATAAAAGAAATCTAAACAGTTTCTACCTAACATAAGTAATTATAAGGAGGTTGGAGCAGGAGGTGTAGTTGAGCAGGTGTGACAACAGGTGATAATTATTCATCATTATCTGCACCAATGGAGTTGGAGAGTTGTTCTTTAAAAAGGGTCCTGGATTCTCTGGAGATTATTCTTGGATAAAGCTTCTGTAAAAGGAGCGAAACGCGTCAGAAGTGTGGATTTTGGACCCATATATTCTTCTTGAACCTACCAATATTGCTGTTCATCGCCACCAACAATAGCCCGTCAGCAATTGAGAGGAGAGAGACCGGGACCTGGGTGCTTGCAAGCAGCACCAAAACGGTGCGGTCTCGTTGATCCCTGTGGCTGGATACCCTCGTCATCAGCGGGCGTCATTGCAGACGCTTGATCCCCTGAAACCGGGACCGCGACACAGACCTTTAGGGGCTTCAATTTGCGATACACAGCACGGACGGTTATTACACGTAAGGCTCCGTCCAGGAGCGCATTTTCATGCTTTATTTCTGTCTTTGCTGACGAGCAGTTGAATATGGAACATTGTCATCTTTAAAAAGCACTTAAGGAACTCATATCCCTACATGGGTTACAGAAATAAATTAATGTGCATTTTAATAAGTTTAATATGCGGACTGAAGTATAGTTAAAACTATTTGTCCATTACGAGAACTGGGCATATAGTAGCTTGGCTCCACCTCCTTGTGTTAAGTCTATAGTATTTTTGATAATACTGATTATTATTGTTTTACATTGTTTATGATATTTTAGACCGGTCTAATTTTTATGTGTATTAAAACATATGAAATATAGTAAAATTTGTAGTTTGATCATTTGAACATCAGCCATACCATAATAAATAGCGCAGAGAGCTAATTGGTAAAGCAGCTTTGGGAATCAGCACAGGGACCACCTGTGCTAATTATTCTGACTTGAAGACCCCAAGTTAGTAGCTCTGTATTGCAGCTTGAGAATAATTAATTGATGATATATTAATTAAATTCAATTAAGCGCCTGGTTGCAGTTTGTGTGTTGTGCTCCAGTTCTTCGACAACCTGATCTCAGCCGTCCGTTCTTGGTGGAGGTTGATGCCTCTACTGTAGGAGTAGGAGCAGTATTATCCCAGCTCTTCGAGGACAAGAAGGTCCATCCTTGTGCATTCTTCTTGTGAAGATTTTCCCCCGCTGAACAGAATTATGCTATTGGGGAACAGGAATTACTGGTGATTAAGTTGGCCTTTGAGGAGTGGAGGTATTTGTTGTAATTGTAAAGCGCAACGGAATTTGCTGCGCTATATAAGAAACTGTTAATAAATAAATAATAAATAAATAAATTTGTTGGAGGGAGCTCAGCATCCAATCTCGGTAACCACGGATCACAAGAACCTCCTGTATCTACAGTCAGCCCAATGTCTGAACCCACGCCAAGCAAGATGGGCACTCTTCTTTACCCGTTTTAACTTTAAACTTAGCTACCGACCAGGATCCCTCAACAAAAAGGCAGCTGCATTATCTCGCTACCTAAGTTCTGAAGAACCCTCTGACCGTTCAAAAGAGCAATTCATCCTGGAATCCACCTCTTTTTCAGCAACTAATACCTCTCCACTTCCTCCTCCAGGAAAGATCTTCATTGCACCAAATCTTCGCAAAAAACTTCTTACATGGGCTCACTCCTCCTCCTTCATGGGCCATGCAGGCAGTCATTAAACGCTCAAATTCATTTAGCGCTCCTGCTGGTGGCCTCATCTCAAGACTGACGTTCAGGAATTTGTGGCTGCCTGTCCAAAATGTGCCCAGCATAAGAGTCCCAAAGGTCCTCCAGCCGGGTTACTCCATCCATAACCTGTGCCACTAAGACCATGGACAAATAGCTATATCGACTTTATTACTGATTTACCTACATCTGGTGGACGGAACACCGTATGGGTCATAGTTGACCGATTCTCTAAAATGGCACACTTCGTTCCTCTGGCTAATCTTCCATTAGCATCCCAGTTGGCAAAATTATTTATAGCAGAGATCTTTCGACTTCATGGTCTACTGCAGGAAATCGTGTCTGATAGAGGTACTCAGTTTGTGGCCAAGTTTTGGAGATCCCTATGTTCTGCTCTTGGTGTGAATTTGAACTTCTCCTCAGGATATCATCCCCAAACGGATGGTCAAACAGAGAGAGTGAACCAGGATCTGGAGACTTTTCTGTGTTTATTCATGTCCTCCTCACAGGACGACTGGCTGGACTTCCTCACGTTCGCAGAGTTTGCCCATAACAATCTCTATCACTCTACCACAAATTCTTCTCCATTCTTCATTAATTATGGTTACCATCCGAGAGTTCCTGACTTCCAACTACTGCCATGCTTGAGAGTCAACACTTACTGAAACCTGGAAACAAATTCACAAGGCCTTGCTCAAGACATCCAAGAGGTATAAGACCTATGCAGATCTGAAGCGAAAAGCTGTACCAAGCCTTAAGGTAGGAGATCGGGTTTGGGTTTCCACACGTAACCTAAGATCAAAGGTTCCTACGAAAATGTTTGCTCCAAGATTTATTGGGCCCTACCCAATCGAAAAAGTTTTGAATCCTGTGGCTTATAAAGTGAAATTACCTCCGCAGTTAAGAATCACTAATGCATTTCATATTTCTCTCTTAAAACCTTTGGTACTTAATCGATTCAGAGCTGCTTTGCCTAAATCACCCAAGATCCAATCAGCACAAGGAGATGAATTTGAGATTCACAAGATCCTCGATTCTCGCAGACGTTATGGTCGCCTCCAGTACCTTGTTGATTGGAAGGGATATGGACCAGAGGAGAGATCTTGGGTAAAAGCAGAAGATGTCCATGCTCCAAGACTTCTTCGGACTTTTTATGCCAAGTTCCCAACTAAACCATATAGGTGTCTGGAGTCCACCCGCAAAGGGGGCGGGGGGGGGGGTACTGTCAGCGTCCGGAGTCTTACCGGTACGCTGGGGCCACGGGTCTGGCTTCTCTGGTGGTGTGTGTGCAGCGGCAGAGGTGGGCTGCTGCGCCAGGTCCGTGGGCAGCAGTGGTGGCGGTGAGGGGGTCCGCTCGTGGTGGTGGGACGCCGCTACAACGGGTCGCTTTTGCTGAGCCGTTGCTAGGAGACCAGAGGCAGTGAGCAATGTGGCTTTGCAGAAAGGTCTGAATTACTGGGTGCCGCCATGTTGGAGACCAAGTTTTAAGCATAGTTCCTGTTTCCTGTTTCTTCCAGCCAATTCATGGGGAAGGTCACCCTATAAAAGGGGGCTGGTTTAGGACAGGGATGCCAGTGCTTCAAGTTACAACCCTGTTGTAGGTGCTTTAGCCTGTGCTCCCAGGATCCTTGTCATATTCTGGTTACTCCTGCTCCTGCTTGGTCGGTTCTCTGTTGCTGCTGCAGTCCTGCCGTTCCTAACCTGCTACTGCCTGTGGAAGCGCTCCTGGAAAACCCAGTCCAGTAAGACTCTTTGGGTACAGTCGGCCCTGGGTCTTCTGCCTCGTCTATCAAGCCACACTCCACAGATCTACTTCACCAGCCACGTCTTTGTACCACCGACCACAACCTGCAGATTGTTATCTTCAGCCTCATCCTCCAAACCACAGTCCACAGTCCTTGTCTCCAGCCATGTCTTTTAACCACCATCCATAGTTCCGCAGTTCATTATTCACAACCTCGTCTTTCAAGCCACAACCTGCAGTTCTTTATCCGCAACTACGTTCTTTAACCATTGTGCTCCAGCCACAGTTCTCTACCTCAGCCCTGTACATAATAAATACTATTCATTGACTTTCAACCCCGCCTACGTTCTTCATTGCTCTGTGTCCCATGCGAAGGAACTATATCCAACCCCCTCATCTTGTTCACCCACAGCCATCTACCTCCTCGGGCAAGTCTCAGCTGCAGGATCCTCAAACTTTGCTAGACGTGACAAGTTTTAGAGTAGCTCAATACCTACTCAGCGCTTGTGATGACTTCAGACTGTTCAGTTCCTGTTTTGACGTCACGAACATGCTCTGCGTTCGCCCAGCCATGCCTGCGTTTTTCCTGGCACACCTGCGTTTTTTCAAACACTCCCTGAAAACGGTCAGTTGACACCCAGAAACACCCACTTCATGTCAATCATTCTGCGGTCAGCAGTGCGACTGAAAAGCTTCGCTAGACCCTGTGTGATACTACTTTGGCCATTGTAAAAGTACGTCACGCGTGTGCATTGCGCCGCATACGCATGCGCAGAAGTGCCATTTTTTTGCTTCATCGCTGCACAGCGAACGAATGCAGCTAGCGATCAACTCAGAATGACCACCTAAGCCTTGAAAAGTTATACATTTTATGGTGATAAAGTACCAACCAACCAGCTCCTTTCTGTCATTTTTCAAACCCAGCCTGTAACATGGCAGTTAGAAGCTGATTGGCTACTTTATAACTGTGAAATGTATCACTTTTCAAGGCTTAGTACATCTCCTCATTCAGTCTTTATGGTGGTATTGTCTCAATTCCCTTTGCAAGTTCTTAATGGATTCCACGCCACAGTTTTCTTCAGTATTGGGGATGGATGCAGTTTGGATCAAGTGTTTGATCAAACACCAACTGAAAGCCAGTCTGTGATCACATGATACTCCCAGCCAATCCACAATCACTCAGGGGTATAAAGATCTTGCAAAAGCACTTCCTGATGTCAGTGCTTTGTTGTCATTCACAGATCTGTAGGGGTTCTCTGTGTTAGTTACCTGCCTATGGACTCCTGTGCTGTGTCATCCTAGCACCCACGGACTCAGTACCGATTGCTATTGGTTATCTCCAGTGATCTTCAACATCAAATAACATTAATTGCATCCATGTGTTTACCAGTACTGATTGCTAACGATTATCTCCACTGATCTTCAGTATCGAATAAGATTGCTTCCAAGTGTTTACCAGTACTGATTGCTATCAGTTGTCTCCAGTGATCTTCATTATCGAATAACATCGGTTGCTTCCAAGTGTTTACCAGTATCAATTGCTATCGGTTATCTCCGTCCGGTGATATTCAGCTGTGAATAACATTGATTGCCTCCAAGTGTTTACCAGTACCAATTGCTATCGGTTATCTACAGTGATATTCAGCATCAAATAACATCAATTGCCTCCAAGTGTTTACCAGTACCGATTGCTTTTGGTTATCTCCAGTGATCTTCACTATCGAATAACATTGACTGCTTCCAAGTGTTTACCAGTACTGATCGCTATTGGTTATCTCCAGTGATATTCAGCATTGAATAACATTGATTGCTTCCAAGTGTTTACCAGTCCCGATTGCTATATGTTATCTCCAGTGATTGTCAGCATCTATTGCTATCAAGTGTTTACCAGTACCGATTGCTATCAGTTATCTCCAGTGATCTTCAGCATTGAAAAACATTGATTGCCTCCAAGTGTTTACCAGTACCAATTGCTATATGTTATCTCCTGTGATCTTCAGCATTGAAAAACATCAACTGCATCCAAGTGTTTACCAGTATCGATTGCCTTTGGTTATCTTCAACATCGATTAACATCGATTGTCTACAAGTATTCTCCAGTACCGATTGCCATTGGTTATCTTCAGTGATCTCCAACATCAGTTAACACTGATTACCTTTGAGTGTTCATCAATACTAACTGCCATCGGTTATCTTCAGTAATCTACAGCATTTCCTGGTTCCAATCCAGCCTCAACATTCTCTGGTTCCAGCATACTGGTTCCAGTCCATTTTCAGTACCTTCCGGTTCCAGCGTATTCCACTCCAGACATCTACAACATGTATCGGTTCCAACCGGACCCTGCTAATTCCGGTTCCAGACCTACTCAGACTGTACTACACAGTGAACAGTAATCCAGAGTGCTAATAGTGTTTATTTGACCGTAAACAAATATCCAAGTTACCCAGAGATTTAGCAACAGTTTATCATTCCATTCACTACAAACACTACACTGCAGGGCCGGACTGGTCATCTGGCACTTCTGGCACATGCCAGAAGGACCGATGGCCAGATGGGCCGGTCTGGCTGTCAGTGCCTGCTTCCTTCCCGAGTAGCCTTGCCTCCCTGTCGACACACCCAGCACTTGGCGCCTACCTCCGGCCGCTGTGCTCTGCAGAAGAGTGCGGCTGCTCTTCTCTTCCCTCCCAACTTCCCAGAAATCAGTATAAGCGCTACGTCATTACGCACAGCCACACACCATTCTGGGTCCGGGAGCGGCTGTGGTGCAAAGAAGAACAAGGAGCAGCAGCCCCAGCATGGCGTTGGGCGACGTTGCATGGTGTACTATACGCTGCCGCCCGCCAACAAGCACCCAGCCTGCCTGTCTGAGCCCCTGTCCCTGGATCCCGGCCCCAGCAGCAGAACAGCACACAGCCAGCTGCAGCATCAGGACTGCAGGGAGAGTGCTGCTGCCCTGGCCAGGATGAGTGTTGGTGTATACATGCCCTGGTTGACCCTTACTCTCTCTCTATGTCTGTTCTCTCTCTTTCTGTCTGTTCTCTCTCTCTCACTGTCCTCTCTCTTTGTGTCCCCCCTTTCTCTCCCTCTCTCTGTCCATTCTCTCGCCATCCATCCCCCATCTCCAGTAGCGGATCTTGAAACGGGCAAGCAGGACTTTTGCCTGGGGCGCCGCCTTCAGGAGGGCGCCGCGCCATGGCAAGATCCGCTACTGCTGTGCCCCCTGCTGCCCGCTGTGTCCCGCTGTGAAGGGAACTAGACGCGTAGCGTCTAGTTTCCCTTCGGGGAGAGGACCTTTGCTGTGCGGTGCGCACCGCACAGTATTTCAGCTGCACTACTACTGTACTGTATGAAGCCACACCCCTATTTCCCGCCCGGGGCGCAAAAAGCCCTAGAACCGGCCCTCCCCATCTCACACACCCCCTCTCTCTCTCTCTGTCCTGACTCCCCCTCTCTCTTTTTGTCCTTAACCCCTCTCTCTCTCGTTCTCACCTCTCTTTCTTTTGTCCTCAGCCCCCCTCTCTTGTCCCCACCTCTCTCTCTCAATCTTGTTCCCGACTCTCTCTCATCCTCACCTCACTTTCTTTCGTCCCCACCTCTCTTGTGCTCACCTCTCGCTCTCTCTTGTCCTCACCTCTTGCTCTCTCTCGTCCTCACCTCTCTCTCGTCCTCACCTCTCGCTCTCATCCTCCACTCTCGCTCTCATGCTCATTTCTCGCTCTCATCCTCACTTCTCTCTCTCGTCCTCACACCTCTCTCTCATCCTCACCTCTCTCTCAGGTCCTGACCCCTCTCTCTCTCAGGCCCTGACCTCTCTCTCTGCCCACACCTCATTCTTGACTCTCATCCTCACCTCACTTTCTCTCGTCCGCACCTCTCTCTTGTCCTCACCTCTCTCTCACTCTCTACCCACACATCTTGCTCTCTCTCATCCCTACCTCTCTTTCTTTCTTTCTTTCTTTCTTTCTTTCTTTCTTTCTTTCTTTCTTTCTTTCTTTCTTTCTTTCTCTCTCTCTCGTCCACCAATTTTTCTCATCCCCACCTCTCTCTCTGTCTTGTTCCTGACTCTCTTTCATCCTCACCTCTTTCTCTCATCCTCACCTCTTTCTCTCATCCTCACCTCTTTCTCTCATTCTCACCCCTCTTTCTCTCGTCCTCACCTCTCTTTCGCTCGTCCTCACCTCTCTCTCTCTTGTCATCACCTCACTCTTTCTCTCGTCCCCACCTCTCTCTCTTACACTGCCTCTCTTGCCCTTTCCCTGTGGTCCTGACCTCTCTCTCTTTGTCCACACATCTCTCTTGTCCCCACCTACTCTCTCTCTTGTCTCCACATACTCTCTCTCTTGTCCTCAATCTCTCTCTCTTGTCCTAATCACTCTCATTCTCTCTCTCCTCACCCCTGGCCAGGGTGAGTGTGGGTGCATACATGCCCTGTGCCCTGATTGACTCTTACTCTCTCTCTTGGTCTGTCTTCTCTGTTATCTCTCTCTCTCTCTCTCTGCCCACCCCTCTCTCTCACTCACTGTCCTCTCTCTCTCTCTCTCTCTCTCTGCCCCCCCTTTCTCTCCCTCTCTGTCATTTCTCTCGCCCTTCCCCCCCTCTCTCTGTCCTCACCCCTCTCTCTCTCTCTTTTTGTCCTCAATCCCTCTCTCTCTCTCGTTCTTGGCTCTCTCTTTTGTCCTCACCCCCTCTCTCTCTCTCTTGTACTCACCTCTCTCTCTTGTCATAGCATACAGCATTCTGGGAGCTGCTGCGGGGGAGAGAAGTCCTAGGAGAAGCAGCACGGTGTTGGGTAATGGCGTATGGTACTACACGCGGTCATCGACAAGCACCCAGTCTGCAGCCTGCCTGACTGAGCCCCTGGTGAGGAGACCCTTTACCCACGCAGTCCTGGATCCCAGCCCAAGCAGCACCACAGCACAGGGCCAGCTGCAGTATCAGCATTACAGGGAGAGTGCTGCCCACTGGCCAGGGTGAGTGTGGGTGTACACATGCCCTGGCTGTCTATCTTGTCCTAACCTGTCTCTCTTTCGTCCTCACCCTCTCTGTCATCCTTACTTTTCTCTCTTACCCTCACCTCTCCCAGGTCCTGACCCCTCTCTCTCTTGTCTGCACCTTTCTCTCCCTCGTCCGCACCACTCTCTCTCTCTCTTGTCCTCACCTCACTCTTTTTCAAGTCCCCACCCCTCTCTCGTCCCCACCTCTCTCTCTCGTCCCCACCTCTCTCTCATCCTAACCCTCTCTCTCTCTCATCCTAACCTCTCTCTCGTCCTAACCTCTCACTCTCTCTCTCTCATCCTAACCTCTCTTTCTCTCTCGTCCTCACCTCTCTCTCTCATCCTCATCTCTCTCTGTCTCTCGTCCTCACCGCTCTCTCTCTTGTCCTCACCTCTCTCTCTTGTCTGCGCAGCTGCTCCTGATTGGCTGCCGGTCCGCGGCAGTTTTGAAATAGTAGCGCCATGGTCATAGGAGCCGCACTGCAGTGCCACACCAAAGGCTGCTGACCACAGCCACCTCCTCCTCCGTTGCACCGCCGCCGCCCTCTGCCTCCTCCCCCATTGCACTGGCGCTGCACTTGGCCTTCTCTGCCGACATCGGTATGGGTGAGGTTCTCTGCTTGGCTTTAAAATATAGATTGCCATGCTCTAGATGGGCGTACAGTACTTCTCTGCACCTCCACCAGCTCCCACAGCCTCCTCCTCCACACCATCTTCGAGGCCCACAGCCTCATCCACCACACCGCAGACCACAGCATCCTCAGTACTGCCACTGCTAAATAGGGAATCTTACCCTGCTGCCTTTCTCTCTCCCTAGTCCCTACTGTATGCCCTTGCTGTCCCACTCTCTGTCACTCTCCCTGTCCCTATGTCCCTGCTGTCACTTTCCCTGTCCATCTGTCACTCTCCTTGTCCCTATGTTCCTGCTGTCACTCTCCCTGAATTTTGTCTCACTCCATGTGGCATAATGTGAATTTTGACTCATACCGTGTGCTATAATGTGAATTTTGGATCATACCGTGTGCTATAATGTGATTTTTGGCTCATTCCTTGTGCTATAATGTGAATTTCGGCGCATTCCGTGTGCTATAATGTGAATTTCGGCTCATTCCGTGTACTATAATGTGAATTTCGGCTCATTCCGTGTGTAAAATGTGAATTTCGGCTCATTCCGTGTGCTATAATGTGAATTTCTGCTCATTCTGTGTGCTATAATGTGAATTTCGGCTCATACTGTGTGGTATAATGTGAAAGGGGACTAGATAGTATAAGGGGTCCTACTATTGTGGTGCATAATGTGTATAAGAGGTATATGGTGTGGTAAACTACACTGAAGGCCACGCCCCTTTTCTGGAGTGCGCGCGCCAAAGTTACAACCTTTACTTTTCCATACCCCCACTTCAACCACTGGTTGTGTGTATTTTAATAGAGAATGATGTACACTTGTATGTTGTTATAATATTAATTATATTTGTAAGAGCATAGACTAAGAAGTAGGAGGAGTCAGGAATAGTAAGGGGAGGAGTCAGATGCTGACACCGTGGTGGGCCTGTGTGCTTCAAAAATGCCAGGGCCTATTTTTAGTCCCAGTCCAGCCCTGCTACACTGTTCAAGCCATCCACACACCTCCACACAAGCGCTCTATCTAACAATGGGCCATTATTCGGACCTGATCGTAGATGTGCTAAATTTAGCACATCTACGATCAGTTTCACAGACATGCAGGGGGACGCACAGCACAGGGCTAGTCCGCCCCGCATGCTTGGTTTCCCCCCCCATCCCCCGTGCACAGGTATAAAAGCATCACATTATGGCAATGCTTTTGTACCTTTGTAGCTCCCTACCAGCGCAGCTCCTGCGCACTGGCAAAGAGCTACTCATCGCTTCCTGGGTCGCAGCGTCTGCATATGACGTCATACAGTTGCCACGGCCTGCCCCCCGCACAGTCCGGGCATGCCTGCGTTGCCCGGACCACACCCCCAAAACGGCGGCCAAACGCTGCCAGTTCGCCCCCTCCTGCCCAGTGACTGCCTCTGCCTGTCAGTCAGGAAGAGGTGATCGCTAGGCTGAGATGGCCATCGGCTGTCTGGCATGCGCTGGCGCACTGCAGTGCCGACGCATGCTCAGTTCAGACCTGTTCGTCCGCTGTGCGAAAACACACAGCAGCGATCAGGTCTGAATTAGGCCAAAATATGTAACCTAACTTGAATCAAAAGGGGTGCTTTATTAGACAGTGTTATAGTTACCTCTTAGTTTGTTACATATGTAGTCTAACTTATAAATAATGTTTTAGTTTCAAGAATATTGATATATTATTAATTCAAATGTACCCCCAATAGTGACACATTGGCATATAAGTAAAATTTCACCAAATTTATCAAAACAATATTTTTATTTAAAAACTTTTTGCAATACAAATCACAATTAATATTTATGTACCAAATAGCTGGAGATCCGATACCACTGTTTCTGCTTGATGGAATGTTGCTACTTTTTGTACTATCCTAGACATAATGCAAGCTTGTATCAAATGTGGCTTTACACTATTGTGGACGCAGATTTCAAACCCCCAACATGTTTCATCATTGTCGACTTCATCAGCGGTGGTGCAAAATAAGAAAGTATAGTGACCTCCAAAGGTTTTTTTGAAATATGTATATATGAATAACACATCGTACTGCAAGTAATCAATCACTTGTACTTAAAGTGTGAGACAACTTCCATCATCAGAGTATCTAAATATACATCATGTGGTATAATAGTTTTTAAACAGAGTGCAAATCCACAGTGTGCAGGTCAGCAACAAACTTGGTGACATGGGGAGCACATGGAGACATAAACACTGGTGACTAGGATGGGAGGAGGGTGACATGGAGACAAACACACACTCCCTAACCCCTAATCATCAGTGTATACATTTCCAAGTCCCCCTTCCTCCACTTGCGTCACCAGTACGTCTCCCCCAGTGGTGTATCAATAATGGGTGCAGTGTGTCTAATGTCTATAATGGAGTATCTATAGTGGGTGCTGCCCCCCTGGACCGCAGACCCTGCACCCATTTATTTAATACTTACCCCTCTGTAGTCCCACATCGGGGGTGGCTGCAGAGATGTGGTGTTCATTTTCCTAGACCTTTGTGCATACGCAGTAGAAATATCACAGAGAAAATGGCCACCAAGCCATTTCCCCAGAGACCTGTGCATGCGCACTGGACTCTAGTACAGTGCTAGGGTCTCTAGTGTCCCTAGTGCTCAGAGTTCCCCTGCGCTGCCAGCTAGAGAGGAGGGGGCCCAGACAGAGGGGTACATTAACTAAGATGGGAGTTCTATTTAAGATGGGATGTTGCCCATAGCAACCAGTCACATTCTACTTCTCATTTATCTAGCACATTATATAAGATAATGCCTGGGGGTAAATTTACTAAGGTGGGAGATTTTTACAACTGGTGATGTTGCCCATAGCAACCAATCAGATTGTATCTATTATCTTCTAGAAGCAGCTAAACAAATGTTAAGTAGAATCTGATTGGTTGCTATGGGCAACATCACCAGTTCTAAAAAACTCCCACCTTAGTAAATTTACCCCCTGGAATCTGATTGGATGCTATGGGCAACATCCCATCTTAAATAGAATTCACATCATAGTAAATCTACCCCAGAGACTGCACATGGACCTACTCCTCACTGTGGAGCTCGAACATGCAAAAGAAACAGGTGGCAGTCGACGGTTCGTTAAACAAATATCAATGTATTGTGCAAAAATAAAGTATAGTGAAACCACAGACTGTCAAGACTACAGCAGGTCTTCTTGTCAATATGCTTTTGCTGCAAAACCTTGATAAAAAGTCCCGCCGTGATCTTGAAATGTTGGTGATTTCATAATACTTTATTTTTGCACAATACAGTGATGACCATATTAACATCAGACATCTGCTTTTAAAGTTGTGTCAGTGATAATCCACAAGCAGAAATAGAGGTATCAGATCTCTATCTACTTGGTGCATAAATATTAATTGTTGTGATTTGTATTATAAAAAGTTTTCATATGGAAATATTGTTTTAATAAATGTTGTGATATATATATATATATATATATATATATATACATAGATTGGAAGAAGGCGGCACTCAGTCAGACTATCAATGAAAAATGTGGGTCATTTATTTAGACCAAATGGGCCGACATGTTTCGGGGTGAACCCCCGTCCTCAGGGCCAAATACAGCAAAAAAACAAGACACGTGAAATAACATACATAAATACCAACATCCATTAAACCTAAACATACTCACCTGTTCGTCGGCGCCGCCGCCAGCCCCACCGCCACGCTGGCTTCCGCATCATGGAATGATGACGTACAGCGTCGCGAAGCGATGACGCGACGGGAGAGCCAGCCGAACAGGAGAGTAACCATGGCGACCGCCAGGCGCGTCCCGGAGGCGCCTCTACAGCAATCATCCTGTGGTGATGAGACACCTGAAAGTGCAATACAAACATTTAAAAAACACATACAAGAAATTGACAAGTGATGTTAAACACTTCTGGAATCAATACATAGACATTAGACATATGAGCACAGAATAATATTAAGGCTTATGCAATCATTCAAATTTGCCCAAATAGGGCTACTTACTTAAAGAAAGCATTGGAGACTCATGTTTTCATTTAACCCCCTGGGTGCTAGTGTACCCAGAGAGAAAATCCAACGTGTCTCCTTCTGTAATAAACGTCTGCCTCTATCGCCCCCTCTACTAGAAATGGGAACATGATCAATCAGAGTAGCACGTATGCTGGCTACCCCATGCTTGGCTTGTAAACAATGCCGAGCAAATGGCTGCTCACTGCAGCCTTTTTCAAAAGCTTTTTTGATGGCGCTACGGTGTAATGCCATCCTTTCTCTAAATTGCCGTATGGTCTTGCCGACATAGGCAAGACCACACGGACAAGTCAAGATATAAACAACGTGCGTAGAGGTGCATGTTAGCCTGTGTAGTATCTTCAGCTTTTTGCCTGAATGTGGATGGTTAAAGGTCGTGCCTGAGACTAAGGTGTTACACGTTGCGCAGCCCAGGCATTTATAACAGCCATTTTTAGCTCTCAAGAAGTGTTTAGTCTGTTTTTTAGTATTGTAAGAAATGTCTAGCTTCATTACCCTATCACCTAAATTGCTACTACGAGTAAAGCTTGGCAGGAGGCGTGTGTCAGCTAGATCAGATAAAGCCTTATCTGTTTGAATGATGGGCCAAAGCTGTTTGGCCTTTTTAATGACCCTAGTAGAAGCTGTAGTATATTTGCTTACCCAGGGTAAGCAGTTATAGTCTCGTGTCTTGACCCTAGGGGCAAGCGTCTGTGCCCTAGTTAATCTAAGGACTTTATTCCTGGCTAACTCCAATTGTCCCAAAGGGTACCCTCGTTGGATAAACTTCTCCATCATGTTATTAAGTGCGAGTATGGTCTCCCCCGGGTCAGAGGTAATCCGCCTGACCCTTAGAAATTGTGAATATGGGAGACCCCTACGGAGTGAAGGGGGGTGAAAGCTGTGGTAATTAAGTAAGCTATTCCTATCAGTCGGCTTGACAAAAATTGAAGTAGATAGCTTGCCCCCCTCATGCTTAATGGTCACATCCAAAAAGTTAATGTGGTCTAAGTTAATCTCAAATGTAAACTTAACAGGGTGATTGCTGGAGTTAAATTGCTCAAGGAGTGTCACTAACTGTTCACGGGGCCCCTGCCATAAGATCAAAAGATCATCAATGTAGCGCCTGTAGTACCACAATTTGGTGGTCACTACAGGATCCACGTAGAACATGGATCTTTCCACTACATACATGAACGCGTTGGCGTACGATGGGGCCACTGCCGACCCCATCGCACAGCCAGCCACTTGCAGGTAAAAAATACCATTAAATAGAAAGTAATTCCTATGCAAGACTCTACTCAGTAATTGCAAAAAGAAGCTGAGATCTGGACCTGTGTATCGGTCATTATTATCCAATAAAAGTCGTACAGCCTCCACACCTGCCTCATGCAGGATGCAGGTGTAGAGGCTGGTGACATCCGCTCCGCAGAGCAACAAGTCCTCAGGCACTGGGCTTAGTTGTTCCAACTGTATGAGTAGTGTATTAGTATCTTTTAGATAGGAGGGCAACGCTTGAATACAAGGATTAAGGAATGAGTCCAGATAGACCGATATGGGATGGAAGAGGGACCCCCGGGCAGAAACTATGGGGCGCCCCGGGGGGTCTACCAAGGTTTTATGTACCTTGGGCACCACATAAAACAATGGGGCCCTAGGGAATTCTACCATAAGAGCATCCCGCGTTGCTGTTTGGATGGTCTTTGCCTCACAAGCCTCAACTAGTAGGCAGTCAAGCTCCTCCTTGTACTCTCGTGTAGGGTCCCTAGGTAATTGCTTGTAAGTAGTGGTGTCCCTCAGTTGACGATTACACTCATCCATATATTTATTCAAGTCCTGAACCACTACCGCCCCTCCTTTATCCGCCTTGCGGATTACTATATCAGATCTTTGGGATAGATCTTGAAGTGTCCTTTGTTCAGACTTAGTGAGATTATGATGAATGACGTCCTCAGATGTTTTAGACCCTTCTAGCTCAAGCATCCTGGTGAAAGTCCGTATTGAAGGATTTAAAGAGGGTGGATCAAATAGAGACTTAGGGGCTATGCGTTGTAGCTGCGCCGGAATATCCTTTAGCGCCTGGTTAGAAGGTTTACCATTGAAAAACTCCTTACGTCTAAGTGTCCTGTTAAGGCGATACACATCTATTTTCCATTCTAGGCTATCTATAGGGTAGGTAGGCACATATGACAAACCTTTGGCTAAAAGGCGGTATTCGGGGTCCGTCAACGGGACCGATGATAAATTGAATACAAGTTCCTTCATAGACGCTGCCGTCTTGGCGCGTAGGATCCTTTCGTTTTGGTGCGCCCGCCGCGTCCTCTTCCGCGAGCGGGACCTGGGGTCTGGTTGGATCGTGTCGTGGTGCCTGTGGGTGGTTGCCCTAAAGGGCCCGCCCCCTCTATACTGGTCGATGCCAATGGTGTTGACAAGTCGGTGTCACTAGCTGACGTACTCGTATAGATTTGTTGTTCCCTTCTACGTCTAGACTGGAACCGTCTGTTGGTTGCCTGTTGTTCCTGATTGGATCTGGTACTCCCCAACCATGGGTAGACTAATCTTTGTTCATAGTCCCTCTTAACCTTTATGAGTTTAAGACCTAAGACTACACTCGGACACGATACACAGAATGACTGGATAAATAAATTATCCACGCAGATGGAACAATATCGCCAGGACCTTCTGAAGTTCAAGAGTGATAAACTCATAAAGGTTAAGAGGGACTATGAACAAAGATTAGTCTACCCATGGTTGGGGAGTACCAGATCCAATCAGGAACAACAGGCAACCAACAGACGGTTCCAGTCTAGACGTAGAAGGGAACAACAAATCTATACGAGTACGTCAGCTAGTGACACCGACTTGTCAACACCATTGGCATCGACCAGTATAGAGGGGGCGGGCCCTTTAGGGCAACCACCCACAGGCACCACGACACGATCCAACCAGACCCCAGGTCCCGCTCGCGGAAGAGGACGCGGCGGGCGCACCAAAACGAAAGGATCCTACGCGCCAAGACGGCAGCGTCTATGAAGGAACTTGTATTCAATTTATCATCGGTCCCGTTGACGGACCCCGAATACCGCCTTTTAGCCAAAGGTTTGTCATATGTGCCTACCTACCCTATAGATAGCCTAGAATGGAAAATAGATGTGTATCGCCTTAACAGGACACTTAGACGTAAGGAGTTTTTCAATGGTAAACCTTCTAACCAGGCGCTAAAGGATATTCCGGCGCAGCTACAACGCATAGCCCCTAAGTCTCTATTTGATCCACCCTCTTTAAATCCTTCAATACGGACTTTCACCAGGATGCTTGAGCTAGAAGGGTCTAAAACATCTGAGGACGTCATTCATCATAATCTCACTAAGTCTGAACAAAGGACACTTCAAGATCTATCCCAAAGATCTGATATAGTAATCCGCAAGGCGGATAAAGGAGGGGCGGTAGTGGTTCAGGACTTGAATAAATATATGGATGAGTGTAATCGTCAACTGAGGGACACCACTACTTACAAGCAATTACCTAGGGACCCTACACGAGAGTACAAGGGGGAGCTTGACCGCCTACTAGTTGAGGCTTGTGAGGCAAAGACCATCCAAACAGCAACGCGGGATGCTCTTATGGTAGAATTCCCTAGGGCCCCATTGTTTCATGTGGTGCCCAAGGTACATAAAACCTTGGTAGACCCCCCGGGGCGCCCCATAGTTTCTGCCCGGGGGTCCCTCTTCCATCCCATATCGGTCTATCTGGACTCATTCCTTAATCCTTGTATTCAAGCGTTGCCCTCCTATCTAAAAGATACTAATACACTACTCATACAGTTGGAACAACTAAGCCCAGTGCCTGAGGACTTGTTGCTCTGCGGAGCGGATGTCACCAGCCTCTACACCTGCATCCCGCATGAGGCAGGTGTGGAGGCTGTACGACTTTTATTGGATAATAATGACCGATACACAGGTCCAGATCTCAGCTTCTTTTTGCAATTACTGAGTAGAGTCTTGCATAGGAATTACTTTCTATTTAATGGTATTTTTTACCTGCAAGTGGCTGGCTGTGCGATGGGGTCGGCAGTGGCCCCATCGTACGCCAACGCGTTCATGTATGTAGTGGAAAGATCCATGTTCTACGTGGATCCTGTAGTGACCACCAAATTGTGGTACTACAGGCGCTACATTGATGATCTTTTGATCTTATGGCAGGGGCCCCGTGAACAGTTAGTGACACTCCTTGAGCAATTTAACTCCAGCAATCACCCTGTTAAGTTTACATTTGAGATTAACTTAGACCACATTAACTTTTTGGATGTGACCATTAAGCATGAGGGGGGCAAGCTATCTACTTCAATTTTTGTCAAGCCGACTGATAGGAATAGCTTACTTAATTACCACAGCTTTCACCCCCCTTCACTCCGTAGGGGTCTCCCATATTCACAATTTCTAAGGGTCAGGCGGATTACCTCTGACCCGGGGGAGACCATACTCGCACTTAATAACATGATGGAGAAGTTTATCCAACGAGGGTACCCTTTGGGACAATTGGAGTTAGCCAGGAATAAAGTCCTTAGATTAACTAGGGCACAGACGCTTGCCCCTAGGGTCAAGACACGAGACTATAACTGCTTACCCTGGGTAAGCAAATATACTACAGCTTCTACTAGGGTCATTAAAAAGGCCAAACAGCTTTGGCCCATCATTCAAACAGATAAGGCTTTATCTGATCTAGCTGACACACGCCTCCTGCCAAGCTTTACTCGTAGTAGCAATTTAGGTGATAGGGTAATGAAGCTAGACATTTCTTACAATACTAAAAAACAGACTAAACACTTCTTGAGAGCTAAAAATGGCTGTTATAAATGCCTGGGCTGCGCAACGTGTAACACCTTAGTCTCAGGCACGACCTTTAACCATCCACATTCAGGCAAAAAGCTGAAGATACTACACAGGCTAACATGCACCTCTACGCACGTTGTTTATATCTTGACTTGTCCGTGTGGTCTTGCCTATGTCGGCAAGACCATACGGCAATTTAGAGAAAGGATGGCATTACACCGTAGCGCCATCAAAAAAGCTTTTGAAAAAGGCTGCAGTGAGCAGCCATTTGCTCGGCATTGTTTACAAGCCAAGCATGGGGTAGCCAGCATACGTGCTACTCTGATTGATCATGTTCCCATTTCTAGTAGAGGGGGCGATAGAGGCAGACGTTTATTACAGAAGGAGACACGTTGGATTTTCTCTCTGGGTACACTAGCACCCAGGGGGTTAAATGAAAACATGAGTCTCCAATGCTTTCTTTAAGTAAGTAGCCCTATTTGGGCAAATTTGAATGATTGCATTAGCCTTAATATTATTCTGTGCTCATATGTCTAATGTCTATGTATTGATTCCAGAAGTGTTTAACATCACTTGTCAATTTCTTGTATGTGTTTTTTAAATGTTTGTATTGCACTTTCAGGTGTATCATCACCACAGGATGATTGCTGTAGAGGCGCCTCCGGGACGCGCCTGGCGGTCGCCATGGTTACTCTCCTGTTCGGCTGGCTCTCCCGTCGCGTCATCGCTTCGCGACGCTGTACGTCATCATTCCATGATGCGGAAGCCAGCGTGGCGGTGGGGCTGGCGGCGGCGCCGACGAACAGGTGAGTATGTTTAGGTTTAATGGATGTTGGTATTTATGTATGTTATTTCACGTGTCTTGTTTTTTTGCTGTATTTGGCCCTGAGGACGGGGGTTCACCCCGAAACATGTCGGCCCATTTGGTCTAAATAAATGACCCACATTTTTCATTGATAGTCTGACTGAGTGCCGCCTTCTTCCAATCTATGCATATAGTGACCTACGGTCACCAGGAAGGCACCGCAGCCACTACTTTGACCAGGTATAAGGGAGTGCCGGGCCACCTTGCTTTCTACTTATATATATATATATATATACATACAATGATGAAAAATACGAGGCGGCACTCAGAAGACTTGTGAAAACATTCAATAAAGTGTATTCAGTACGGCCAACGTTTCGGGGACCACCTCCCCGTCTTCAGGACAAGTGTACAGTGATTAACAGACAAATTTATAGCAATAGACTTACCCCCCCTGATCAGTTTCCCCGCCAGCGTCTTCCACGGCCGCGTCTCCCGCGCTCTCAGCCCGGCGTCCACAGCGCACCACATGATGCATACCACATGATGCGGAAGTGACGGTATGCATCATGTGGTGCGCTGTGGACGCCGGGCTGAGAGCGCGGGAGACGCGGCCGTGGAAGACACAAGTTCGGTAGGCGGCACTCACGGCTTGTTCCAAAAGAAATGACAGGACACTGTCAGTGTAGATCCATAACTCCCAACATGACCCTCTCCAGGAGGGACACAATGCTCTGCTTCTGGACTTTTCCCTTTCTCTATGATTGCCGGCACCTGTGTTGGACAGGTTAATGGATAAGAAAGGTGTTTCACCACAGGTGAGGGCAATTACAAATTAAGAAGGAAGTCCAGAAGCATAGCATTCTGTCCCTCCTGGAGAGGGTCATGTTGGGAGGAATGTAGATCAACGTTTCAGTGTTTGTCGTAAAACATTTTCATCAGGACAACAAACATTGAAACGTTGATCTACACTGACAGTGTCCTGTTGTTTCTTTTGGAACAAGCCGTGAGTGCCGACTACTGTACTTGTATGTTTGGGAGCTGATCCAGCGATCCATGGAGGGCACCGGCTTTTACTTTTCTTGTATGTTTTCCTGAATGGAGTGCCGCAGACTGTTGCATGATATGTATATATATATAATTGTGGCAGCGCCAGCGTGTTAGTGCGTATATTCACACCTGCAACCCAAACGCATTGCGTTTCTGGATCGCTGGTATGAATAAGTGTGGTCAGGCCCAGCTAGGCGTTGCCGTGATGCATGCACACGTGGGTACACATCGCAAATAGGTACTGGAAATAAGGATTCGGTAGGCAGGCTTCCCTGTAAAACACAGTGTCTTTATTTGCATCAGACACTGCACATAGCATACACAGGCTTGGGCTTGGTCACACAGGTACATAAATTAAAATTAACAAATGAAAGTAAAAGTCTTAGCACTCCCTGTGGTCAACAGTCATTCTGCTGCAATGACTTGCAGCCAGCCACCATCTACCATGCTCTCCTGGCACAGCCAACATCCAAAGTCCCTGGCACTATAAAACTGCAACCTACTCGCTGGCCATACACAAAGCTTCTGTTGCCAGTGCACTGAAATGTGAGGATTACCAGAAAACAAGATTCTTACAGTCATCACAGATAATGGAGCAAAATGGCTCCTGCATTCAAACTGGAAGAAGAGGAACTAAGCTCTGCAGATTCAGAAGAGGATGAGGAGACTGATGGAGAATATGAAAATGAGGAGGCAAGGTAATACTATTAGAGTGGAAAAAAAATAGAAGCGCTCAACACTAACTGACCCTGCGATCCAAGATTAAATCACAACCAAAGTGTCGAAGGGATTTTTGATATAGTAAAATATATTTATTACAATACAATAAAATTAGCACAATAAACCAGATATATATCTGACATAAAAACCCTTATCCTCACTGAAATTATGTTATCAACAGATATTCTACATTCATATCAGTTACAAGTGTCAGCTAGATGACTAGTAGCAATATAGTTGTAACAATTGTTGCAATAGAGTAACCAAGCTGTTTATTTGGCACTGTTGAATATATACTCAGACACAATTATTAAATGTAGAATTAATTATGGATATGGAATACACTCATAAACTCTATATATCAGAGCTGTATTCTGACACGTCTCAAAAGTTCCAGGAGCCGATGGCAGGTGATATGAATAATTAAATTACCTCTCCGGTAAGGCTGGCTGGTCCCGAGCGTCCTCGGGTGAGTCCAGAAAGCCCAGATTGAACTGCAGAGTTAAAAGCACTAGCCGTGCTAGCCGTGGTCCCGCTGTTGAGCCTGCTATCCCTGGGCGTGCACCGCCCGTTGCAGTTTGTAGGGAAAGGACAGGTAGATGGCGGCTATGATGGGGAGCCCGCTGCAGGAAAATGCACCTTGGTGGAACTCCTCGATCTCCCTGGACTGGCACCGTCCGTTGGAGATGTAGGGGAGAGAGGCTGCTGGTTAACCACTGGTGCTGTGCGGAGATGGAAGTACGGCTTTAACCTGTCCTGGCTGACGCACTGTTTGCTCCCGTGAAAGCAATACCGGAGCCGTGCGGAGAGTATCAGATACAGCAATCAGTCAGTGAGGCGTAAGGGGGAGGAGTCCTTTTTTTTCCTCTCTAGTTCATCAGTCTAGGAGTAACACACTACTCCTTATAGAGGCGCACACACTTCTGACACCTGGGATCTTATTTCTAAGCTATTAGCTTTGTTTAAAAATTTAAGATAACTGAGACACATTGGCGCAGCAAAAAAATCTCCCTTCCCCTCCAATACTATTAGAGTTATTACATTTGATATAAAAATACATTTTCAAAAATATTTTTATTAAAATAATAAAGAAATCTGTTTGTCCTCTGTCTGTTTCTCAGGTATGGAGAAATTATGGAGCGGACACCCTATTTGGTTCACACATTACAGTTGGTTGTCAACATGATCCACAAAGAAGTCTCTGTTGCACGTCTCATGCAAAAGGTCTAAGCAGTTGTCAAACACTTTTGCAGGTCTTCAGTTGCAATGTAGAAACTTGGCCAGCTCTGTAGACTTACTCTAATTAATAGAGATGTGCAGCGGGCACTTTTCGTGTTTTGTGGTTTGGTTGAGGTTCTGGTTCCATGCTCGTGTTTTGGAACAGGATGGGTTTTACCAAAACCACCCTTTCATGTTTTGGTTTTGGATCTCTTTCATGTTTTGGTTTTGGATCTGGATGATTTTTGAAAAAAACACAGAAAAATCACAGAATTTGAAGGTAAATTTGATCCTATGGTATTATTAACCTCAATAACATTAATATCCACTCATTTACAGTATATTCTGAAAACCTCACAATATTGTTTTTAGGCCAAAAGGTTGCACCGAGGTGGCTGTATGACTAAGCTAAGCGACACAAGTGTGCGGCACAAACACCTGGCCCATCTAGGAGTGGCACTGCAGTGGTAGACAAGATGGCAAATTTAAAAAATAGGCCCCAAATAGCACATCATGCAAAGAAGTAAAAGAGGTGCAATGAGGTAGCTGTATGACTAAGCTAAGTGACACAAGTGTGCGGCACAAAGAACATGGGACATGCTGGAATTTGCCCAGATGTAATGCACGCACAATATTGGTGGCACAGGAGAATGTACCCCTAAACCACACACACACATTGCAAAGCCTGTAAAATTTATTTGGATAATAAAAACCCTTTTATTTGGAGCTAATAATAGGCAGCACAGGTGAGCGTTCCCCTACACCACACAGGGCAAACCCTGTAAAAATTATTTGGATAATAATATACTGTAAGTAATGTATATAAGCCTTTTATTTGGAGTAAATAATATACAGCACAAGACACAACCACTGGACTTATGGCAGCACAAGACACCACCACTGGACTGATGCAGCACAAGACAGCACCACTCGACTGGACATTACGGCAGTACATTTGGACTTATATGGCAGTCCCCCTGGACTTGTATGGCAGTGTCAGACAGGATGGCACTAAATAGTCCCCAAACAGCACATGATGCAGAGAAGAAAAAGAGGTGCAAGATGGAATTGTCCTTGGGCCCTCCCACCCAGCCTTATGTTGTATAAATAGGACATGCACACTTTAACAAACCAATCATTTCAGCGACAGGGTCTGCCACACGACTGTGGCTGAAATGATTGGTTTAGAAAAAGACCTATGTTACAGGTAGAAACGCATTGGTGACTACAGGCCTGTGAGGAGGGGACAGGAGATGACTGAGCCATTCGAGTGCAGCGAGGCACAGGGGATTCCCGGGTTTCCCTGCACCTAATAAACCCACAAGCTGGCTTTGAACTGTATACACAGTTCAGACTATCTGGTAATTTCCTCACCATTCCCCACCCCAGTTTGATATGCTGCTATAAAACATAAAAAATTGTTATTTAATTGCTGCTATACATTCCTTTTGGAAAGTTTATGATGTTTTTAATGTCTGCTCAATTTGTTTTATATGTATAAAATTAAAACTGTACTTCACTATATATGTACAATATTCCTTTCTTTTATATGGCATCTCTATGAGTTTACAAATAACTCTGGGATATATTGAGACGTCACTCAATTGTCAAAATGATTGGTTTGTTTGGGCCCCCACCAAAAAAGAAGCAATCAATCTCTCCTTGCACAAACTGGCTCTACAGAGGCAAGATGTCGACCTCATCCTCCGATTCCTCACCCCTTTCACTGTGTACATCTTCCTCCTCACAGAGTATTAATTCATCCCCATTGGAATCCACTATCACAGGTCCCTGTGTACTTTCTGGAGGCAATTGCTTGTAAAGGTCTTCCCGGAGGAATTTCTAAATCATTTTGATAAACCTCATCTTCTCCACATGTTGTGAAAGTAACCTCCTACGCCGATCGCTGACAAGGTTACCAGCTGCACTAAACACTCTTTCAGAGTACACAATGGAGGGGGGGAGGCAATTTAGGTAAAATAAAGCCAGTTTGTGCAAGGGCCTCCAAATTGCCTCTTTTTCCTGCCATTATACGTATGTACGGGCTGTCTGACATGCCTACATAGATGCTATCACTCATATAATCCTCCACCATTCTTTCAATGGTGACAGAATCATATGCAGTGACAGTAGACATATCAGTAATCGTTGGCAGGTCCTTCAGTCCGGACCAGATTTTAGCATTCGCTCTTGACTACCCTGCATCACCACTAGTGGGTGGGCTAGGAAATCTTATCCTTTTCCTCGCAACTCCCGATGCGGTAGAAAATGAAAGAGGAGCTGTTGACGGGTCACATTCCGCTTGAGTTGACCATTTTCTCACCAGCAAGTCTTTGAACCTTTGCAGACTTGTTTCTGCCAGAAAGAGAGATACAACGTAGGCTTTAAACCTATGATCGAGCACGGTGGCCAAAATGTAGTGCTCTGATTTCAACAGATTGACCACCCTTGAATCCTGGCAAAGCGAATGAAGGTCTCCATCCACAAGTCCTACATACTTAGCGGAATCGCTCCATCTTAGTTCCTCCTTCAATTTCTCCAGCTGCTTCTGCAAAAGCCTGATGAAAGGAATGACCTGACTCAAGCTGGCAGTGTCTGCACTGACTTCACATGTGGCAAGTTCGACGGGTTGGGGAACCTTGCACAAGACGGAAATCATTCTCCACTTCGCTTGAGTCAGGTGCATTACCCCTCCTTTGCCTATATCGTAGGTGGATGTATAGGCTTGAATGGCCTTTTGCTGCTCCTCCATCCTCTGAAGCATATAGAGTGTTGAATTTCACCTCGTTACCACCTCTTGCTTCAGGTGATGGCAGGGCAGGTTCAGGAGTGTTTGATGGTGCTCCAGTCTTCGGCACGCGGTGGCTGAATGTCGAAAGTGGCCCGCAATTTTTCGGGCCACCGACAGCATCTCCTGCACGCCCCTGTCATTTTTCAAAAAATTCTGCACCACTAAATTAATTGTATGTGCAAAACATAAGATGTGCTGGAATTTGCACAGATGTAATGTATGCACAATATTGGTGGTGTTGTCCAATATCACAAATCCCCAGGAGAATCTAATTGGGGTAAGCAATTGTGCGATGATGTCCCTCAGTTTCCGTAAGAGGTTGTCAGCGATGTGCCTCTTATGGAGAGCAGTGATACATAGTGTTCCCTGCCTAGGAACGAGCTGGCATTTGCGAGATGCTGCTACTGGTGCTGCAGCTGTTGTTGCTGTGGGAGGCAATACATCTACCCAGTGGGCTGTCACAGTCATATAGTCCTTAGTCTGTCCTGTTCCACTTGTCCACATGTCCATGGTTAAGTGGACAGTCGGTACAACTGCATTTTTTAGGACACTGAGGACACTTTTTCTGACGTCTCTGTACATTCTTGTTATCGCCTGCCTAGTGAAGTGGAACCTAGATGGGATTTGGTACCGGGGACACACTACCACCATCAATTTTCTAAGTCCCACTGATCTAATGGCAGATACCAGACGCACGTCTAACACCAACATAGCTGTCAAGGCCTCAGTTATCCGCTTTGCAACAGAATGACTGCTGTCATATTTCATCTTCCTCACAAAGGACTGTTGGACAATCAATTGCTTAGTTGAAGTAGTACAAGTGGTCTTCCGACTTCCCCTCTGGGATGACGATCAACTCCCAGCAGCACCAACAGCAGCAGTGGCAGCAACAGCAGCAGTAGGCATACCACTTAAGGATCCTCCGGAGGAATCCCAGTTAGGAGAGGACTCCTTAGTCTTGCCAGTGACATGGCCTGCAGGACTACTGACGTTCCTGACTGAGGAGGAAGTTGACGTTGAGGGAGTTGGTGGTGTGGCTTTCAGGAGCTTGGGTACAAGAGGAAGAAGGGATTTAGGTGTCAGTGGACTGTTTACGCTATTACCAAAATTTCACAACTTGACACTGACTTCTGATGAATGTGCAGCAGGTGACAGATAAGGGAGGATGTTCCTAGGTGGTTAACGTCCTCACCCCTACTTATTACAGATTGACAGAGGCAACACACGGCTTGACACCTTTTGTCCAGATTTGTGGAGAAATAATTCCACACCGAAGAGGTGGCTTTTTTGGTATTTTGCCCAGGCATCACAATGGACTTCTTCAACCCACGGAAAACAGGTGTCTCCCCCGGTGCCTGATTTAAACAAGCCACATCACCATCAGAATCCTCATCGTCAACTTCCTCCTCAGCACCAGCAACACCCATATACTCATCCTGGTGTAATTCAACAGTGACATCTTCAATTTGAATATCAGAAACTGGACTGTGAGCGCTACTTCCAGCACTTGCAGAGTGCATGCAAATGGTGGAAGGAGCCACCTCTTCCCATCCAGTGTTGGGAAGGTCAGGCATCGCAACCGCCAACACACTTGGAATCTCCTTGGGGATTTGTGATACCATCTTAGAATGCACAGTTCTTTGCTGTGCTTTTGCCAGCTTAATGCTTATCATTTTTCTAGCGAGAGGATGAGGGCTTCCATCTTCATGTGAAGCTGAACCACTAGTCATGAACATAAGCCAGGGCCTAAGCCGTTACTTTCCACTCTGTGTCGTAAATGGCATATTGGCAAGTTTACTTTTCTCCTCAGACCATTTAAATGTATTTTTTGAGTCTTTTTACTGAACTTTGGCTTTTTGGATTTTACATGCCCTCTACTATCACATTGGGCATCGGCCTTGGCAGACGACGTTGATGGTATTTCACTGTCTATGTCTTGACTAGTGGCAGCAGCTTCAGCACTAGGAGGAAGTGGTTCTTGATCTTTCCCTATTTTATCCTCCAAATTTTGTTCTCCATTATTTTTCTAGAGTTATATAACAATATGCGGTACAGGAGAGCGTACCTCTACACCACACAGGGCAAACCCTGTAAAATTATTTGAATTAAATATTAATAACCCCTTTATTTGGAGTAAATAATATACAGCACAGGATAGCACCACTGAATTTATATGGCAGCACCACTGGACTGGATTTATACGGCAGTACCACTGGACTTATATGGCAGTATCACTGGACTTATACGGCAGTACCACTGGACTGGGTTTCTACGGCAGTATCACTGGACTTTTACACCAGTGCAACTGTAAAAATACGGCAGTATCACTGAAATTATAAGGCAGTTTTACTGGAATTATATGGCAGTATCACTGGAATTATACGGCAGTATCACTGGAATTATACAGCAGTACCACTGGACTTATACAGCAGTACCACTGGACTGAATTTATACGGCAGTATCACTGGATTTATATGCCAGTACCACTAAAATTATATGGCAGTATCACTGGAATTATACGGCAGTATCACTGGATTTATACTCTGGCACCACTGGATTTATACGGCAGTACCACTGGACATATACGGCTGCATCACTGGATTTATATGGCAGCACCACTAGACATATACAGCATTATCACTGGAAATATACTGCAGTATCACTGGAATTACACAGCAGTACCACTGGACTTATATGGCAGTACCACTGGACTGGATTTATATGGCAGTATCACAGGATTTATACGCCAGTATCACTGGATTTGTAAGGCAGTACCACTGGATTTATATGGCAGTACCACTGGACATATACGGCAGTATCACTGGATTTATATGGCAGTACCACTGGACATAAACAGCAGTATCACTGGAATTATACTGCAGTATCACTGGAGTTATATAGCAGTACCACTGGAATTATACTGCAGTATCACTGTAATTATACGAGAGTACCACTGTTTTTTTATGGCAGTACCACTGGACATATACAGCAGTATCACTGGAATTATACTGCAGTATCACTGGAATTATATGGCAGTACCACTGGAATTATATGGCAGTACCACTGGACTGGATTTATATAGAAGAATCACTGGATTTATTTGCCAGTACCACTGGAATTATATGGCAGTATCACTGGAATTATATGGCAGTATCACTGGAATTATATGGCAATATCACTGAAATTATACAGCAGTACCACTGGACTTATACGGCAGTACCACTGGACTGGATTTATATGGTAGAAGCACTGGAATTATACCGCAGTATCACTGGATTTATACACCAGTACTACTGGATTTATATGGCAGGACCACTGGACATATATGGCAGTATCACTGGAATTATATGGCAGTACCACTGGATTTATATGGCAATACCACTCGACTGGAATTATATGTCAGTATCACTGGTCATATACGGCAGTATCACTGGAATTATATGGCAGTACCACTGGACATATATGACAGTAACACTGGATTATTACGGCAGTATCACTGGAATTATACAGCAGTATCACTGGAATTATATGGCAGTACCCACTCATCTATACTAATTAATGATTTTGTGATAAGATGGTCCAGCACATTTGAAATGGTTTCACACCTTCAATCTCTCCATCTCTGATTGTGCCAGCCTTACTGGAATTAATTACTCACCTCTCCCAGTTCTCTTTGGCATCAACTCACAGAGACCTGCGTGGACTGTCAAACAAAATTAAAGTTAACCTAGAACAATGCTTTAGCTTCTTCCCATTTCCCAATGAGGCAAAGTTCTCTCCAGTTGAAGCTGCATTTATACGGCAGTACCACTGGACTTATATGGCAGTACCACTGGACTGGATTTATATGGCAATATCACTGGAGTTATACGCCAGTATCACTGGATTTATACGGCAGTACCACTGCATTTATACAGCAGTACCACTGGACATATACGGCAATATCACTGGATTTATACGTCCGTACCACTGGACATATACAGCAGTATCACTGGAATTATACTGCAGTATCACTGGAATTATACGACAGTACCACTGGATTTATACGGCAGTACAACTGGACATATATGGCAGTATCACTGGATTTAGATGGCAGTACCACTGGACATATACAGCAGTATCACTGGAATTATTCTGCAGTATCACTGGAATTATACAGCAGTACCACTGGAATTATACGGCAGTACCATTGGACTGGATTTATATAGAAGTATCACTGGATTTATACTCCAGTACCACTGGAATTATATGGCAGTATCACTGGAATTATACGGCAGTATCACTGGAATTATATGGCATTATCACTGGAATTATACGGCAGTATCACTGGAATTATACAGCAGTACCACTGGATTTATACGGAAGCACCACTGGACTGAATTTATATGGCAGAAGCACTGGAATTATACCGCAGTATCACTGGATTTATACGCCAGTACCACTGGACATATATGACAGTATCACTGGAATTATATGGCAATACCACTGGATTTATATGGCAGTACCACTGGACTGGATTTATAAGGCAGTATCACTGGATTTATATGCCAGTATCACTGGAATTATACGGCAGTATCACTGAAATTATATGGCCGTATCACTGGAATTATACGGCAGTATCACTGGAATTATATGGCAGCACCACAGGATTTATACGGCAGTACCACTGGACTGGATTTCTACGGCAGTATCACTGGATTTATACACCAGTTCCACTGGAATTATATGGCAATATCACTTGAATTATACGTTAGTATCACTGGACATATACGGCAGTATCACTGGAATTATATGGCAGTACCACTGGACATATACGGATGTATCACTGGATTATTACGGCAGTATCACTGAAATTATACGGCAGTATCACTGGAATTATATGGCAGTACCCGCTCATCTATATTAAGTAATGATTGTTTGATAAGATGGTCCAGCACATTTTAAATGGTTTCACACCTTCAATGTCTTCATCTTTGATTTAGCCAGCCTTACTGGAATTGATTACTCACCTCTCCCAGTTCTCTCTGGCATCAACTCACAGAGACCTACGTGGACCGGCAAACAAAATTAAAGTTAACCTGGAACAATGCTTTAGCTGCTTCCCATTTCCCAATTAGGCAAAGTTCTCTCCAGTTGAAGCTGCTGCTTGTTTTCTTGATCCAAGAGTTGCTGGAGATGCACTCATTGAAAATAAAGATGATGGAGTCCATGAACGTTTGGAAGAAGCAGAAAAAATGTATCCTCCTCAGTAATCCTCATGCACAACACGGGGAGGATAGTTTAATAAAGATTATGGTTATGGCAATGCATCAATGATGGATTATGTTGAAGAGGTGCCCTCAAGAGTAAAGTGACTGCGATTTAGGTTTTTGTCCACCAAGTTGACAGATTGACTTTAAAAACCAACCAAGGCCAGTGCTCAAAAGGAAATACAAAGATAAACTTTCATCTCAGAAGATCTCAAATTTTTAACTTGGATGGTCTTTTGGTTGGCATACAACTCAGTGACCATTGTGCGATGCACTCACATGTTTGTGGGGGAATGGGGTAGGCAGGACCCGGCAAGCAGGGCGGGCCTTGCTCTGTGCTAGGCGTCCCCCTACATGTCAGTGCAATGTTTATAACCCATGCTGAATTAGGCCCAAGCCAAATAAACTGTATTATGCTGTCAATTCACTGTGTAGATCAGGAAAATCACACCGATTAGCTAAACCTTATGTCTGACCAGCTTAAGCCTGATTTGTAGTTTAAGCAATTTGGCTATAACCAATAAGAAGTTTCAAATTTTTTTTTTTTTAATACTAATGTGTCTTTTTTACAATACCGTTTTATCATTATGTATGTACTAGTATGTGCACTACTACTTTTTCTATTTTGTTAAGTGAACTTGATTAGGGTTTTAAATGTTTAAAGAACAATTATGTTAGACTAGGTGCTTCATCGCGCCCTACGGGCGCTCTTCACACCGTCGCAAGGGGCTACACCCCCTTGACCCTTGCATGCCTTTCTGGGGTTCAATATTTGTATTATATGGAGTATTACCTGCATTCCTTTGTCAGTGGTTAAATATTGCACAATGAAAGGGCGTGCGATGGTGAAGGAGGCACAGCCCCTTGCGACGGTCTGGAGGCGCCGTGGGTAGGGGAGGGGCAGGTACGGGTGGTGAGGCGAATGGGGAAGGGGGTCTGGAGGTGCTGCAGGTGGTGGAGGGGTAGGTGCGGGGGTGCCATGGGTGGGGAAGGGGTGGGTGGGGGGGACCGCAGATGGAGGAGGCTGTCTGCAGATGCTGCGGGTGGAGGGGGGCAGGTGTGGGGGGAGACATATATGGGGGGTGGATGGTGGAGGGGGTCTGGAGGTGCTGTGGGTGGTGGAGGGGCGGAGGAGAGGGAGCCACGGGTGGTGTAGGGGGTCTGGAGGCACAGCGTGTGGGGGAGGGGTGGAGTGCCGCATGTGGTGGAGGGGAAGGTGCGGAGGTGTGGTGCATTGAGGAGGGGTCTGGAGGCGCTGCGGGTACTGTACCTGACAAAAAGGTAGTTGGAGGGCATGCAGTAACAGGGCCAGGACAGGCGTGACAGGGTCAGATCACGGGTGACAGGGCCAGGATAGGGTTAACAGGGCCAGCATAAGGGTGAAAGGGCCAGGATAAGGGTGACAGGGCAATGCCAGGGGTGACAGGGACATGACAGAACACAGGGCACGGGAGAGATTGGTATTAGGGACAAAACAGTGGTGACAGACAGATATGTCTTACCGGAGTCACGGCTGCTGCTGTTCCACTCCAACCTGTTGGGATCTGCTGCTGGTGGAGACTTGGCATGGCTGACTCTCTCAGGCTGGAGTCCTGCTTCCTCTGCCCGTCAGCATCCCTCCCCCCCTCCTCAGTCACACACCGCAGACCTCGCGCAGCTGCCGGGCACTGTGGTAAGGGGAGACTGGGAGTGACTGGTTAGACCCCAGGAGACGCTGCAACTGGAGGGAGGAGGGGGTCATAGCATGCACACGGCGCGGACCTCGCGGCTGCTGGGCACTGTGGTAAGGGGAGACTGGGAGTGACTGGTTAGCTCCCAGGAGACGCTGCGGCTGGAGGGAGGAGGGAGTCGGAGCCTGCAAGCAGCTCGGACTTCTGCAGCGCTACCCGCTGGCTAAAGTGTGTGAAGGAGCTGGGCGCACCTCACTGCGGGCGGCAGCACTGCAGCTAGCGGTGGGGTTGCCGGGGCTGGAGATAACAGAGGCAGTACGGAACCTGCACAGCAGCAGGTGCCCCACAAAACTGCAGGAGTGTGGAGTGTGCTAGAAAGTGATGCTCCTCCGCGCCAGAGAGACCCTGCTGAGTATGCTGATGTGGGGGGTCAAGCACACAGTGAGCCGGTGCCCGTCTGTCTGTACGGCATACCCCTCACACACCCCCATACCTCCCAACTGTCCCGGGGTTCCGGCAGCAGAGCTGGATTAAGGGGGGGGCCAGGGGGTACGTACCATGGGCCCCACAGTTTTAGGGGGCCCCCCGGCTGGAGTAGCTCTGTCCCAGCTCAGAAGCTCCCCCGTCCTGCCAGCAACAGCGGCAGCATTGTGCTACAGTCAGCACACGCTGCTGCATGTTGGCAGGTCTGTGGTGTTGCCTGCTTTCTTCTGCCTGTGCGGGTGTGTAGGGGGAAGCGACCACCTCGTCTGGCTTTAGCCCTAGCTGAGGGGCCAAAATTCCATTAAAAAAAAATATCCCGGAATTTGCATTAGGGGGTGTGGCCACGCGGGGCGCGATTAGGCCACGCCCCCAGCCCCACAGCAGACACAGCCATGAGATAGGGCTCCCCTGTCTCAAGTGCCCTGGGCCCCCCGGACTCATAATCCGCCCCTGGAGGCATGCCAGCAGCTCACAGAGCGCTGGGCATGCCCCCTCACTGACGAAAACGGGGGCCCTCCCGTAAAGCCACGCCCCTTTTGTTGGCCACGCCCCCTTTTGCCGTGTGTGTGTGTGTGTGTGCCCTCTTTCTGCCTGAAGAAAGCTGGGAGGTATGCACCCCTGTCTGCCTGAAGAAAGCTGGGAGGTATGCATCCCCGCCTGTGCCATGCCCATACTATCTGCTTCTGCTCCTAGTCTCCTATAGATTTGCCCAGATCTGTGACTCATTTGACTAACTCCGCCCAGTGTTGTGACTCCGCCCAGCGTTAGCAAATGAGTCACAAAGTCACAGATCTGGGCTATTATATAGGAGATACTGTATTTGCTGAGAATAAATTTGACCTAACATGAAGGAGAAATGATTGTGTATTGTACTTGTTTGTTCTAACAGACTTAAGACATTCATTTGTATATGATATTTGGGGTAATAGGGTAAGTCATACTCAGTATGTAACATATTCTCAGCCTACTGAGCCTAAATTACTGAACACAGTTACAAAAAAAATTACAATATAATTAAACTGCTAAAGTTTTGAGTAAAACATTGATTAAAATTAGACTAAAATGTAAACTGAAATCAACTAACTAAATTTTGACTAAAACGAAAACAAAGTCTAAAATGTGAATCTAAATAAAGTCCAATTTTAAGTAAGTTAGTGACTAAAACAAAAATATTTTTACAAATTAATACTGGATGAGGAAAATGGGGGTAATTCTGAGTTGATCGCAGCAGGAACTTTGTTAGCAGTTGTGCAAAACCATGGGGGTAATTCCAAGTTGATTGCAGCAGGATTTTTGTTAGCAATTGGGCAAAACCATGTGCACTGCAGGGGAGGCAGATATAACATGTGCAGAGAAAGATAGATTTGGGTGTGGTGAGTTCAATCTGCAATCTAAATTGCAGTGTAAAAATAAAGCAGCCAGTATTTACCCTGCACAGAAACAAAATAACCCACCCAAATCTAACTCTCTCTGCACATGTTATATCTGCCCCCCCCTGCGGTGCACATGGTTTTACCCAACTGCTAAAAAATCCCTGCTGCGATCAACTTGGAATTACCCCCAATAGTGCCTGTTCTGCTATTTCAGTCTCTCAAATACATATCCATCTCTCTGGTTTTCTGTCAAAATCAGCAGATATACAGCCCTGCAAGCAAGGCCTGAAATGTGCACCTTTCACTCACACATGTTGACGGCAACCATTTTGCATGCTGAACCAATATTACCTGTGAAATTGTACTACCCAATATTTGAGCTATTACAGCTGCCACACTATATTGTGCTTTCCTACACATGCACAAGTAGAGAGTGGCCCTTGATAGTCATCTGGAAAGTAGTGATGAGCGCCTGAAATTTTTCGGGTTTTGTGTTTTGGTTTTGGGTTCGGTTCCGCGGCCGTGTTTTGGGTTCGACCGCGTTTTGGCAAAACCTCACCGAATTTTTTTTGTCTGATTCGGGTGTGTTTTGGATTCGGGTGTTTTTTTCAAAAAACCCTAAAAAACAGCTTAAATCATAGAATTTGGGGGTCATTTTGATCCCATATTATTATTAACCTCAAAAACCATAATTTCCACTCATTTTCAGTCTATTCTGAATACCTCACACCTCACAATATTATTTTTAGTCCTAAAATTTGCACCGAGGTCGCTGGATGACTAAGATAAGCGACCCTAGTGGCCGACACAAACACCTGGCCCATCTAGGAGTGGCACTGCAGTGTCACGCAGGATGTCCCTTCCAAAAAACCCTCCCCAAACAGCACATGACGCAAAGAAAAAAAGAGGCGCAATGAGGTAGCTGTGTGAGTAAGATTAGCGACCCTAGTGGCCGACACAAACACCGGGCCCATTTAGGAGTGGCACTGCAGTGTCACGCAGGATGTCCCTTCCAAAAAACCCTCCCCAAACAGCACATGACGCAAAGAAAAAAAGAGGCGCAATGAGGTAGCTGTGTGAGTAAGATTAGCGACCCTAGTGGCCGACACAAACACCGGGCCCATCTAGGAGTGGCACTGCAGTGTCACGCAGGATGTCCCTTCCAAAAAACCCTCCCCAAACAGCACATGACGCAAAGAAAAAAAGAGGCGCAATGAGGTAGCTGTGTGAGTAAGATTAGCGACCGTAGTGGCCGACACAAACACCGGGCCCATCTAGGAGTGGCACTGCAGTGTCACGCAGGATGGCCCTTCCAAAAAACCCTCCCCAAACAGCACATGACGCAAAGAAAAAAAGAGGCGCAATGAGGTAGCTGACTGTGTGAGTAAGATAAGCGACCCTAGTGGCCGACACAAACACCGGGCCCATCTAGGAGTGGCACTGCAGTGTCACGCAGGATGTCCCTTCCAAAAAACCCTCCCCAAACAGCACATGACGCAAAGAAAAAAAGAGGCGCAATGAGGTAGCTGTGTGAGTAAGATTAGCGACCGTAGTGGCCGACACAAACACCAGGCCCATTTAGGAGTGGCACTGCAGTGTCACGCAGGATGTCCCTTCCAAAGAACCCTCCCCAAACAGCACATGACGCAAAGAAAAAAAGAGGCGCAATGAGGTAGCTGTGTGAGTAAGATTAGCGACCCTAGTGGCCGACACAAACACCGGGCCCATCTAGGAGTGGCACTGCAGTGTCACGTAGGATGTCCCTTCCAAAAAACCCTCCCCAAACAGCACATGACGCAAAGAAAAAAAGAGGCGCAATGAGGTAGCTACAAAAAATAAGGTTTGTTGGCGCTGGGCAGAACTGTGTGAATATAAATTGGAATCAGCAGCCACCTGGTAAGGAGGTAGCCAGCCTCCTTAGCAATTAGCAATTAAAAACAAACAAACACCAGGTCGGCGCTTAAAAATCCAATAGTGCTGCCAAATATAATAAAACAATTTATTAAGCTAGCAGAGAAAAATAAAAATAAAAATGACCCACTCCTATATGTTTTTAATCTAAGCATATATATGCTATCATTTGAGGTGCAATACACCCTAGTTTTATGTGATATATAATATTGTGGTCCAATATCAGTTTTTATTTTTATTTTTATTATTTTTTTATATATATGTTTCTTTGTGTTTTTTATTTTTATTTTTCTCTGCTAGCTTAATAAATTGTTTTATTATATTTGGCAGCACTATTGGATTTTTAAGCAATGAGGTAGCTGTGTGAGTAAGATTAGTGACCGTAGTGGCCGACACAAACACTGGGCCCATCTAGGAGTGGCACTGCAGTGTCACGCAGGATGTCCCTTCCAAAAAACCCTCCCCAAACAGCACATGACGCAAAGAAAAAAAGAGGCGCAATGAGGTAGCTGTGTGAGTAAGATTAGCGACCGTAGTGGCCGACACAAACACCGGGCCCATTTAGGAGTGGCACTGCAGTGTCACGCAGGATGTCCCTTCCAAAAAACCCTCCCCAAACAGCACGTGACGCAAAGAAAAAAAGAGGCGCAATGAGGTAGCTGTGTGAGTAAGATTAGCGACCCTAGTGGCCGACACAAACACCGGGCCCATCTAGGAGTGGCACTGCAGTGTCACGCAGGATGGCCCTTCCAAAAAACCCTCCCCAAACAGCACATGACGCAAAGAAAAAAAGAGGCGCAATGAGGTAGCTGACTGTGTGAGTAAGATAAGCGACCCTAGTGGCCGACACAAACACCGGGCCCATTTAGGAGTGGCACTGCAGTGTCACGCAGGATGTCCCTTCCAAAAAACCCTCCCCAAACAGCACATGACGCAAAGAAAAATAAAAGAAAAAAGAGGTGCAAGATGGAATTGTCCTTGGGCCCTCCCACCCACCCTTATGTTGTATAAACAAAACAGGACATGCACACTTTAACCAACCCATCATTTCAGTGACAGGGTCTGCCACACGACTGTGACTTCAGTGACAGGGTCTGCCACACGACTGTGACTTCAGTGACAGGGTCTGCCACACGACTGTGACTGATATGACGGGTTGGTTTGGACCCCCCCCAAAAAAGAAGCAATTAATCTCTCCTTGCACAAACTGGCTCTACAGAGGCAAGATGTCCACCTCATCATCATCCTCCGATATATCACCGTGTACATCCCCCTCCTCACAGATTATCAATTCGTCCCCACTGGAATCCACCATCTCAGCTCCCTGTGTACTTTGTGGAGGCAATTGCTGCTGGTCAATGTCTCCGCGGAGGAATTGATTATAATTCATTTTAATGAACATCATCTTCTCCACATTTTCTGGATGTAACCTCGTACGCCGATTGCTGACAAGGTGAGCGGCGGCACTAAACACTCTTTCGGAGTACACACTTGTGGGAGGGCAACTTAGGTAGAATAAAGCCAGTTTGTGCAAGGGCCTCCAAATTGCCTCTTTTTCCTGCCAGTATAAGTATGGACTGTGTGACGTGCCTACTTGGATGCGGTCACTCATATAATCCTCCACCATTCTTTCAATGGTGAGAGAATCATATGCAGTGACAGTAGACGACATGTCCGTAATCGTTGTCAGGTCCTTCAGTCCGGACTAGATGTCAGCATCAGCAGTCGCTCCAGACTGCCCTGCATCACCGCCAGCGGGTGGGCTCGGAATTCTGAGCCTTTTCCTCGCACCCCCAGTTGCGGGAGAATGTGAAGGAGGAGATGTTGACAGGTCGCGTTCCGCTTGACTTGACAATTTTCTCACCAGCAGGTCTTTCAACCCCAGCAGACTTGTGTCTGCCGGAAAGAGAGATCCAAGGTAGGCTTTAAATCCAGGATCGAGCATGGTGGCCAAAATGTAGTGCTCTGATTTCAACAGATTGACCACCCGTGAATCCTTGTTAAGCGAATTAAGGGCTCCATCCACAAGTCCCACATGCCTAGCGGAATCGCTCCGTGTTAGCTCCTCCTTCAATGTCTCCAGCTTCTTCTGCAAAAGCCTGATGAGGGGAATGACCTGACTCAGGCTGGCAGTGTCTGAACTGACTTCACGTGTGGCAAGTTCAAAGGGCAGCAGAACCTTGCACAACGTTGAAATCATTCTCCACTGCGCTTGAGACAGGTGCATTCCACCTCCTATATCGTGCTCAATTATATAGGCTTGAATGGCCTTTTGCTGCTCCTCCAACCTCTGAAGCATATAGAGGGTTGAATTCCACCTCGTTACCACTTCTTGCTTCAGATGATGGCAGGGCAGGTTCAGTAGTTTTTGGTGGTGCTCCAGTCTTCTGTACGTGGTGCCTGTACGCCGAAAGTGTCCCGCAATTCTTCTGGCCACCGACAGCATCTCTTGCACGCCCCTGTCGTTTTTTAAATAATTCTGCACCACCAAATTCAAGGTATGTGCAAAACATGGGACGTGCTGGAATTTGCCCATATTTAATGCACACACAATATTGCTGGCGTTGTCCGATGCCACAAATCCACAGGAGAGTCCAATTGGGGTAAGCCATTCCGCGATGATCTTCCTCAGTTGCCGTAAGAGGTTTTCAGCTGTGTGCGTATTCTGGAAAGCGGTGATACAAAGCGTAGCCTGCCTAGGAAAGAGTTGGCGTTTGCGAGATGCTGCTACTGGTGCCGCCGCTGCTGTTCTTGCGGCGGGAGTCAATACATCTACCCAGTGGGCTGTCACAGTCATATAGTCCTGACCCTGCCCTGCTCCACTTGTCCACATGTCCGTGGTTAAGTGGACATTGGGTACAGCTGCATTTTTTAGGACACTGGTGACTCTTTTTCTGAGGTCTGTGTACATTTTCGGTATCGCCTGCCTAGAGAAATGGAACCTAGATGGTATTTGGTACCGGGGACACAGTACCTCCAACAAGTCTCTAGTTGGCTCTGCAGTAATGATGGATACCGGAACCACGTTTCTCACCACCCAGGATGCCAAGGCCTCAGTTATCCGCTTTGCAGTAGGATGACTGCTGTGATATTTCATCTTCCTCGCAAAGGACTGTTGGACAGTCAATTGCTTGGTGGAAGTAGTAAAAGTGGTCTTACGACTTCCCCTCTGGGATGACCATCGACTCCCAGCAGCAACAACAGCAGCGCCAGCAGCAGTAGGCGTTACACACAAGGATGCATCGGAGGAATCCCAGGCAGGAGAGGAATCATCAGAATTGCCAGTGACATGGCCTGCAGGACTATTGGCATTCCTGGGGAAGGAGGAAATTGACACTGAGGGAGTTGGTGGGGTGGTTTGCGTGAGCTTGGTTACAAGAGGAAGGGATTTACTGGTCAGTGGACTGCTTCCGCTGTCACCCAAAGTTTTTGAACTTGTCACTGACTTATTATGAATGCGCTGCAGGTGACGTATAAGGGAGGATGTTCCGAGGTGGTTAACGTCCTTACCCCTACTTATTACAGCTTGACAAAGGGAACACACGGCTTGACACCTGTTGTCCGCATTTCTGTTGAAATACCTCCACACCGAAGAGCTGATTTTTTTGGTATTTTCACCAGGCATGTCAACGGCCATATTCCTCCCACGGACAACAGGTGTCTCCCCGGGTGCCTGACTTAAACAAACCACCTCACCATCAGAATCCTCCTGGTCAATTTCCTCCCCAGCGCCAGCAACACCCATATCCTCCTCATCCTGGTGTACTTCAACACTGACATCTTCAATCTGACTATCAGGAACTGGACTGCGGGTGCTCCTTCCAGCACTTGCAGGGGGCGTGCAAATGGTGGAAGGCGCATGCTCTTCACGTCCAGTGTTGGGAAGGTCAGGCATCGCAACCGACACAATTGGACTCTCCTTGTGGATTTGGGATTTCGAAGAACGCACAGTTCTTTGCGGTGCTACTGCTTTTGCCAGCTTGAGTCTTTTCATTTTTCTAGCGAGAGGCTGAGTGCCTCCATCCTCATGTGAAGCTGAACCACTAGCCATGAACATAGGCCAGGGCCTCAGCCGTTCCTAGCCACTCCGTGTGGTAAATGGCATATTGGCAAGTTTACGCTTCTCCTCCGACAATTTTATTTTAGGTTTTGGAGTCCTTTTTTTACTGATATTTGGTGTTTTGGATTTGACATGCTCTGTACTATGACATTGGGCATCGGCCTTGGCAGACGACGTTGCTGGCATTTCATCGTCTCGGCCATGACTAGTGGCAGCAGCTTCAGCACGAGGTGGAAGTGGATCTTGATCTTTCCCTAATTTTGGAACCTCAACATTTTTGTTCTCCATATTTTAATAGGCACAACTAAAAGGCACCTCAGGTAAACAATGGAGATGGATGGATACTAGTATACAATTATGGACGGACTGCCGAGTGCCGACACAGAGGTAGCTACAGCCGTGGACTACCGTACTGTACTGTGTCTGCTGCTAATATAGACTGGTTGATAAAGAGATGTAGTAGTATGTATGTATAAAGAAGAAAGAAAAAAAAACCACGGGTAGGTGGTATACAATTATGGACGGACTGCCGAGTGCCGACACAGAGGTAGCTACAGCCGTGAACTACCGTACTGTACTGTGTCTGCTGCTAATATAGACTGGTTGATAAAGAGATGTAGTAGTATGTATGTATAAAGAAGAAAGAAAAAAAAACCTCGGGTAGGTGGTATACAATTATGGACGGACTGCCGAGTGCCGACACAGAGGTAGCTACAGCCGTGGACTACCGTACTGTACTGTGTCTGCTGCTAATATAGACTGGTTGATAAAGAGATGTAGTAGTGTGTATGTATAAAGAAGAAAGAAAAAAAAACCTCGGGTAGGTGGTATACAATTATGGACGGACTGCCGAGTGCCGACACAGAGGTAGTTACAGCCGTGAACTACCGTACTGTACTGTGTCTGCTGCTAATATAGACTGGTTGATAAAGAGATGTAGTAGTATGTATGTATAAAGAAGAAAGAAAAAAAAACCACGGGTAGGTGGTATACAATTATGGACGGACTGCCGAGTGCCGACACAGAGGTAGCTACAGCCGTGGACTACCGTACTGTACTGTGTCTGCTGCTAATATAGACTGGTTGATAAAGAGATGTAGTAGTATGTATGTATAAAGAAGAAAGAAAAAAAAAACCACGGGTAGGTGGTATACAATTATGGACGGACTGCCGAGTGCCGACACAGAGGTAGCTACAGCCGTGAACTACCGTACTGTACTGTGTCTGCTGCTAATATAGACTGGTTGATAAAGAGATGTAGTAGTATGTATGTATAAAGAAGAAAGAAAAAAAAAACACGGGTAGGTGGTATACAATTATGGACGGACTGCCGAGTGCCGACACAGAGGTAGCTACAGCCGTGAACTACCGTACTGTACTGTGTCTGCTGCTAATATAGACTGGTTGATAAAGAGATGTAGTAGTATGTATGTATAAAGAAGAAAGAAAAAAAAACCACGGGTAGGTGGTATACAATTATGGACGGACTGCCGAGTGCCGACACAGAGGTAGCTACAGCCGTGTACTACCGTACTGTACTGTGTCTGCTGCTAATATAGACTGGTTGATAAAGAGATGTAGTAGTATGTATGTATAAAGAAGAAAGAAAAAAAAACCTCGGGTAGGTGGTATACAATTATGGACGGACTGCCGAGTGCCGACACAGAGGTAGCTACAGCCGTGAACTACCGTACTGTACTGTGTCTGCTGCTAATATAGACTGGTTGATAAAGAGATGTAGTAGTATGTATGTATAAAGAAGAAAGAAAAAAAAAACCACGGGTAGGTGGTATACAATTATGGACGGACTGCCGAGTGCCGACACAGAGGTAGCTACAGCCGTGGACTACCGTACTGTACTGTGTCTGCTGCTAATATAGACTGGTTGATAAAGAGATGTAGTAGTATGTATGTATATAGAAGAAAGAAAAAAAACCACGGGTAGGTGGTATACAATTATGGACGGACTGCCGAGTGCCGACACAGAGGTAGCTACAGCCGTGAACTACCGTACTGTACTGTGTCTGCTGCTAATATAGACTGGTTGATAAAGAGATGTAGTAGTATGTATGTATAAAGAAGAAAGAAAAAAAAACACGGGTAGGTGGTATACAATTATGGATGGACTGCCGAGTGCCGACACAGAGGTAGCTACAGCCGTGAACTACCGTACTGTGTCTGCTGCGACTGGATGATAAATAATGATATAAAAAATATATATATATCACTACTGCAGCCGGACAGGTATATATTATATAATGACGGACCTGCTGGACACTGTCTGTCAGCAGAATGAGTTTTTTATAGAATAAAAAAAAAACACCACACAAGTGAAGTCACACGACGAGTGTTTAACTTTTTCAGGCAATCACAATATAGTATACTACTAACTATACTGGTGGTCAGTGTGGTCAGGTCACTGGTCAGTCACACTGGCAGTGGCACTCCTGCAGCAAAAGTGTGCACTGTTTAATTTTAATATAATATGTACTCCTGGCTCCTGCTATAACCTATAACTGGCACTGCAGTGCTCCCCAGTCTCCCCCACAATTATAAGCTGTGTGAGCTGAGCACAGTCAGATATATATACATAGATGATGCAGCACACTGGGCTGAGCAGTGCACACAGATATGGTATGTGACTGAGTCACTGTGTGTATCGTTTTTTTCAGGCAGAGAACGGATATATTAAATAAAACTGCACTGTCTGGTGGTCACTGTGGTCAGTCACTAGTAAACTCTGCACTCTCTACACTTCTACAGTACTCCTAAGCTCCAGTAAATCAGGTCAATCTCTCTCTCTCTCTCTCTCTTCTAATCTAAATGGAGAGGACGCCAGCCACGTCCTCTCCCTATCAATCTCAATGCACGTGTGAAAATGGCGGCGACGCGCGGCTCCTTATATAGAATCCGAGTCTCGCGAGAATCCGACAGCGTCATGATGACGTTCGGGCGCGCTCGGGTTAACCGAGCAAGGCGGGAGGATCCGAGTCTGCTCGGACCCGTGAAAAAAACCATGAAGTTCGGGCGGGTTCGGATTCAGAGAAACCGAACCCGCTCATCTCTACTGGAAAGTAGTGATAAGCGACTGAAATTTTTCGGGTTTTGTGTTTTGGTTTTGGGTTCGGTTCCGCGGCCGTGTTTTGGGTTCGACCGCGTTTTGGCAAAACCTCACCGAATTTTTTTTGTCGGATTCGGGTGTGTTTTGGATTTGGGTGTTTTTTTCAAAAAACCCTAAAAAACAGCTTAAATCGTAGAATTTGGGGGTCATTTTGATCCCATATTATTATTAACCTCAAAAACCATAATTTCCACTCATTTTCAGTCTATTCTGAATACCTCACACCTCACAATATTATTTTTAGTCCTAAAATTTGCACCGAGGTCGCTGGATGACTAAGCTAAGCGACCCTAGTGGCCGACACAAACACCTGGCCCATCTAGGAGTGGCACTGCAGTGTCACGCAGGATGTCCCTTCCAAAAAACCCTCCCCAAACAGCACATCACGCAAAGAAAAAAAGAGGCGCAATGAGGTAGCTGTGTGAGTAAGATTAGCGACCCTAGTGGCCGACACAAACACCGGGCCCATTTAGGAGTGGCACTGCAGTGTCACGCAGGATGTCCCTTCCAAAAAACCCTCCCCAAACAGCACATGACGCAAAGAAAAAAAGAGGCGCAATGAGGTAGCTGTGTGAGTAAGATTAGCGACCCTAGTGGCCGATACAAACACCGGGCCCATCTAGGAGTGGCACTGCAGTGTCACGCAGGATGGCCCTTCCAAAAAACACTCCCCAAACAGCACATGACGCAAAGAAAAAAAGAGGCGCAATGAGGTAGCTGACTGTGTGAGTAAGATAAGCGACCCTAGTGGCCGACACAAACACCGGGCCCATTTAGGAGTGGCACTGCAGTGTCACGCAGGATGTCCCTTCCAAAAAACCCTCCCCAAACAGCACATGACGCAAAGAAAAAAAGAGGCGCAATGAGGTAGCTGTGTGAGTAAGATTAGCGACCCTAGTGGCCGACACAAACACCGGGCCCATCTAGGAGTGGCACTGCAGTGTCACGTAGGATGTCCCTTCCAAAAAAAACCTCCCCAAACAGCACATGACGCAAAGAAAAAAAGAGGCGCAATGAGGTAGCTGTGTGAGTAAGATTAGCGACCGTAGTGGCCGACACAAACACCGGGCCCATTTAGGAGTGGCACTGCAGTGTCACGCAGGATGTCCCTTCCAAAAAACCCTCCCCAAACAGCACATGACGCAAAGAAAAAAAGAGGCGCAATGAGGTAGCTGTGTGAGTAAGATTAGCGACCCTAGTGGCCGACACAAACACCGGGCCCATCTAGGAGTGGCACTGCAGTGTCACGCAGGATGGCCCTTCCAAAAAACACTCCCCAAACAGCACATGACGCAAAGAAAAAAAGAGGCGCAATGAGGTAGCTGACTGTGTGAGTAAGATAAGCGACCCTAGTGGCCGACACAAACACCGGGCCCATTTAGGAGTGGCACTGCATTGTCACGCAGGATGTCCCTTCCAAAAAACCCTCCCCAAACAGCACATGACGCAAAGAAAAAAAGAGGCGCAATGAGGTAGCTGTGTGAGTAAGATTAGCGACCCTAGTGGCCGACACAAACACCGGGCCCATCTAGGAGTGGCACTGCAGTGTCACGTAGGATGTCCCTTCCAAAAAACCCTCCCTAAACAGCACATGACGCAAAGAAAAAAAGAGGCGCAATGAGGTAGCTGTGTGAGTAAGATTAGCGACCGTAGTGGCCGACACAAACACCGGGCCCATTTAGGAGTGGCACTGCAGTGTCACGCAGGATGTCCCTTCCAAAAAACCCTCCCCAAACAGCACATGACGCAAAGAAAAAAAGAGGCGCAATGAGGTAGCTGTGTGAGTAAGATTAGCGACCCTAGTGGCCGACACAAACACCGGGCCCATCTAGGAGTGGCACTGCAGTGTCACGCAGGATGGCCCTTCCAAAAAACCCTCCCCAAACAGCACATGACGCAAAGAAAAAAAGAGGCGCAATGAGGTAGCTGACTGTGTGAGTAAGATAAGCGACCCTAGTGGCCGACACAAACACCGGGCCCATTTAGGAGTGGCACTGCAGTGTCACGCAGGATGTCCCTTCCAAAAAACCCTCCCCAAACAGCACATGACGCAAAGAAAAATAAAAGAAAAAAGAGGTGCAAGATGGAATTGTCCTTGGGCCCTCCCACCCACCCTTATGTTGTATAAACAAAACAGGACATGCACACTTTAACCAACCCATCATTTCAGTGACAGGGTCTGCCACACGACTGTGACTGATATGACGGGTTGGTTTGGACCCCCCCCAAAAAAGAAGCAATTAATCTCTCCTTGCACAAACTGGCTCTACAGAGGCAAGATGTCCACCTCATCATCATCCTCCGATATATCACCGTGTACATCCCCCTCCTCACAGATTATCAATTCGTCCCCACTGGAATCCACCATCTCAGCTCCCTGTGTACTTTGTGGAGGCAATTGCTGCTGGTGAATGTCTCCGCGGAGGAATTGATTATAATTCATTTTAATGAACATCATCTTCTCCACATTTTCTGGATGTAACCTCGTACGCCGATTGCTGACAAGGTGAGCGGCGGCACTAAACACTCTTTCGGAGTACACACTTGTGGGAGGGCAACTTAGGTAGAATAAAGCCAGTTTGTGCAAGGGCCTCCAAATTGCCTCTTTTTCCTGCCAGTATAAGTATGGACTGTGTGACGTGCCTACTTGGATGCGGTCACTCATATAATCCTCCACCATTCTTTCAATGGTGAGAGAATCATATGCAGTGACAGTAGACGACATGTCCGTAATCGTTGTCAGGTCCTTCAGTCCGGACCAGATGTCAGCATCAGCAGTCGCTCCAGACTGCCCTGCATCACCGCCAGCGGGTGGGCTCGGAATTCTGAGCCTTTTCCTCGCACCCCCAGTTGCGGGAGAATGTGAAGGAGGAGATGTTGACAGGTCGCGTTCCGCTTGACTTGACAATTTTCTCACCAGCAGGTCTTTCAACCCCAGCAGACTTGTGTCTGCCGGAAAGAGAGATCCAAGGTAGGCTTTAAATCTAGGATCGAGCATGGTGGCCAAAATGTAGTGCTCTGATTTCAACAGATTGACCACCCGTGAATCCTTGTTAAGCGAATTAAGGGCTCCATCCACAAGTCCCACATTCCTAGCGGAATCGCTCCGTGTTAGCTCCTCCTTCAATGTCTCCAGCTTCTTCTGCAAAAGCCTGATGAGGGGAATGACCTGACTCAGGCTGGCAGTGTCTGAACTGACTTCACGTGTGGCAAGTTCAAAGGGCAGCAGAACCTTGCACAACGTTGAAATAATTCTCCACTGCGCTTGAGACAGGTGCATTCCACCTCCTATATCGTGCTCAATTGTATAGGCTTGAATGGCCTTTTGCTGCTCCTCCAACCTCTGAAGCATATAGAGGGTTGAATTCCACCTCGTTACCACTTCTTGCTTCAGATGATGGCAGGGCAGGTTCAGTAGTTTTTGGTGGTGCTCCAGTCTTCTGTACGTGGTGCCTGTACGCCGAAAGTGTCCCGCAATTCTTCTGGCCACCGACAGCATCTCTTGCACGCCCCTGTCGTTTTTTAAATAATTCTGCACCACCAAATTCAAGGTATGTGCAAAACATGGGACGTGCTGGAATTTGCCCATATTTAATGCACACACAATATTGCTGGCGTTGTCCGATGCCACAAATCCACAGGAGAGTCCAATTGGGGTAAGCCATTCCGCGATGATCTTCCTCAGTTGCCGTAAGAGGTTTTCAGCTGTGTGCGTATTCTGGAAAGCGGTGATACAAAGCGTAGCCTGCCTAGGAAAGAGTTGGCGTTTGCGAGATGCTGCTACTGGTGCCGCCGCTGCTGTTCTTGCGGCGGGAGTCCATACATCTACCCAGTGGGCTGTCACAGTCATATAGTCCTGACCCTGCCCTGCTCCACTTGTCCACATGTCCGTGGTTAAGTGGACATTGGGTACAGCTGCATTTTTTAGGACACTGGTGACTCTTTTTCTGAGGTCTGTGTACATTTTCGGTATCGCCTGCCTAGAGAAATGGAACCTAGATGGTATTTGGTACCGGGGACACAGTACCTCCAACAAGTCTCTAGTTGGCTCTGCAGTAATGATGGATACCGGAACCACGTTTCTCACCACCCAGGATGCCAAGGCCTCAGTTATCCGCTTTGCAGTAGGATGACTGCTGTGATATTTCATCTTCCTCGCAAAGGACTGTTGGACAGTCAATTGCTTGGTGGAAGTAGTAAAAGTGGTCTTATGACTTCCCCTCTGGGATGACCATCGACTCCCAGCAGCAACAACAGCAGCGCCAGCAGCAGTAGGCGTTACACGCAAGGATGCATCGGAGGAATCCCAGGCAGGAGAGGAATCATCAGAATTGCCAGTGACATGGCCTGCAGGACTATTGGCATTCCTGGGGAAGGAGGAAATTGACACTGAGGGAGTTGGTGGGGTGGTTTGCGTGAGCTTGGTTACAAGAGGAAGGGATTTACTGGTCAGTGGACTGCTTCCGCTGTCACCCAAAGTTTTTGAACTTGTCACTGACTTATTATGAATGCGCTGCAGGTGACGTATAAGGGAGGATGTTCCGAGGTGGTTAACGTCCTTACCCCTACTTATTACAGCTTGACAAAGGGAACACACGGCTTGACACCTGTTGTCCGCATTTCTGTTGAAATACCTCCACACCGAAGAGCTGATTTTTTGGGTATTTTCACCAGGCATGTCAACGGCCATATTCCTCCCACGGACAACAGGTGTCTCCCCGGGTGCCTGACTTAAACAAACCACCTCACCATCAGAATCCTCCTGGTCAATTTCCTCCCCAGCGCCAGCAACACCCATATCCTCCTCATCCTGGTGTACTTCAACACTGACATCTTCAATCTGACTATCAGGAACTGGACTGCGGGTGCTCCTTCCAGCACTTGCAGGGGGCGTGCAAATGGTGGAAGGCGCATGCTCTTCACGTCCAGTGTTGGGAAGGTCAGGCATCGCAACCGACACAATTGGACTCTCCTTGTGGATTTGGGATTTCGAAGAACGCACAGTTCTTTGCGGTGCTACTGCTTTTGCCAGATTGAGTCTTTTCATTTTTCTAGCGAGAGGCTGTGTGCCTCCATCCTCATGTGAAGCTGAACCACTAGCCATGAACATAGGCCAGGGCCTCAGCCGTTCCTTGCCACTCCGTGTGGTAAATGGCATATTGGCAAGTTTACGCTTCTCCTCCGACAATTTTATTTTAGGTTTTGGAGTCCTTTTTTTACTGATATTTGGTGTTTTGGATTTGACATGCTCTGTACTATGACATTGGGCATCGGCCTTGGCAGACGACGTTGCTGGCATTTCATCGTCTCGGCCATGACTAGTGGCAGCAGCTTCAGCACGAGGTGGAAGTGGATCTTGATCTTTCCCTAATTTTGGAACCTCAACATTTTTGTTCTCCATATTTTAATAGGCACAACTAAAAGGCACCTCAGGTAAACAATGGAGATGGATGGATACTAGTATACAATTATGGACGGACTGCCGAGTGCCGACACAGAGGTAGCTACAGCCGTGGACTACCGTACTGTACTGTGTCTGCTGCTAATATAGACTGGTTGATAAAGAGATGTAGTAGTATGTATGTATAAAGAAGAAAGAAAAAAAAACCTCGGGTAGGTGGTATACAATTATGGACGGACTGCCGAGTGCCGACACAGAGGTAGCTACAGCCGTGAACTACCGTACTGTACTGTGTCTGCTGCTAATATAGACTGGTTGATAAAGAGATGTAGTAGTATGTATGTATAAAGAAGAAAGAAAAAAAAACCTCGGGTAGGTGGTATACAATTATGGACGGACTGCCGAGTGCCGACACAGAGGTAGCTACAGCCGTGAACTACCGTACTGTACTGTGTCTGCTGCTAATATAGACTGGTTGATAAAGAGATGTAGTAGTATGTATGTATAAAGAAGAAAGAAAAAAAAACCACGGGTAGGTGGTATACAATTATGGACGGACTGCCGAGTGCCGACACAGAGGTAGCTACAGCCGTGGACTACCGTACTGTACTGTGTCTGCTTCTAATATAGACTGGTTGATAAAGAGATGTAGTAGTATGTATGTATAAAGAAGAAAGAAAAAAAAAACCACGGGTAGGTGGTATACAATTATGGACGGACTGCCGAGTGCCGACACAGAGGTAGCTACAGCCGTGAACTACCGTACTGTACTGTGTCTGCTGCTAATATAGACTGGTTGATAAAGAGATGTAGTAGTATGTATGTATAAAGAAGAAAGAAAAAAAAACCACGGGTAGGTGGTATACAATTATGGACGGACTGCCGAGTGCCGACACAGAGGTAGCTACAGCCGTGGACTACCGTACTGTACTGTGTCTGCTGCTAATATAGACTGGTTGATAAAGAGATGTAGTAGTATGTATGTATAAAGAAGAAAGAAAAAAAAACCACGGGTAGGTGGTATACAATTATGGATGGACTGCCGAGTGCCGACACAGAGGTATCTACAGCCGTGAACTACCGTACTGTGTCTGCTGCGACTGGATGATAAATAATGATATAAAAAATATATATATATCACTACTGCAGCCGGACAGGTATATATTATATAATGACGGACCTGCTGGACACTGTCTGTCAGCAGAATGAGTTTTTTATAGAATAAAAAAAAAAACACCACACAAGTGAAGTCACACGACGAGTGTTTAACTTTTTCAGGCAATCACAATATAGTATACTACTAACTATACTGGTGGTCAGTGTGGTCAGGTCACTGGTCAGTCACACTGGCAGTGGCACTCCTGCAGCAAAAGTGTGCACTGTTTAATTTTAATATAATATGTACTCCTGGCTCCTGCTATAACCTATAACTGGCACTGCAGTGCTCCCCAGTCTCCCCCACAATTATAAGCTGTGTGAGCTGAGCACAGTCAGATATATATACATAGATGATGCAGCACACTGGGCTGAGTAGTGCACACAGATATGGTATGTGACTGAGTCACTGTGTGTATCGTTTTTTTCAGGCAGAGAACTGATATATTAAATAAAACTGCACTGTCTGGTGGTCACTGTGGTCAGTCACTAGTAAACTCTGCACTCTCTACACTTCTACAGTACTCCTAAGCTCCAGTAAATCAGGTCAATCTCTCTCTCTCTCTCTCTCTCTCTTCTAATCTAAATGGAGAGGACGCCAGCCACGTCCTCTCCCTATCAATCTCAATGCACGTGTGAAAATGGCGGCGACGTGCGGCTCCTTATATAGAATCCGAGTCTCGCGAGAATCCGACAGCGTCATGATGACGTTCGGGCGCGCTCGGGTTAACCGAGCAAGGCGGGAGGATCCGAGTCTGCTCGGACCCGTGAAAAAAACCATGAAGTTCGGGCGGGTTCGGATTCAGAGAAACCGAACCCGCTCATCTCTACTGGAAAGCAAAGGTAATTTGGTAGAAGAGGAGAGGCAGTTGGTGAGTGGCAGTTAGTCTACACCAGCAGTTGAAAGACAAAAGCTAAACCTTGGAGGTGCTGCTGGTTAGGTCCGACAAGCGGCATCTGTCACATGTGCAGTGTGATTAAGATAGCAGCAGAGTGAGAGCCAGAGGCAGACCCAGGAAATGCTGGTCCTGTGAGAAGTAGCAGCAGCAGAGTCAGTGAAGGGCGGTGAGCTCCTTGTTTTTAAAGGTGACTGGAGAAACCATTGGATGCAGCACCAAGGCTCAGGGAAGCGGCTCACTGTAACAGAAGCCAGCAAACTAAGAAGAGGAGATGGAGACTCTATGGACAGCTCTCATAACGGGTTCACTACGATATGCCGGCGGTCGGGCTCCCGGCGACCAGCATACCAGCGCAGGGAGCCCGACCGCCGGCTTATAGACAGTGTGGCGAGCGCAAATGAGCCCCTTGCGTGCTCGCTGCGCTCGCCACGCTACGGGCACGGTGGCGTGCTACGCGCGCCACACTATTTTATTCTCCCTCCAGGGGGGTCGTGGACTCCCACGAGGGAGAATAAGTGTCGGTATGCTGGCTGTCGGGCTCCCGGCGCCGGTATGCTGGTCGCCGGGAGCCCGACCGCCGGCATACTGAAGACCACCCCTCCTAACAGATACTGATAACAACAGCTGCAGTGCAAGTCTGTATCCTCTCACAGTGAACTGACCCATAGCTCTGCTGCGTTAGACAATTAAATCAGTGAGTGCTGACAAAGGCATCAGCTTCTATTGAACTATATAAAATCATTTCCACAATCAGCTACCCCATCACTGAGCCCAGTCATATATTAAGGGAAGCCGAAGCTTATGCAGGACTACACCTAGCAAATAACAGGATATATACTACCAGATCTATTTAGCCTTGGATTAATGATCGCTGTCAATAATTTCCTGTCCATCAGAATTGGAGAGTGGACAAGGCGAGAAGCAGATTGCAAGCTCAGGGGGATCTAGCTTGACAGTGGTTAAGTCCGTTAGAGCAACAACTTTTCCAGGAGCAACAGTTAATTGTGCTGAGACTGCAGCTACATAAATATTCCAGCAAGTTTGGTATCAAGCAATACCTTGCTCACAGGTTATCATTAGGGATCAATTTAAAGGCAGAAATAGCTGAAAGCAAGTACAGTTCTATAGGAAAAGGATATCAAACTTAAGCTAACTAACTCATATTGGAGTCCAGTTACAGTATTAGCAACTTGCAAGTTTTGTCAACTCCCAGGCTCCTAACTGTTCATATACTGTATGTGCACCAACAATTGATTTGGCCAGAGAACTTTCTTAGATTGATAATTATTTAGTAAAGGTATAATGTCTGTTCAGTGACATAGGGGGTCATTCCGAGTTGTTCGCTCGTTGCCGATTTTCGCTATACTGCGAATAGTCGCTTACTGCGCATGCGCAAGGTTCGCAGAGCGCACGCGCTTAGTTATTTTACACAAAAGTTAGGTATTTTACTCACGGCATAGCGAAGCTTTTTCATCGCTGTGCTGATTGTAGTGTGATTGATAGGAAGTGGGTGTTTCTGGGCGGAAACTGGACGTTATACGGGAGTGTGCGGAAAAACGCAGGCGTTCGAGTTGCAAAACGCAGGAGTGGCTGGAAAAATGGGGGAGTGGCTGGGCAAACACTGGGTGTGTTTGTGACGTCAAACCAGGAACGAAAAGGACTGAGCTGGTCGCAATGGCTGAGTAAGTCTGTAGCTACTCAGAAACTGCGGGGTAATCATTACGAGAAAATTAGCGAAGCTTTCGTTCGCAATTCTGCTATGCTAAGATACACTTCCAGTAGGCGGCGGCTTAGCGTGTGCAATGCTGCTAAAAGCAGCTAGCAAGCGAACAACTCGGAATCACCCCCATAGAGTGATAGTGTCTAAAACTATTTACACCAGAACAACTGAGAATTTCAGGATATTTATTTAAAACAAACGGACTTAACCTATAATGCTGTAGATTCTGATGGTTACAACATGTACCTATTACGTTTTGTTAACTCATACAGTAAGTTGTAAATATATGTAAGTCCCTGTTGAAATTCGCACCTGACCTGTGTTGCAATGGTTCACTTAGGAGAAATTTGCTTAGGGAGGTAAAATATCTTTTAGTGTGGTTGGAGGAACCCTGACCCTCTCTGATCGATGTTTCCGGAAAAATATAAATATATGGTTTTCAGTTATGTAAATTATTGTTTGAGGTGGAAGACCACATGCCACTCTAATAGGTTTGAATAAATAAGAAACTTGACTTTATTCACTCACATAAAGTACGGCACAGGAAAACCCAGTAAGCAAATATAACGAAAAGTGTCAGGTGTTCAGCATGACTGCAGCTATTAAACACACACTGCGCTGGTTTTTGATGATGCCATCAAGGACACATGGCTCAAGTTCAAGAAGGAATGGTAAATATATTGTTGTGCTGGACTCTCAGACTAATCAAAAAACGGTACAGGTATATACCCTGCTCAACCTAGCTGGTGCTGAAGCTGTTGCCAAAACCAAAGCAGACAAATTTGTCTATTTGGGGGGGGGGGGGGAGGATTGACATGATCCTTACACACTTATAGAACATCTTGATGAGATATGCTTTCCAGTGAAAAATGTTTTCATGGACAGACATGTTTTCCACCAGGCCCAGTGGCAGGGAGGTAGAAAGGTCAAATTGTACCAGGCCCCAAGGTTCCAAGGGGCACTGACCACTCATGGGCCCATACATAAATCTATCGTCCCCCCAAAAAAATCTCTGCCTGCACTGCTGCAGTAATCAGCAAGGACCAGTCATGTACAGGGTTCAGAAAGCCCTGTCTTTTAGTCTTGCCTTTCTAGCACTGCCAGCCGGTGCAAAAAAAATTTGTTTGCTTATAACAGTGTAGCAAGCATGATGTCATGCAGCACTACAGAGTCGCAGAAGAGCAACAGCATGCAGAGAAGCAGCCAGAGGGCACAGACTAAGGTAAGTGAATCTGGCCTGACCCTTCAGGGATTTAAAGGGCTGGAGCTGGAAAGAGACTGGGGAGGCTGGAGTTATAGAGACACTGGGGGGCTGGTGCTAGACAGAAACTGTGGACTGGAGAGACAGAAGGGGGCTGGAGCTGGAGAGAGGCACAGATGGTGGAATTGAGACACTGGGGCTTGGGAGACATTGGGGTCAGACAAAGAATGGGAATGGAGCTGTAGAGACACTGGGGGTTAGAAAGACAGAAGCGGGCTGGAGTTGGAGAGACACCGGGGAACTGGAGAGAAACAAGGAGGCTGGAGCTGGAGAGACCCGGGGGTTTGAGGCTGGAGAGACAAAGGGAGATGAAGCTAAAGGGAACTACAGCAAAGTTGTTGGAGTTAATCCACGATTTGAATGAAAAGGCTCAGGGACAGTAGTCTTCATTAAGTCACCAATTCTAAAGAAACCATATTACTGATACAAATGGAATACCAAATTAGCAAATACAGTTTGACAATATGAAATTATTTTATTAGGAAAGTTCACAGTTTGCCCTGCACCAAAATATTTGTATTATATGTATTAGCTGGTTGAATCTTGTCACTATGATGATGACATATATTTCTACATAGACATCTTCCGGACAATGTGATCTCCTAAGTAAATAGTACCATTGGCTCAGGGAGGATCGATTTTTTCAGAGGTTAATCGTTGCAGAGACACCACTATATAAGTATGGAATACTCTAGAGCCGAATGGCCTGTACCTACCAGGCATGGGGAGGGGGGCAGAAACATAGGTGTACAGGGCTCCACAATTTCTGTTACCAACCCTGCCTTTACCGCTGATGTGCAGAGCCCCTCAGATTGAAACTCCTAGCAAAGAAATTTGATTATTGTGCATTAGCATGTGAGCTCATCAGGGACAGGATTGTGTGTGGGATTTGTAGTGATGTTACCTGTGCACATTTATTATATGAGAAGGAATTTATACTGGACACCTGTATACACATATGCATGCTGCATGAGCCATCCCAAAAAATTGTAATCTGATATATGCGACTTCAAGAACCATGAGCAGCAACATGCACAATATAGAAAATGCGGCAGCCCCCATTCCCATGAACAGCACAAATGTCTTGCATTCAACAATCACTGCAATGCTTGCTGCAAACAAAATTATTCTGCATGCTGCTGCAGGTCCAAGTTTAAGGGGGTTATTCCGAGTTGTTCGCTCGCTAGCAGATTTTAGCAGCATTGCACACACTAGGCCGCTGCCCTCTGGGAGTGTATCTTAGCTTAGCAGAATTGCGAACGAAAGATTAGCAGAATTGCGATTAGAAAATTCTTAGCAGTTTCTGAGTAGCTCCAGACTTACTCCTACACTGCGATCAGCTCAGCCCGTTTCGTTCCTGGTTTGACGTCACAAACACGCCCTGCGTTTGGCCAGCCACTCCCCCGTTTGTCCAGACACTCCCGCGTTTTATCCTGGCACGCCTGCGTTTTTGCGCACACTCCCAGAAAACGGTCAGTTTCCGCTCAGAATCCTGTCAATCACACTCCGATCACTTCAACGATGGAAATTCTTAGTTCGGACGTGAGTAAATCTACTAAGTTTTGTGCTAAAATACTTAGCGCATGCGCACTGCGTACCATGCGCATGCGCATTTTCGCCTTAATCGCTCCGTTGCGAAAATCAGCAACGAGCGAACAACTCAGAATGACCACCAAAATCTGATGACAGACATCCTTATACTGCACGTTCCAGCAGCCCTACACACCAAGTTCACACTGTAGACGCTCTGCCAGAAAAAAAACTCCACTGTGAGAGTATTAATCTCAGGGCCGAAAAGGGTAAAAAGTGTATCATCGTAACAGATAAGGAGACAAATAATGACATAAAAAATAACACTGGCACCAAGTAAAACATAATGTCATGTGAACTCCCCAAAACATCTATGAACTGCTCTCACACTGTAAATCTAATTGCTTATGGTGAACAGGTATTCAAGACCATGGGCGTGACCTCAAACTTTCCATTGCACTTTCATATACTGGACAGTAATGTCAAACTGCTCCTGGGTTGATGGACAACATAAAACAGGGTTTAATGACTTAAAGTGCTGATGAGCATGCATGGTGCAACAGGATGTTCCAGAGGAAAAGACTTTACTGATCTGTTCAATTGTTATGGTATTGAGAAGCTCCCAGTCACATACTACATGTCTTTAAACCAGTGATGGGGAACCCTTGGCACTCCAGATGTTGTTGATCTACACATCCCAGTATGCCCTGCTACAGTTTTGCTATTTGGCCAGAGCTGGATTAAGGCCTCGGGGGGCCTGGGGTACTTAAGACAGGGGGGCCCTAAGATTTAAAATTAAAATCATATATACAGGTTGAGTATCCCATATCCAAATATCCGAAATACGGAATATTCCGAAATACAGACTTTTTTGAGCGAGAGTGAGATAGTGAAACTTTTGTTTTCTGATGGCTCAATGTACACAAACTTTGTTTAATACACACAGTTATTAAAAAATATTGTATTAAATGGCCTTCAGGCTGTGTGTATAAGGTGTATATGAAACATAAATGAATTGTGTGAATGTAGACACACTTTGTTTAATGCACAAAGTTATAAAAAATATTGGCTAAAATGACCTTCAGGCTGTGTGTATAAGGTGCATATAAAGCATAAATGCATTCTGTGCTTAGATTTAGGTCCCATTGCCATGATATCTCATTATGGTATGCAATTATTCCAAAATACGGAAAAATCCGATATCCAAAATACCTCTGGTCCCAAGCATTTTGGATAAGGGATACTCAACCTGTATATATTATATACACACACACCTTTATATATACACATATATATATATGTATATATATACACACACACACAATATATATATATATATATATATATATACACACATATATATATATGCAGGGGCTACACTTTGACTACCCTCTCCACAGGGCAACCTATTACGCATCAAGCTTTGGGCTGCATTACTTCATTTTTACTATTAGCATGCACTTCGGTATATACACATGTTCCTTTGCATGCCCACATCCTGTTGGTTGTCTGTGATTTCATTTCACTCTTTTGGTCTTTACTTCACAGCGGCTTCTTTCCGGGTGTGTATTGTTTTCCAGATGTTGCTTAGCAACCTGTCCACGTAACGCCTCTCTGACGCGCTGACGCGTCATCACTCTGCGCGGCTTGGTGTCCACGGCGGGTTCCGGAGCGGCTGCACTTCTCTCGGGTCGGTGGGTCTTCTCCTATTTAAGGTGAGTTTTTTCACTTGTCTATACACGCTTCCACACATCTTGAAAAAAGGGGTTGAAATCCCCGAAACGTCGATGTCCCTGTTTTTGATGTTTTAAATACAATCAACTTTTGGATAAGACCTTGAGTGCCACAGACTCCTTTTTTCACTATTGTCTTCGATACTGGAGGCACCGGGGCAGAATTTGGACTACAAACAGAGTGCCGGGCTTATCTTTCAATATGCATCTATCCAGACACGGTAATTAATACCGCATCTGCCTGAGCCAGGGCACCGAATTTACCTTCAGCATTTACCTGTATCAATTCCCTACTTACAAGTTGTAGGAGCTACCACCCAGCAGCAGTGCAGTGCCACACGTACCACAGCAGTACTGGACCCTTGGGTACACACCAGGAGGTGAACACGGTTCTGTACATTTTCCAAGGATACAGTTGCCTGCCACAGCACATAGCACGGAACACTGCACTGATAATTTGTGCACAAACATTTCACCATTACAGATTGCAGCAGGATTGCAAAGTAGAACTGCAGTACCCCCCTGACAATATGGATGAGGTCAGAGGTTACCAACATCTCAATATCAGCAAAGGGGACTTATACAGCTTTACCGACGAGGATGCTGACAGGCTCAGGTTTAAAGAGCAATTATCATTAACGGAACAACCATTTGGCCCAGAGGACCTGTACCAGCAACTCTATAAACTTAAGCGTAGAGAAATTGACTTTCTCCTGCACGGCATATCCCTGTCAGACTATCACAGGGAATGCATGATCCCTCGGGGCTTCAGAGTCAAAAACGCACCCACCATAGGGAGATATAATCCCGAGTTCTGCAAAAAATGGGTGGGGATTACCAACAAGTGCAGTCTTGACCTAATGCTACTTGTAATTGAGGAGGCGGGCAGTGGTTAAAGAGAAAATAACAGCGTTTGAAAGTGGCAACTTACAGATATTACAGCAAGACGAGGCTTGTGATTGGATGTCCAAATTGCGTACACAGTGCGACAGCTACCGCAGGGAACTAATAAAGTTCAAGAAGAACAAACACAACATCGTCCAGGACGACTATGAGAACAACAGAGTGTACCACTGGCTCATGGGAGGAGGACCTAGTGGGTTCCAAAAGATCCAACCCAGGTCCAGACAAGGATGGCGTCGCCGGAGGGAAAACACGTCCAGGACAGCAGCATCGTCTAACAGTGATAGCGAATTCGCAGTGGCGGATTCGGATGGTTCAACAGAGGCCCACACGGTCCCTTTAGACCAGGCAACCCCCCAATCTTCAAGAACAAAAGGGCGGCCACCCGCCGGGGCGGTCAAAACACGAGACTCAAGAGATCGTGCTGTAAAAAACAAGACTTAGTATTCAACCTTTCTAAGCGCACACTTTCTCCAATGGAGTTGAAGGTTCTCAATTATGGTCTTACGTTTGTTCCTACCAATGTACATGATGACCTGACTTGGAAAATAGATCTGTTCCAATTTGCCAGAAAATTACGGCGTCAGGAATACTTTGCCCAGCAACCGTCACAGAACTCACCTTCAACTTCCAGCTTACAACCATTCATCAATAAACGGAGTCATTCCCTTTTTGATCCCCCTTCGTCCAATCCCTCCATTAAGTCATTTATCCGCTTAATGGATGAGTCAATGGATACATATTCTAAAGCCGTTACACGACATCATTATAATTTGTCCAAACAGGAACAGGTGGCACTTAAGAATCTCGGCTCCTATACTGACATAGTCATCCGCCCAGCTGACAAGGGCGGGGGGGTAGTGATCCTGGACCTTATATACTATAGGTCAGAGATCCTAACACAGTTATCAGATCCTAAGACATACAGTGTACTGCATGCAGATCCCACTTGGACTTTCAAGCAAGAGTTAGACAACATACTCGCTACAGCATATGCAAATGAGCAAATCTCGGACAAATTACTTAAAGCACTCACACAACAACATCCGGTAGTGCCCATCCTCTACACGGTGCCTAAGATTCATAAAAGTATAACCGCACCGCCTGGACGTCCCATCATATCCGCAAGACAGTCACTGTATCAACCTATTTCACAATTTCTTGATACAATATTACAACCTCTGGTGCTTAAACAACCGACTTGTCTTAAGGATACCACTTCATTCTTACATGCATTGGAAACATTTGGCCCCGTTCCGGCAGGGGCGCTTTTGTGCACAGTGGACATTTGTAGTCTGTATACTAGTATCCCGCACATTGATGGGCTGGCAGCTATGAGAACTTTCTTGATTGAAGAAAAAATGTCTGATGTTGACCTTGAATTCTACATGACATTGCTAGAATTAACCCTCACCAGGAACTACTTCCTTTTCGACAGCCGGTTCTACCAACAGAGAACCGGCTGTGCGATGGGAAGTAATGTGGCTCCGTCATACGCCAATGTCTACATGCTGAAGGAGGAGGTTAAGATGTTTTTCCAAGATGATGAGCTGTCAGCATATATAGCACTCTTTACCAGGTACATTGATGACCTGTTCATCATATGGACAGGGAGTGAGGCTCAGCTTGACAAGTTGTTGTCCTCCATCAACGCAAGACCATCTCCTATAAAAATCACCCACCAGATTTCGGCTACGTCCATTAATTACCTGGATGTCTTGGTTACCATACAAGATGGCACACTATGCACAAGCGTTTACCATAAACCAACGGATAAAAACACCCTTCTACAAGCCAACAGCCATCACCCAAGACCTCTGAAGCAAGGACTTCCCAGGTCACAGATGATCAGAATAGCTCGCATTCACAATCAACCTGAGAGTTTAGAGAATGAGCTGGACAAGCTTATACTAAAATTCATAGCAAGAGGCTATGATTGTTCTGCTTTGGAAGCAACCAAGAGGGAGGTGCTGAAAATGCCTCGCAGTGGTTTGATGCAACCGAAGGTAAAATCATTAGAGAAGAGAATACCATGGATCACTGTTCACGACACTTCTAGCCCCGTTTTGAATCGAGCCAACAGGGCACTGTGGCCCATAGTGTCCACTGATCCGCAGCTACCATTTAAACATAAAACTCCTATGATGAGCTATAGAAGGGGACGCAATTTACGCGATTTATTGGTTCATACTGACATTTCCAAGTTCCCCAAGCCTACAGATGTTCCCAGGAGTGACACATTTATCTCTAAGAAACCTGGTTGCTATCGGTGTCTGGGTTGCACCACTTGCACCCACATGTTGACAGGTTCAGTATTTACGTTGCCATTAACCAACAGAAAAATTTACATCAGACACACAGTGACATGTACTTCCACATTCATCATCTATTTGATCATCTGCCCGTGTGGCCTGTGCTACGTGGGTAAAACAATTAGGACCCTAAGAGAACGCATGGCCCTCCACCGGTCTGCGATCAAGGCAGCACTGTCTGGAAAAGCCTCTGATCAACCTGTAGCTAGACATTTCTTTGAGGCTCAACACACGTTGACTGGCCTTAAACACATCATCATTGACGAGGTCCCTAAATCCTTACGGGGAGGTGACAGGGAAGGTCGGCTCTTAAAGAAGGAATCAACTTGGATCTTTAAGTTGGGCACCATGCATCCCACGGGCCTGAATGAGAGAATCGTGTGGAGTACCTTCGGTTAAGAGACTTCCGTAATATGTACTATGCGGACATTAACATTACTAGTATTACCAGCATATTATAGAATTGTATTATGGAGTCACTATTAGCTGTACGGTAACACTATAGTGTTGTACTCTCCCTAGCCATACCGTTATGCATGACTCATTGTGAATGTTTGTAATCCCTACACTTTGACTACCCTCTCCACAGGGCAACCTATTACGCATCAAGCTTTGGGCTGCATTACTTCATTTTTACTATTAGCATGCACTTCGGTATATACACATGTTCCTTTGCATGCCCACATCCTGTTGGTTGTCTGTGATTTCATTTCACTCTTTTGGTCTTTACTTCACAGCGGCTTCTTTCCGGGTGTGTATTGTTTTCCAGACGTTGCTTAGCAACCTGTCCACGTAACGCCTCTCTGACGCGCTGACGCGTCATCACTCTGCGCGGCTTGGCGTCCATGGCGGGTTCCGGAGCGGCTGCACTTCTCTCGGGTCGGTGGGTCTTCTCCTATTTAAGGTGAGTTTTTTCACTTGTCTATACACGCTTCCACACATCTTGAAAAAGGGGTTGAAATCCCCGAAACGTCGATGTCCCTGTTTTTGATGTTTTAAATACAATCAACTTTTGGATAAGACCTTGAGTGCCACAGACTCCTTTTTTCACTATAGATACACATATATATATATATATATATATATATATAGATACACATATATATATACATATATATACATATATATATATATATATATATACATATATAATATATATATTAAAACCCATAACATACTGTAAATCAGCCTTACGTTCTGAGAGCTGGCTGAGAATGTGTGCTAGGCTGGCTGCTGCCTCCACGCGCGGCTGTCCTCTCTCCTCCTTCCCTGCAGCCTGCGCGCCCAGCGGCAGCCAATGTCTGAGCCGCAGGCTGCTGCTCCTCATGTTATTGGACAGCTGAGCCGTCGCTCAGCTGTCCCATCACACAGGCAGTGAAGTCAGTGGAGTCGCCGCCGGGAACCAGAGCTGCCAGGGATAGCAATCGATGAGCTGCCATGCCGCTGCGTGTGGCGCCGGCTCCCGGGAGTGCAGCGCAATACCGCAGATCGGATCTCTGTTCCGATCTGCGGCGGCGACGGGGGGCCCTTTGAAAAAAGGGGGCCCGGGGTGCTTATCCCCGGGACCCCCCTCTTAATCCGGCTCTGTATTTGGCCATACTAAAACTGTAACAGGGCATGCTGGGATGTACAACAGCTGGAGTGTCAAAGGTTCCCCATCACTGCTTTAAACTATACTTGCCTACTTTTGAAAACTAGGGCCTAGTTCAGATCTGATCGCAGCAGCAAATTTGTTAGCTAATGGGCGAAACCATGTGCACTGCAGGGGGAGGGGGGGGGGATATAACATATGCAGAGAGAGTTAGATTTGGGTGGGATATATTGTGCCTGTGCAGGGTAAATACTGGCTGTTTTATTTTTACACTGCAATTTAGATTTCAGTTTGAACACACCTCACCCAAGGGCGTCGGAACAGGGAGGACAAGGGGGCAGCACACACCTCCCTATCATGTTTGAGGTGCCGATGTGCAGGAGGCGCAATGTGCGGTCAGGTGAAAGACCGCACATTGCACCCTCCATGCAGTGCAGGGAGGGTCAGAGCAGCGGCAATATGCTCCGGGTCAGTCAGGCCCAGCGGAACCCGCTCAGTAGGGAGGCACCAGCCTGGAGAGGCGCTCTCCCTGCTGTGCTACTGTGCGCTGCTTCTGCCGGCAGCCGCTGCACCTGTCACACTGACGGTGCAGCAGAGCTGGCAGCATGAAGAGCGGCTCCCTCTATCTGCCACAGCCGGCGCCGTCCCCACCATCTCTTCCTGTCTGCTGTCCGCGCACTGTCCACTAATCAGCAGCGGCAGCAGCCCCTCTCCCTTATGCACAGTGCACACTGCACAGGGGGCCTAATTCTGAGTTGATCGCAGCAGCAAATATGTTAGCAGTTGGGCAAAACCATGTGCACTGCAGGGGAGGCAGATATAACATTTGCAGAGAGAGTTAGATTTGGGTGGGTTATTTTGTTTCTGTGCAGGGTAAATACTGGCTGCTTTATTTTTACACTGCAATTTAGATTGCAGATTGAACTCGCCACACCTAAATCTCTCTCTCTCTGCACATGTTATATCTGCCCCCCCCCCTGCCGTGCACATGGTTTTGCCCAACTGCTAAAAAATTTCCTGCTGCGATCAACTTGGAATTACCCCCAGTGTGCACGCCATTAGAGTATTACACTCTCCCCGCTTCCCCGTGTCCTGCAGCCGCTAAGGAAGAGAAGGAAATGGGCTACCTGGTGCGCTCCCAGCCTTGCCCTACGCCCCAAAGCCCAGCGCCGCAACATATATAAGGTAGCGATGGCCATTGACCATCGATGATTTGAAATCATCAATGGTTTAGGGCTGATGTCAAATACTTTTACCATCGATGGCAGAGAACCAGATGGTTTTCCACCATCGATGGTGGGTAAGGAGCCGATGGTAAACAAAATTTAATGTTTAACAACAACACAAATAGTCACTGCTGCTGCCGCCACCCGCCACTGCCACTTCTTCAGTGAGAGTCACAGGCCAGCAGCAGCTACAGCAGACATTGGCTGCTCATCTCACCCAGCAGTCCCGCCCCTTCCCGCTCACTTTGTATCTTCATAAACAGGGAAGGTGGCTACTTGCGCCTTGCCCTGCCTATGTGGGCGTGTGCTGTCAGCCTTTCAGGGAGGAGTCAAAGACTCTGTCACCTCCCTGCCCACTCCACGACCCATTGTGGCCGCACAAGAGAGCAGCCTGTCTCCCGCGGGGGTCCATGAGCTGCTGTCTTCTTACATGCTCCAGGTCGCGGCCACCTGGAGACTGCATGGGACCCGCAATCCTTATCCCAATGCTGATCCTGCTGGTAATGGCAGCCGCCATTGGCGTACGTTCTGTGAATGAATGTGCTGCTGCTGAGTGCCGGACAGGCTGACAGGAGTTGGGCACGAGTATACACAGCAGCACTATCAGCAGTGAGGTGCCGCTTGTTATTGCTGGGAGTGGGGCGGGATCACTGATGATATAATCCTTCCTCCCCTGTACTTTGTGCCGTGCATGCGCAGAGGAAACTTTTGCTGGCTGACTTTCACCAGCAATGTCTCTTCTGCGCATGCATGGCTATTCGATAGCAGTCACCATCTATAGTATAGATTAGCATAGTTTTGAAGCATCGATGGTTCCAGCTAAAACATCCATCGATGGCAACCATTGATGGATGTGGTGCCGATGGCCATCCCTAATATCAGGAGACTCCGCTACCTCAGGCTGGTCAGCTGGACCTCCTACACCTCCTGCCACTGCTTGCCATCAGTAAGGCTGGACACAGATAGGCAGCGTTGTTAACTACTATATATATATATTATATATATATATATATATATATATATACTTCCAGGTACGGCGGCACTCAGATATAAATACGTTTTGAAGGCAGAAAGTACTTTCTGCCTTCAAAACGTATTTATATCTGAGTGCCGCCGTACCTGGAAGTATGCTGTGGGCCTATTTGGGCACCTAGGAGGGCACCGGAGCAGTTGTATCTTTCACTAGGAGTGCTGCCCTAATTGTGGATTTATATATATATATATATATATATATATATATGAATTAAGTAAACAGAGACATTAAATAGGCATTAACTATATACATATACAGAATGTGTATTAAGTGTTTAATAGACATTCTTATAAATATCAAGTTTTAAACACATGCATCAAGGGGTTCCCTAGGGTGGGACTGGTGAGTCTTCCCCCCCACTCCACTAGTAGCAGTAGCCAGGTGTCGTTCAGCGGATTAATTTAGCAAAAGAAGATGTATTCAAATAAGCAAAAGCGGTGTGCATCTATGCTTTTGCTTATTTGAATACATCTTCTTTTGGTCACTTAATCCGCTGAGAGACGCCTGGTTACTGCTACTAGTGGAGGGGAGGACTCACCAATCACACCCTAGGGAACCCCTGGTTGCATGTACTATATATATATATATATATATATATATATAATGCCTGACCTGCATTTTGCATAGACGAGGACCGCACAGTGCAAGAGAAGGCCACATGACCAACTGTCTGTGTCTGCTCACCCCCCTATCCCGTGTGCCTGTAGCTGTCACTCCCCCCCTTGTGTTACCACCTTATCCCCAATTTATGTATCTGTCTTCATCTGTTCTTATCCATGTGTGCCTCTACCCCTGCCCATATGTGCTACTCCTTTTGCCCATGTGTGCATTTACCTTTATACATGTGTGACTCGTATCTATTGGCTGTTTATGGGCCAATGTTTTGGCCTTGCCCCCCAAGATAAAATATGATAGTCATCCTCTGCACCAAAGAGTGCTGAGCTTTGCCCGCTCAACTAATACTGCCTGCATGTATTTGCTTTCCGACGGCTCCCGCTCAGCGCCTAATACCAGCAGCGGCTACCAGGGAGTCCATACTCTAAGGCGCTGAATGCAGGTGGGCTTCGGTGGGGGAATGCAGTGCGGGGTTCTGTCTTGGCAAGATCCTGTGTGCACATGTGCCTGGGCACCCCACCTCATTGCACACTCTTTCTCTCTGTCCAGCCCCTCCCCCCATGGGGGGGGGGCACTAAAGCGGCACTGCTACCCTGGGCACTACTGTGTAGTGTAACGTATATAAGGGGTACAGTTGTGTAGCGTAATATGAATAAGGGGTACTACAGTGTGTCGTAATGTGAATAAGGTAGACTGTGGTGTAATGTAAATAAGGTATATTATGTGGTGTAATGTAAGATTGTGCTACTGTTTCGTGAAATATGAAATTCGGGTACTATTGTGTGGCCACACCCCTTTCTTGTGAGACCACACACCCTTTTTTGCTGTGCGTGCCATAGGCATGCACTGTTCCTTTTTAAGGTATGGGAGGGAGGACACAAATTTATAGTTTGCAGGAGAGCCCCAAACACCCTAGCATCGGCCCTGGCTGTGGTCCCTCTTCCTCCCCTTCACTGCAGCTCCTCTATCCCTGGGCTCGGACTCCAGGACTCCTTGCAGTGCCTCCGCTTCCTCCCTGTGGGTCCGCCTCCAGGGGTGCCAAAATTAAATCTGGCACCCCAACATAAAACATTCTGACGCCCCTCACCCCACCCAACTCTCAATCTCCCTGCACGTTATATCTGCCCCCCTGCAGTGCTCATGGTTTTGCCCATTAGCTAACAAATTTGCAGCTGCGATCAGATCTGAATTAGGCCCCTAGTTTCCTCAGTTGCCTCCTCTGTGCCAGGAGCATGGTACTGCACGAGAATGTCACAGTGAAGCACCCAGCTCCTTGTCATTGTGGAGGAGTCAGCATTTTGGTGTCACCCACAGGAAAGGTGACGCATCTGCACCCTACTTGTGACGCCTCTCCTGCTCCACCATCTTTGCACAACGACGCTGAATGGTGCTGTTTGGACTGCCCTGCTGCAGCTATTTCTTGCCTCAAGTCTATGCTAACTTCTAACCCGGTGCTCCAATTTTTTGATGTGCATGTTCCTTTTGTGATCTCTGCCTCCCAGCATGGTCTTGGTACTGCCTGCTTAAGACTGTTGTCCCAGGACAGACCCTCTGCATCCAGAGCTCTGTGTTGTTTGAAAAAGTCGGCACTGTGCAGGGATCTTCCAACAGGTCCAGTAGCTATGTGGTGCAATCTGATAGTGCCTTGTATGTAGGGTCGCCATCAAGGGGGTACTGTGGGGACAACTGTCCTACACCCGGCCACTCTGACAGACAGGGGAGAGCCCAGCCGCTCATACCGCGTGCCGCTATCATCACTGCCACTGCCATGCTGTAACCTGGCATTGGGCCCCCACTTGCCTGTCACCCATGATGCAGTAAAGTAGAAAACTACTAATGAAAGGGCCCTTGCTTTACAGTAAAGTTTATTGTATAATGTGGCGTGACGTCATGACGCCCTATGTTACCAATCAGAAAAGTGCCCTGATATAGCACTTCCTGCATCCCCTGGCAGTAATCATTGGGAGGTGTGCCCAGTGCGACTCAGACACATGCCCAGACTGAAAACAGCCGCTTGCATCTGACAGCGTCACTGCATCCACCTCTGAATCAGGCCTTAAGTTCTGAGGGAAGAGATAATGGGTGAGAATAGAAACAATAGCAACATCATGCGATCGTTAAGTCGCTGCCTACAGGGGAGTGTATTTTAGCTGTGCAAGTGTGTGAACGCATGTGTAGCAGAGCTGTACAAACAGATTTTGTGCAGTCTCTGCACAGCCCAGGGCTTACTCAGCTGCTGCGATCACATCAGCTTGTCCGGGACCGGAATTGACGTCAATTACCCTCCCTGACATGCCTGCATTTTTCCAGACACTCCCTGAAAATGGTCAGTTGACACCCACAAACGCCTTCTTCCTCTCAATCTCCTTGCGATCACCAGTGCGAACAGATCCATCGCACAAACCCATCGCTGAGCGGCTATCTGCTTTGTACCTATGCGACGCGCCTGCACATTGCGGTGCATAAGCATGCGCAGTTTGGACCTGATCGCCCGCTGTGCGAAAAAGCACAGCAGCGATCAGGGGCAATATTTACTAATATTCGTGTTTGAGTCGGTTTGTGTAGTGTTTAAACTCGTTTTGTATCGGGTGCATTTTCACGCAACTTTTTGAATCCAAATACGCAAAGTTACGAAGCAGTCGACTTTATGGTTGTCGTGTTCTCCGATGTCAATGCCAGTCGTTTTTTTTTGGGCACATTTACGGCCGTCATTGTCATTTGCGTACGTGTTTTTGTTGCAGTCGCTGTTTTTTTTCCTAAGTTAAACGCGGCAGGGTTTTTTTTTCCCGCGGCCGCATTTTCAATTTCAGTTTCGATTTTCATCCCCGTTCGTGATTGGTTGTGTTTCAGATGGTAGGAGTGTCTGTGCGCAACCATATAAATACGCCCCAAACCGTCCGCACCTCGTGGGTTTAGTTAGTGGTGAGGAGGAGGGAGGTTGTGCTGAGGAGGTAGGTGAATTTGTGGTTTGAAGAGGAGTGCTGGTAGCGATTTCTGAGTGTGGTATTGTGTTTGAAAGTCGTCTTGTCATTCTTGTTGTCTTGTATTTTGTGGTTTTGTCTCATTTTTAGTCCAAGTTATTTTTCTTTATAGTCCCTTGTCAGTGTGTGTGTGTGTGTGTGTGTGTGTGTGTGTGTGTGTGTGTGTGTGTGTGTGTGTGTTGTGTAGTGGTAGTGGAGGAGTGTGTTGTTTGTCTTTTTTTGTTTCCTGTGTTAACTGTTTAGACACACAATTATGTGTGACTCAGAGGTGGGGGGTGTGAGTGAGGGGGAGGAGGTTGGTCAGGTGGAGGAGGTGAGTGTTAGTGAGGTTAGTGAGGTGGAGGAGGTGGGTGAGGTTGCTGCAGCAGCCTCAAGTGATAGTGACAGTCAGAGTGCTCCGCAGCCACGCACCACTACTAAGACTGGGCGGAATGTTAAGTTTAGTTTTGCAGAAAATGTGGCATTGGTGCGTGAGCTGATGAAGTATCAGAGGCAGCTATTTGGCCCTGAGTCCGCCAAGGTGCCAACACGGAGGAAGACGGTGTTGTGGGCAAAAGTAGTTGCTGCTGTCAATAGTGAGGGGGTGGTCAAGCGGACGGAGGACACGTGCCGCAAACGGTACTATGACATAAAGCGACGTGTCAAGTCCAAAATGGCCAAGGAGGCCAAGTTGGCTCGGAGAACCGGTGGTGGGCAGCCCTATATGGCAACATATCTGGAGTATGAGGAGCCCATGCGGAGTGTAATACCTCCAGAAGTTGTCTCTGCAACCCATGTCCGGGATTCAGATAGGCCCAGGAAGAATGGTGAGCATGTGTATTTGCATTTACATTTTTTTTTTTAGTAATGTGTGTCATGTGACGTTGCATATTACTCCCATCTTCAAGTGTGTGTCAGCAAATACATTGTTTTGGTTAATGTATAATATAAAAGCCAATGTAACTTCTTACTTTATTGTATGTCATGTGTTTTTTCAGACAGATATTTTGCATGTGTAGTTTGGACTTGGTGTGTCTCTGAATTGTCCTGCAATAATGTTTTCCTTTTGGGCTTTTTTTTTTTAAATATTGTGACTATGTTTTATATTTAAGTGATCCATGTGCAATTTTTTTTAAAAAGTGGTTGTCATGTTAGAGGCTGGAGTACTAGAAAGTGCTTTGGAAACCACTTACATGTGTAATGTCATCTTTAGATAATGTTAATTATTTAATTTTAAAAACATTTTTTTTGTTTTTTTTGCTTGTATTTGTACCGTGACACAACACTGCAGTGTAATTTTTTTTTATAAATTGCTGCATTTTGTTTTTGCTCATATAGTGGTAATGTGTCTTTGGAGTGCCACATCACAGAGCAATTTATATATTGCATCTGTAATATTTATCCTTTCAATACAAAATGAAGATGTGTGTGTTTTTTTTTTAAATATTTTCTTGAACTTGTGGTCTATGTCAGTGTCCTGTACATGTTTTCCTGTGTTGATGTTGCCATAGTGCATATGTGTTTTGGTCATTGTTTTTTTGTTTATTTTTTATTTCTGGTCCTTATGTTTGTTTTAAATAAAAACCATGCATTTCTAAAAGAATAAATGTTTATAAGCATAATGGGTGGATGTATACACAATAGCATGATTTTTTTATATACAGTAATTCATTTTATACAGTGTCTGAAAAAAGCAGTACTACTCGTCGGCCAGTAACTCCTATCACATCTGATGATGATGACGCTGCGGAAGCAGGTAAAGTGTCCATTGTAGTATAAGGTATGCTTGTAAAGGAATGGGCATAACAAAATTGCACTTTCATTAAAAGGTCCATCAAAAGAAGTATGGAGCAGCAGAAGTGGCACTTCTGTAAGACATCACCACAAAAAACCTGTGGCCGAAAAGAAAGCAAGGTCGTATGTCCCGGCACAAACACAGCAGGCTACCCCACCATGAAGATTATCGTCCGTATGTTTTGTACCCCCACTCCAAATTTTGGACACACCTCCAAGACATCATCCACACTCCCCTCATCTTGATTGTGAGTATCAAACTGATAAAAATGTGTAAAATGTCAGAACATAATCAAAATCAGTCATAACCGCATTAAGTCAAAACACATACAAAACTAAAATACTTACCGCAGTAAATAAGAGCTGAAATGGAATCCAAGCTAAATGGCCTTGTCCACATCCAGTAAAGATATGTATGTCCACTTGAGCCATACAGTATGACATTGGGTGTAAGATGCTGCAACAAAAAAGCATGTTGGTTTGTTTGCAAAAAGTAAGGTTGTTTTTCCAAAAATCACATGTGTGCTTGAGGTAACATTGCAAAATACATATAAAAACATTACTATGTTTGTTTGAACAAAGCTATAAGGTAACACATTATGTATTCCAATGTGTTTTTATGGTGGAGTATGTGTGAGCTACAATAAAACTAAAGTGTTTGCTTTCACAATTAAGTAACCAGACACATTTGCCACAAACAGGCATATGTATGTATTTAAGCTATGAGTGATGATGTTGCTAGCCAGAATAGTTGAAAGCAACAGTGAATGACATGTGTTCCATGTGTAGTGATTTTTTAACAATTCACAAACATATGGATAGCTAACAGAGATTTGTTTAACATTTCAGCTTCGAGTCCTGGGAACAGCATCCCTCCGCAACAACACCAACACAGTGACATGGAGGAGACAAACATCTTAGAAATGCAGCCATTAATGCAAGGAATGAGCACCCCAGCACCTGTGAGTACACCACCACAGCAAAGCACACCACCACCACAACACAGCCCAACAACACCAGGAACACAAGGCCCTGATCAGGTGTTTTGGACTATTTGGGCTAGACAGCAGGCCACTAATGAAGATTGCCTGCGTAAGCAGACACAAATGTTTGCAAGCCTACCATCTCACCTCAGAAGAATATCAAGAAATCTGAGTAGACAAAATGAACAAACAACCAGAATAGGCAATACCATGGAACTCATGCGTACAGACATTACACAGGTCATGGGCAACTTACAGCGCATAATGAAAGAACAGCACAGACAACAGCAAAGTTATATGAGCATTTTTCAAAACAATCAAAAGATTAATTAAAGTTTATTCCGAATAGTAGACAATCAAAATGCTGCTACACGTGAACTCAATGCCACCCTCACTAACCTGAATGAAACACTCAGATGCATGCACCAACAGCAAACAAGCAGCAGTTCTGGTACGACTACTCCAAATATCACGCCAGTCTCATCACCACCAAGACGGTCCACCAGAGCACGACAACATGACAGTGCTAAAGGCAAAGGGCAGGACAAGCAGCCACCCAAAAAACGAGAAAAAAAACAAGTTAGACATTTGTGATAAGTAACTCAAAATAGTTAGCAAGTGTTTTTTTTGCTAAAAAAATATAACACTTAGCTCCTTGACCCTTTTTTCAACATCATTAATTATAAGTGGGCCAAAAAAAACACATAAATTTAGTACGCACATTTATGAATTAACTTTTTTTTTTGGTATTGGAGGAGGGAAATGTTGATGGAGCCACACATACATGTTAGCAGGAAGTAAACTTACCACTTGATTTTTTTCTAATCATTACTCTTTCTAGATTCCAATCATTCTCTTTGCCTGCAGATACAATAATTGCCAGCCAGGCAGAATGTCTTTAGCAGGAAGTAAACTGACCACTTGATTTGTTTCTAATCATTACTCTTTCTAGATTCCAATCATTCTCTTTGCCTGCAGACAATCCAAATTACAATGTTAGTGATACATATCTTAGCTATCTTATCTATACAACATTACAAGAAGAACACAATTGAGTGGCGTAAAAAGCTTGTAATATGTTGCCTTTGTTTTGTTTGAAAAACATTGTCCAAATGGATGTCAGTATTGTTGGGACATGTTTGTGTGTGTAAAAAATTATTAAGCATGTTTTTACACATGATGCTGAAACAAACATATATGTACTTTTACAACAAAAAACAAAAACTGTGTATAATAATGTATATGTGTGGCAAACTGTGTATTTACTTACACATCATCAAGTTTACAGCATCAAACATTAGGAAATAAATTATTCCTGATTACAGTAAGTTTGTGAGTCTTAAATATGATGGTGCATCACACATAGGGACACATGTATTCCTCAAGGCTAACATTTTATATGTTGAGGAGTGTTTTTTGGGAACACAGGTTCTCAAACTCGGCTCTCAGGAACCCACACAGTGCATGTTTTGCAGGTCTCCTCACAGAATCACAAGTGACATAATTAGCTCCACCTGTGAACCTTTTAACATATGTCTGTGAGTAATTCATACACCTGTGCTTCTACTGGGTTACGAGAAAAACATGCACTTTGTGTGGTCCTGAGGGCCGAGTTTGTGAACCTGTGCATTAGGACGTTACACACAATGATAAAGTGAAATACTAAATGGATGATGTGGGCTGGTAAGAAATTAGCACTGCAAGTTTACGATCACTTATCCAGACTTAATGCATGCCACTCATAATCTGTTGTTTTGAGAATAAAAATACACACAATACACATGCGACATTTGTTTTTCATATAGCGAGGGTATGTTTGTTTGTGTCAAGGAGACAGACACATACTGAGTAATGGATTTTGGTAAAAAAGCCAAAACATCTATTTATGAATACACAACAAAAGAAATAAGCAAACCAAGCTTACCTTAGAAATAGCGATTGATGATCTGTTGCCTAACCTGCCTCCCTACATCAGTACTCCAAGTATCACCAGATGTCTCTAATTCCTCTGCTTGCTGGCTGCTTTCTTCCTCCTCCTCCTCCTCCTCCTCAACATGTGGCAGATGTTGTTGCAAACACATGTTATGAAGAAAGCAGCAGCAGAACACAATTTGTGTCACCTTGGAGGGACTATACAACAAAAGGCCACCAGACTTATCCAGACACCGAAACCTAGATTTCAGCACACCAAAACATCTTTCTATCACATTCCGCATGGACTTATGTGCATTATTGTAATTGTGTTCAGCAGGGGTATCAGGTCGGGACAATGGAGTTAGAAGCCAAGAGAAACAGCCATATCCTCCATCACCTAAAAGACAGATATAGTAACGTGATTCATGTTAAGATACAGCAACACATAAGTAACACACTGTGGGGCAGATGTATTAACCTGTAGAAGGCATAAGGAAGTGAAAAAACACTGATATGTGCAAGGTAAGAAAGGCAGCAGACAATCTGATCCTAAATGTTAATTTACATATTGGAGCAGATTGGCTGGTGCCTTTATCACCTTGCACAGATCACTGGTTTCTCACTTCCTTATGCCTTCTACAGGTTAATACATCTGCACCTGTACTTGGACAAAGTATACGCAGGCCTGCACATATCAAATTACATACCCAGCAGCCATCGATCTGGCATTTGTCCGTCCTCAAACTTATCAAAGAGGGATGACTGACTGAGGATGAAGGAGTCATGGCAGCCCCCAGGGTAACCAGCAACAACACTCATTATTTTGAGATTTGCATCACAAACCACCTGCACATTTGTGGAGTGTTCGAAATGGTGGTTTGTATATATGTGCTGCCTGCCCCTAGGTGGTCTCAGCTGAATGTGTGTGCAATCTATGGCTCCAAGCACATTGGGCATGCCAGCCAGCTCATAAAAATCTACCCTGATGGCATGCCACTGAGACTCCTGGGTAGGGAAGCAGATTGAGGCCTCGATGTGGGGCTGCAAAACAGCCAACACCTGTGTGAACATTTTAAAGAACAATAAACATGAGATTTTAGGACAGAACTGGCCACCGAGAAATTAAAACAAACACAAAACAGAAGAGGTCGTTAGGCATACATCACCTGTGTTAAGATTCTTGAAAATGTGGGCTGTGAGATTCCTATGACATCCCCAAACACAGCCTGAAAGCTGCCAGTAGCCATAAAGTGCAACACAGCCAGGAGTTTGTGCAGGCCTGAGACAGGGCGAGAGCGTGCTGTCTCAGGGTCTAGGCCCAGTTTGACAAGGTCATACAGACGGAAAATGTTGTTACAATTTAGACGGAACATCTGTATGACCTTATCATCTGACAATGCGTTCAAGTTTAAACGCCCCCTAAAAAAACGAGGCCTGCGCAGCCTCCGCGGAACCTGTACAACCTGCTGACCATGTTCAGTTTCTTGGCCCTGGGTACTTACAGGCTGATGTCTGAGTCTGAGGAATCCCACAGCACACAAAAGATCACTGGCCCACAGTCCTGCTGCCATTTCTGAGTGTAGGTGTATTGAAATGGGCCTAACATCCTTTTATAGGCATTCTAATTCAGGTGTGAGTGATTTTTTATTTGCAACACATGTAAACACGACTGAAAAAAGCAGGTCTATTTTTTTGCCGCTTTTTTTAACGAATCGCAAAAAAATACGACCGCATTTGAGCACTCAGAGACTAACACCCAAATACGAATGAATAGTGAATTCCCGTATTCTATGAAATAACAGCCGCGTTTGACCGATGGTCTATTCATTCGTATTTCGGAACGTTGTCATTAAAACCATTACGAATAGACCAGACACTGCCGAGATTGGTATTCCCGGATTGGGACTTAGAAAAAAAAACACAAATCGGCCAAACTCGGATTTTTAGTAAATACTGGCCCAGGTCTCAATTACCTCTATAATGCTGAGACGAGTCATTTGTGCTGTTTCCCTGGCCTCTGTGAATCCACAAATCCACATAATAGAATTCTGCAGATCCAGTCTACAAGGATGTCAGTCAATCTGTCAGTTTGGGACATAGGAACTTTCTGACAAGCAGTGAAAGGGCGCATGATGGACACGTTTAATTAAGTAAAAACATTTTGTAATTTCAAGTATATTACAGTATTCAGCTCAGTAACACACCTCTTCGTATATATATATAAATGCATCTACTGTTTTTTGTTTTTTTTCTCTTTAAGATTTACATTATGCACACAAATGGAACATACAATTATAGGGGGTCATTCCGACCTGATCGCACGCTAGCTATTTTTTGCAGCGCTACGATCATATCACAACTCATCAAAACTGTGCATGCATATGCATCACAATGCTCAGGCGCGTCATACAGGTACAAAGCGGATCGGTGCTGGGCGATGGATTTAAAGAAGAATCCATTCGCACTGCCGATCGCAAGAAGATTGACAGGAAGAGGGCGTTTATGGGTGTCAACTGACCGTTTTTAAGGAGTGGTTGGAAAAACGCAGGCGTGTCCAAGCGTTTGCAGGGCGGGTGTCTGACGTCAATTCCGGAACCGGACAGCCTGAAGTGATCGCAGCAGCTGAGTAAGTTCAGACCTACTCAGAAACTGCACAAAACTTTTTTGTACCGCTCAGCTGCATAAGCGTTCGCACACTTGCAAAGCGAAAATACACTCCCCCATAGGCGGCGACTATCTGATCGCAGCGCTGCAAAAAATAGCTAGCGAGCGATCAACTTGGAATGACTCCCATAGTTAAAGTACATTTAATGTAGCGTTGCCAGTGGGGAAAACTAATTTCCAGAAATAAGAATATGGGCCCTAGTGTGCTGTAGTGCATGCCTCCAAACATTACTTAAGCTGGGCATACACTATACAATTATCTGGCAAACCTTCTGAGCAATCTGACTTTTTGGAATGAAAATATGGTAATGTACACTGCAGCCCGCGGATGTGACAGAGGGACAGTTCTAAAAAGCGGGACTAGTTGGGCGGTATGCATAATGTGGTACTTGGTATTGCAAGAATTGTCAAGGTAAAGGAGGATTACTACTTGTCTGTAGAACATCAATTCTCCATAACACACATATGTACACTACAACCACCACACAGTCTTTGGAATCATATAATACTGTCATGGATATTAAGCATTTGGAAAAGTCCTGTACATTTGAATTTGAGGCCATTGTGTGAATCTGAGTTGGCAGAGGCTTCTAATCATAACCAGCCTTAGGCTACCTGGCACCCTGTACAAAGATTGTAACTTGATCCCTGCTTTCCCTAATGTAGCATGACAAGGTTTTTCAAATCTTCGCCAGCAACACCTTATTGCCCATACAGATCACATCCTGACATAAATAGTTTCTACTTTAACAAGACCCAGTAAAAACTGGAGACATTTTTAAAATGTGAGTTTATAGATAATGAAGGGGAAACACCATGAAACTGGCTGCAGAGAGGGGTAGCTTAGGTTTGAGGTAAATTGTCCATGGCATACTCCTTCACATCTGCCCTATTGCTTCTTGAAGCAATTACTCATGTTATGTTGCCCCCTAGCAATTGCTGCAGAGCAGTTTCTTCAATTCACCATTCATTTAGATTGGCAGCATTCTTGTGGGCAGGGACCTCAATTCTTACTGTTTCTGTCTGTATTTTTGGCAGTGAATATGTACTTACTCTATAAAGCAGGGGTACAGTATTCAACACGTGGCCTTCAACTGCTGTGGAACTACACATCACAGCATGTGCTGCCATAGTTTTGCTAATAGGGCATGCTAAAACTGTCAGGGCATGCTGGGATATGTAGTTCCACCATAGCTGGAGGGCCATTTGTTGAACTACCCCTGCTGTAAAGTAATACAGAAAATGGGGAACTATGAAAAAAAACAATGTTTTAAAACTGGCAGGGATTAGTCTGTATTACCTGAGACCTTGTCCCATCCAGACTATACTACTGGGAAAGCTAATGGCAGGCTCCATTTTGAGGAGTGACCCATTAACAGTGAATACGATTGTGCCTATTTACTAAACAGCACAACATTAAAAGGAAAATCACATTAAATGGCCTTTTGAATCTCTTACATAATTTGAGTCCATGTAACATATAATAAATGTTCTGGTGGAAAGTTTGTTGTTTATTAATGACCATTTGGAAAGGTTAGCTACACTTATGTATAATTGTCTTTTTCTCTGTAATGTAGTGTAAATGCTGAAATGAGTCCCAGGCTTTTTAACCACCTAATGGGAGAATGGTAAAGTTTTTGAAGCTTTTTCAAATATAAAGATGAAGAGTTTGAACCTAATTAATTGAAATATGATTGATTGCCTTTCCTATATTCGTCTGTGGGAAATTACCATTATGACAATGGGATGTCATAACTGTTATTCTTTTAGGTATATAAATTGACCATTTTATAAAATAGTTTGTGACTTATTTAAAACACTTAGAGTCACAGGCGAAAGCAAAGGCAACAGCATCTATTGGCGGTCGCTCGTCAGCAGCTGCGGCTGCTGCTGCTGCCCCTGGGCTGCAGCGCCATCCAAAGTGTGCAGGTAGGAGCTGACCAGGACATATGAACATATATGTGCAGTTGTATGTCACATATCTCCTGGCTTCCTTCCCTGGGGATCTGCCATGGCCGCAGCACTGATCTCACTGCTCCCGGACTCCTGTGAAACCAACCAATGGGAATCTGGGGGTGGGCTAAATGACGAGTGACAGGCTAAGCAGTGAGTTCAGTGCTGTGGCTGTGCTGCATGGATCCCCAGGGAAGGAAGCCAGGACCTATGTTACATACAACTGCACATGCATGTTCATACAGTATATCCTGGTCAGCTCCCCTTGCACACTGTGCACAGCACTGCAGCCCGGCTGCTGCCCGTCAGTGAGTTTGTGCAAATGATGTTAAAAATTCCTTCCCTTGTGACATCTGTGCAGCTGACTGTACAAGGCTGGCTTTTGGCAGGTACAGTTATCAACAAGATCTGAAGGGTATTAGGACGAAGAAAGAAGAGTTCAGGCTTCCCAAACCTTCTCGCAGCCCACCAACAAGTGCTGGCTTCAGTAATCAGTATCCCCCCACTTAACATCCCTGAAATGGGAATCCAGGAAGTCACAATGTCCCTCCTTGGCTGCACACAGACCAGATAACTGACATTTTGACCTTACAATACTAAGGCCCAACTTTATCAAGCCTTGGAGAGTGATACACTGCACAGTGATAAAGTACCAACCAATCAGCTCCTAACTGCCATGTTACAAGTATGTTTGAAAAATGACAGGAGTTGATTGGTTGGTACTGTATCACTGTGCAATTTATCACTCTTTAAGGCTTGATAAATCTGGGCCTAAGATGGAAAAAGGAACTGGAGCAAGTAAAGTTTTCCCTTGGCACTGTATTATCTCTATCCCTACCATGTATGCTTTCTCAAATGCTTTAAATGTTTTGCCCCTGCAAGATATATGTGTGTGTGTGTGTGTGTGCGTGCGTGCGCGCGCACGCACACGCTTGTGTGTGTGTGTGTATGTATGTGTGCGTGGTTAACAAATAACAGTGACAATTTATATCCCCAATAACAATCACCATAGATCCAGAAAGGGATGCAGCCAGAACTTTGTAGCAACATTTTGAAGGGGCCCCGTTCTAGAGCAACACCTTTCTCCACAGCAATTGTTCAGTTATGCGCCATAGAATTGCCCTAGTTCTTTTTATGAACTATAGTGGTGCTGGTGCCCTAGTTCATGTTATGCCCCATAGTATAGAGGGCACTAATTTACATTATACCACACAGTGCCCCAAGTTCATATTATATTACAATGTAGTGCACTAATCCATGGCACAGGAATGTATGGGGAAAAACAAAGAAAACCCCCAAATCCCTGTCAGTAACCCAAAGTGATGACCTATGAGCTCATAGCTACATACAGATATTGTTTTTAATCTACTATGATAATTCTAACTTCAGCAGCAGTCAGAAAGTTGCCCAGCACAAGGTCAACATTTACAAAAGAAAGTCGGCATTGTTGATGTTGATGTGGTCTTAGGTCGACATAATTACAGTAGACACCTGCAAAATGCCGACATTAAAATTGGAAATATTGACATTACCATAATGCTGAAATCTCCTTTAGGGCAGGATAGGGTTTATGTTAGAGCTACGGAGAAAATAATATATAATGAAATGCTGACAATACAACCACGTCATTACAATCATCAGGACGACTTAATGAATGACGTCATTGTGAAAGCTGACATACTATACTACACCCGAGCAGTGAATGGTTTAATAAACTATCTAGTCCCCCATTTTATATATAGTACAGGTTGAGTATCCCCTATCCAAATATTCCGAAATACGGACTTTTTTGAGTGAGAGTGAGATAGTGAAACCTTTGTTTTCTGATGGCTCAATGTACACAAACTTTGTTTAATACACAAAGTTATTAAAAATATTGTATTAAATGACCTTCAGGCTGTGTGTATAAGGTGTATATGAAACATAAATGAATTGTGTGAATGTAAACACACTTTGTTTAATGCACAAAGTTATAAAAAATATTGGCTAAAATTGGCTAAAATGACCTTCAGGCTGTATAAGGTGTATATGTAACATAAATGCATTCTGTGCTTAGACTTAGGTCCCATCACCATGATATCTCATTATGGTATGCAATTATTCCAAAATACGGAAAAATCCCATATCCAAAATACCTCTGGTCCCAAGCATTTTGGATAAGGGATACTCAACCTGTAATAGTAAAACATTAAGACCAGTGGTGGCTGCCACCCCTGGGCTGCAGCACCAACCACACATTGCAGGGGGATTCCGGTCAGCACATATAAACGTACATTAAATGTTGTATGTAATATACTGTATGTGCTGGCTGCCTTACCTGGGGATCAGCACAGGAGTGTTTCTAAAGAGGAGGAGGCCCGTGTGCAGGCTCCGTCTGGGCCCATCCTCTCTAGCTGGCAGCACTGCAGCTCTGGGCACCGGGGTCCCTAGGGGACCCTAGCACTGTACCAGAGTCTAGACAGCATGCGCAGATCTCCAGTAATATGGCACAGTGGTCATTTTCCCAGTGATTTCCTACTGTGCTTGCACGAAACACCGGGAAAATGGTGCAGAGCCCCTTTCCCACTGATTTCTGCAGCGCTGCTGCTGCGCCGCTGGACTCTGGAGGGTAGGGTAAGTATGAAAAATAATGGGCGCAGGGTGTGCAGTGTGGGCTCCCCTAAACTTCGGGAGCCCATGTGCACCGCACACACTGCACCCATTATAAATACGCCAGTGGATCAGCAGCACAAGACACAGCACTCAGTTTTTCAGTCATCTATAAGCCCGCCCCCAGACTGCTGTGAAACTAGCCAATGGGAGTCTGGGGGCATTTCATCTAGCAGAGAAACTTCATCATGAGGAAGTCTCCTTACTAGATGAAATGTGTCAGAAACTGCACAGCTGTACCTGTGATTATCCCATGAACAGATAAGCACTTATAGTTATTTATTTATTACCAGTTATTTTTATAGTGCACACATATTCCGCAGCGCTTTACAGAGAATATTTGCCCATTCACATCAGTCCCTGCCCCAGTGGAGTTTTCAATCTATATTCCCTACCACATGTACACAAAGACACAATCAAGCTAGGGTTAATTTGGGATCCAATTAACCTACCAGTATATTTTTGGATTGTGGGAGGAAACCGGAGTACCTGGAGGAAACCCACACAAGTACAGGGAGAATATACAAACTCTGCTCAGTTAGGGACATGGTGGGAATCGAACTCATGACTTCAGTGCTGTGAGGCAGTAATGCTAACCATTACACCATCCGTACTGCCCATTATGTTTCTTGTACGTGTGCTACTCATTATTTGTTTTAATGTTCTCTGTGTAAAATAAATATTGAACTTTTTTTTAAAAAACTCACAACCTGGGAAATGAATATCCCTAAAGGGTGGTTAAGGAATTTTAAAGGTTTTTAATGGTTCTTAATACAGTGCAATTATATTTACCTTGCTTCCTACTTCAAGGATAAGATTGATAAAATCCAAGATGAAATGGTATGCTCAAACTCAGCCAGCGACCTGCTCGATTCCCTACCTGAACCTTCTGGTACTTTCATTTCATTTGATCCCACAAGTGAAGATGACGTATCCGCGCTCTTTTCATCTTCCTACTCCACTACCTCTCTTCTTGATCATATACCCTCACAAGTCAGTAAAACTTTGACTTCTGTGCTTATCCCAACCTTAACTAAAATCTGTAATCTCTCTCTCTCTCCTGGTATTTTTCCTTCTCTGTACAAGCATGCAGTGATTATTCCCATTCTGAAAAAAAAAACTACAATTCTGACCCAAACACTCTCTCTAACTACCGACCCATCTCTCAGCTCCCATGTCTCTCCAAGCTACTTGAGAGATTTGCCTACACTCGCCTTACACACTTTCTCAACTCCCACAACTTACTAGACCCACTTCAGTCAGACTTTTGTGCCCAACACTCCACAGAGATGGCACTGACCAAAGTAGTGAATGATCTGGTCACTGCTAGATCGAAAGGCCATTACACACTTCTTATTCTTCTAGATCTCTCTGCTGCTTTTGACACTCTCTTCTCATACAAACACTAAAATTCCTAGGTCTTCAGGACACGCCCCTTATTTGGTTCTCATCTTACCTCTCTAATCGCTCCTTCAGTGTTTACTTCTCTGATTCTACCTCCTCTTCTCTACTGTACCTCTATCAGTTGGAGTACCGCAAGGCTCAGTCTTGGGTCTTCTGCTTTTCTCAATCTATACCTCATCTCTTAGTAAACTAATCATCTCCTTCGAACTTCAGTATCCTTTGTACGCTGATGATACTCAAATCTACCTATCCTCCCCAGATTTATTACCATCTGTATTGGGCCGTGTCACTGAATGCAAGTCTGCCATTTCATCTTGGATGTCATCTCGCCGCCTCAAACTTAACATTTCCAAAACAGAATTAATTATTTTCCCACCAGCCAAGAGTAGTTACCAACCTGATATCTCCATAACTGTTGACAATACGACTATCCACCCTACCCCACAAGCTCGCTGCCTAGGTATCATTCTTGACTCTGAACTGTCCTTTGTTCCACACATTAAATCTGTCTCCAAATCATGTTACATACATCTAACAAACATATCCAAAATGCATCCTTATCTTACACAAGACACTGCAAAAACTCTAATCCATGCACTCATCATCTCCCGCATTGATTATTGCAATAGTCTCCTTACTGTTCTTCCCAAACATAGGCTCTCACCACTACAATTCATTTTGAATGCAGCTGCGAGACAAATCTTCCTCGCTAGACGTTCATCGTCTGCAGATCAGCTCTGTCAGTCCCTCCACTGGCTACCGGTGTTCTACTGTATTCAATATAAAATACTGTTACTTACCAGTAGTGCAGTGCCAGATAGACATTATATGTGCCCACAGTGCCAAATACACATATGCCCACAGCAGTGCAGTGCCAGATACACATTATATGCCCCCACAGTGCCAGAAACACATTATATGCCCCACAGTGCCAGATACACATAGTATGCCCCCATAGTGCCATATACACATAATATGCAATCAGCAGTGCCAGATACACAAAATATGCCCCAGTAGTGCAGTGCCAGATACACATTATATGCCCCCACAGTGTCAGAAACACATTATATGCTCCCACAGTGTCAGGAACACATTCTATGCCCCCACAGTGGCAGAAACACATTATATGCCCCCACAGTGCCAGATACACATAATATGCCCCCACAGTGCCAGATAAACATAATATGCCCCCACAGTGCTAGATACAGATAATATGCCCCCACAGTGCCAGATACACATAATATGCCCCCACAGTGCCAGATACACAAACTGTAATATGCCCCCATATTGTCAGATACACATATGCCCACACAGTGCCAGATACACATCATATGCCCCCACATTGTAAGATACACATAATATGCCCCCAAATTGCCAGATACACATCATATGCCCACATTGTCAGATACACATAATATGCGCCCAAATTGCCAGATACACATGTGCCCCCACAGTGCCAGATACACATAATATGCTCCCACATTGTCAGATACACGTGTCCCCACAGTGCCAGATACACATGCCCCCCAAAGTGCAAGATACATGTGCCCCCCAGAGTGCCAGATACATATGCCCCTAGAGTTCCAGATACATATGCCCCCCAGAGTGCCAGATACGTACCCCCAGAGTGCCATATACACATGCCAACCAAAGTGCCCTATACATGTGCCCCCCAGAGTGCCAGATACATATGTCCCCTAGAGTGCCAGATACATATGCACCCAGAGTGCCAGATGCGTGCCCCCCAGAGTGCCAGATACATGTGCCCCCAGAGTGCCAGATACATGTGCCCCCCCGGAGTGCCAGAAACATGTGCTCCCCAGAGTGCCAGATACACATGCCCCCCAGAGTGCCAGATACACGTGCCCCCAGAGTGTCAGATACACGTGCCCCCAGAGGCCGCAATTTTCAATCAGCTGCAAGTCCATCAGGGTTCGATCTATTGTTCTACTTCTATATCATATGTTTCAACAAAGAAATGCACTAAAAACTGAATGTAAAGCCGGATATATCGGAAGACATGTAAAATAACAAGGACATATTATGTTTTATTCTGTACTTTTATCAATAAATTTTATTCTGTGTAATTGAAAATTGTTTTGTTTTAAACTGATGTACTAATATTATCAAAACAGTACCATACATGCAAGCGCATTCAGATCCGTTTGTATGATTCTTACCACTCCTAGATATTAATGTCACTAGGTTAAATGCTGTAACCCTGGATACGTTTTCCAGTTAGAAATTTGTCCAATCGGTTTTTAAATGCATTTACAGAGCCTGCCATTATTACCTTCTAGAGGCAAGGAGATCCAAATTTTTATTTCCCTTACCGTGAAGAACCCTTTCCTACGTTGTGTACGGAATTTTCTCTCCTCTAGCCCTAGCGAGTGCCCACGTGTCCTATACAGAGTTCTTTTAATAAACAAATCCCCTGCTAACTCCTTGTAATGACCCTTTACATATTTGAAGATATTAATAATGTCTCCTCTTAGACGCCTCTTTTCTAGTGTATACATATTTAACCTAGTAAGCCTTTCCTTGTACTCCAGTGTCTCTAACCCTTTAATCAATTTAGTAGCACGCCTTTGAACTCTTTCTAGTTCCCCGATATCTTTTTTATAATATGGAGCCTAAAATTGAACACAATATTCCAGGTGCGGCCATACCTATGATTTGTACAGTGGTAGGATTACATCCTCGTCCCTTGTCTCAATGCCCCGTTTTATGCATGCGAACACTTTACTTGCCTATTTTACAGCATTTTGATGTTGTGTACTGTTATTAAGACTATTATCTATGAGCACAAATCTTAAACCACAGTTCCGCCACAGTTACTTCCACCACAGTTACCCCTATATTTTCCCCATTTAGAGTGTAGGATGCATGTGTGTTTTTTGTCCCAAAATGCATAACTCTATATTGAGCCTCATTCCCCATTTAGACGCCCAGGTTTCAAGTTTAAATAAGTAATTCTGTAGATACTCCCCATAGTTTTCTGAATTAATTACCTTAAACCGTTTAGTATCATCGGCAAAGATTGACACTGTGCTTTCCAGGCCTATTCCTAGGTCATTGATAAATATATTGAACAGTAGCGGACCAAATGGTATTTTGCTGACTACTGGTGCCCAGCTGGAGAACATCCCTTTGACCACTACTCGTTGTACTCTGTTATCCAACCAATTACCTATCCATGTACAAATAGTATATCCTAGACCAAGTTCCCTTAATTTGATGATCAGTCTCTTGTGAGGCACTGTATAGAAGGCTTTTGCAAAATCTAAATAACCACATCCACTGCTTTACCCTGGTCAAGATTCTCGCTCACTTCCTCGTAGAAGCTAATTAAATTAGTTTGATATGATCTGTCCCTTACAAACCCATGCTGACTTTTGCTAATAATCTTATTAACCTGCAGATAATCCTCTATGCTATCCTTCAAAATACCTTCCAATATTTTACCCACTATAGAGGTTAAACTAACTGGTCTATAGTTACCAGGATTATTTTTAGTTCCCTTGTTAAATAAAGGCACTACCTCAGCTATGCGCAAATCCTTTGGTACCATGTCTGATCTAACTGAACTATGGAAAATCAAGTATAGGGATTTTGCTAGCTGTGACCTAAGCTCCATAATAACCCTTGGATGAAAACCATCTGGGCCTGGTGATTTATTAATCTTTATGTTGCTTAGTATCTCCAGGACTACTTCCTCACTTAAACAGGTGTCAAACCAAGAGTCATTACCTTCACTATCGTTATGCACTACTCTCACTGTCTGATCCTCCCTGGTGAATACTGAGGAAATAAAATAGTTCAGTATTTCTGCTTTTATTTTATCAACGTTTATCAAAGCTCCCAATTCATCTTTTAATGGGCCTGTGTTCTCATTCTTTAACCTCTTACTGTTTATGTATTTAAAAAACTTTTAAGGATTGGTTTTTCTCTCTATAGCGATTTGCTTTTCGTTTACAATTTTAGCTGCCCTTATTACTTTTTTGCATTTTTTTATTGCATTCCTTATAATACTGGAATGACTCCTCCCTTCCATTAGATTTACATTTTTTGAAAGCACGTCTCTTTTTAGCCATTGCTTCTTTGACCTCCTTATTAAGCTACATTGGCTTGTGTTTAGTACTCCTGCGTTTACTGCTCATGGGAATGAATTTGTGAATATTGCTATCAAGCAACCATTTTAAAGCATCCCACATTTCCGTTGTGTCTTTACCATGAAACAAAACTTCCCAGTCAATGTTGTTTAGTGCCTGTCTTAGCATATTGAAGTCAGCTTTTCTAAAGTTAAATGTTTTAGTTGTTCCCTTATAGCTATGCTTCGTAAAACTGATGTCGTATGTGTTCAGATAGAGGTCACTGTTTCCCAAGGTCTCCCCAACTATAGTGTTTGATATAATGTCCACATTATTGGTAATAACTTGGTCCAGAATAGTTTTACCTCTAGTTGGGTCCTTGACTAATTGAGTCAAGTATTGATCCTTTAATGTATTTAAGAACCTGCTGATCCTAGTTTTTACACATGAATCATTACTCCAATTTATATCAGGATAGTTAAAATTTCCTAACACTAGGATGTCCCCCATTCCTGCAGCTTTTTCAATTTGCTGTAAGAGCTGTTCTTTGTCATGTACGCTAATATCCAGTTGCTTTTAGAACGTGCCAATGACTAATTTATTTGCTTCTGTGTCCCCACTTGTGATCTCAACCCATAACGACTCATAAATACCATCTGTTAAGTTTGGTTTTAGAGATGGTTTAACAAAGAGACATACCCCCTCCTCCCCTTATGGTAGCTCTGTCCCTCCTGAAAAGAGAATATACCTCCAAATTCGCAACCCAGTCATGAGAGTCATCCCACCATGTTTCCATAATACCTATAATATCATACTGAGACTTTGATACAAGCCATTCCAATTCCCCCATTTTACCTGATAGGCTTCTTGCGTTCACAAGCATACATTTTAGCTTAGCATCTACCTTGCCCTATTGTTTTATCTATAAGTGCCTTTCTAGAATTACCCATACCGACTGTTATTCTCCTCCCTCCCTTTCCACCCCCATCATACTGTAAATTATACAGCCTTTTCTGACTACTCCCTATTTGACCTATTAAGACTTTCTTACCCCCCCCCCCTCCCACACATACACATACACACACTGATGTTAGTATCTTCTCTTATGCTATGGGCATCATTTTCTAAAAACCGTATTGTTGAGCCACATTCGTCATTAGGTAATAAATTGGGAAAATCTTGGGCAGTACCTGTGTCAGTATTTCCGGTGTCAATACCCATGCAAATACCCTTGCCAGCTGATCTTTTGCTCCCCCCTTCTCCACCCCCAAATTGTTCACTACCCCCAACCTTATTGTTCTCACTGATTGACCCGCAGCTTCTAGCTAAATCCTCCCCCAGGCTCCTAGTTTAAAAGCTCCTCCAACCTTCTAACCATCCTTTCCCCCAGCACCACAGCCCCCTCCTCATTCAGGTGCAATCCATCGCGACAAAAAATATGGCGCCTGACTGAGAAGTCCGCCCAGTGTTCCAAGAACACAAACCCCTCCTTCCTACACCAGTCTCTAAGCCACACATTTACCTCACTAATCTCCCTCTGCCTCCCTGGCCTAGCGCGTGGCACTGGTAATATTTCTGAGAATATTACCCTAGATGTCCTTGCCTTAAGTTTCTAGCCTAATTCCCTATAGTATTTCTTAAGGACATCCCACCTACCACTAACTTTGTCATTGGTGCCAACATGCACCAAGACCGCAGGGTCTTTACCAGCCCCTCCCAACAATCCATCTACCCGGTCCACGATATGACGTTCCCGAGCCCCTGGAAAAGACAACAGACTGTACAGCGATCCCAGCCCTGGTAGCAGATTGCCCTGTCTGTCCTCCTGATAATAGATTCCCCTACCACCACAATCTGACTAGGTACCTCACTAACTCTTGCACCTTGTGCGACTGGTCCGTCCCGCTCTGTCCCTGTGTGTGCACGCGCTCCCACACACGAACGTCACTTCTGTTTCTGGTCACTCAGTGGGGTAAATTTACTAAGGTGGGAGTTTTTTAGAACTAGTGATGTTGCCCATAGCAACCAATCAGATTCTACTTAACATTTATCAAGCTGCTTCTAGAAGATAATAGATAGAATCTGATTGGTTGCTATAGGCAACATCTCCAGTTCTAAAAAAAACTCCCACCTTAGTAAATTTACCCACGTGTCTCCCAGCGTCTTTCCTCAATCAATATATATATATATATATATATATATATATACACACACACACAGATGTAGCCATGCTCATCTTGCTGCGATGCAACATGCTGTATCGTGGCATGCTGCATGGAGGAGAAATCTAAATCAAATGAATATTTGGTGTGATCACCCTTTGTCTCTAGAACAACATCAATTGGTACCAAAGGATTGTCGTATAGCAGAGGTAGTCCCAATATTTAAAAAGGGAATTAAACTCCATCCTGGCAACTATAGACCGGTTAGTCTAACATCAATAGTGGGGAAACTTTTGGAAATTATACTAAGGGATAGCAGCATACAGGAGTACTTGGAGAACTCCTATGCTATTATTAGGAACCAGCATGGTTTTATGAGAAATAGGTAATGTCAAACTAATTTGATTAGCTTCTATGAGAAAGTAAGCGACAATCTTGACCAGGGTAATGCAGTAGATGTGTTCTATATAGATTTTGCAAAAGCTTTCGACACAGTGCCTGACAGGAGGCTGATTTTCAAATTAAGGGCGCTTGGTATAGGAAACATTGGGGATAATTCAGACCTGATCGTAGCAGCAAATTTGTTATCAGTTGGGCAAAACCATGTGTACTGCAGGTGTGGCAGATATAACATGTGCATAGAGAGTTAGATTTGGGTGAGTTATTTTGTTTCTGTGCAGTGTAAATCCTGGTTGCTTTATTTTTACACTGCAATTTAGATTTCAGTTTGAACATACCCCACACAAATCTAACTCTCTCTGCACATGTTATATCTACCCCCCCTGCAGTCCACATGGTTTTGCCCAACTGCTAACAAATTTGCTGCTATGATCAGGTCTTAATTACCCCCACTATCAGTACATGGGTGAGTAATTGGCTTGATAACATGAAACTTCAAGTGGTGGTTAATGGGATGTTTTCCACCTTAGCTAAAGTAATCAGTGGAATACCGCAGGGTTCTGTGCTGGGGCCACTATTGTTTAACATATTTAGAAATTATCTAGGGGAAAGAACTTGAAAGCACAGTGTCAACTTTTGCAGATGGTACTAAAATATTTAGGGTAATCAAGTCAGATGTGGATGTGGAGTCTCTTCAGAGCGATTTATTTATACTGGAAGTTTGGGCGATGTAATGGTGTATGAGGTTTAATATGGAAAAATGTAAACTAATGCACTTTGGGACTAAGAATAAACACGCAAATTACCAATTGAATGGGGAAAATATAGGGGATACGGTATTAGAAAAAGATTTGGGGGTGTTCTTTGATAGTAGATTTAGTAGCAGTACACAATGTCAAAGTGCAGCAACAAAGGCAAATAATGTGTAAGCATGCATTAAAAGGGGAATTGAGTCCAGGGAGGAGAGTGTGATACTGCCACTGTATAAATCATTGGTACGACCGCATCTTGAGTATAATGTACAGTTCTCGACACCGCACTATAAAAGAGACATGTTAGAACTTGATAAGGTTCAGAGGCGAGGCAAAACACAGCTGCCAGGCTGTTAACCAACCAGCCCCGTTCTAGCCACATAACACCCATCCTCTACTCCCTTCACTGGCTGCCTGTAAGATGGCGAATCATCTTCAAGATTGGCTTACTGAGTTTCAAAGCATTAGATGACCAGGGCCCAAGGTACCTGAAACAGCTTCTGACCCCATACTGCCCCACTCAATTATCTGTAGATGAAGGACTTTTAGCAGTACCTAGAATCTACCGTAATTCATCTGGGGGTCGAGCTTTTAGTCATGCGGCTCCGACTCTATGGAACTCACTTCCCCGCACAGTGCGCGAGGCCACAACTATAGAATCCTTCAAAAGTAGACTCAAGACTTTCCTGTTTACTCAAGCATTTCCATAGTGTCCCTTTTAGTATCTTCATGCTTCTGTGTTTTATGAAAATGTACTTCATTATTTTCTGTACTATATTATGCTATGTATCTGTTAAGTGCCTTGAGTCCTATTGGAGAAAGAGCTCTATATAAATAAATATTATTATTATTATTATTATTATTATTATTATTATTATTATTAAGGGGTTGGAGACACTGGACTATGAGGAGAGGCTCTCTAGGTTAGATATGTTTACACTAGAAATGAGACGACTAAGAGGAGATACGATTAATATTTACAAATATATAATGGGGCAATATATGGAGATATTAGGTGATTTATTAGGAGACCTCTACACAAAACGTGCGGACACCCACTGAGGCTTGAGGAGAGGAAATTTCGTACTCAGCACAGGAAGGGATTTTTCACTGTAAGGGCTATACGAATATGGAATTCACTGCCAGAGAAGGTTATAATGGCGAACTCAGTCAATATGTTTAAAAATGGGTTAGATACATTCCTAATGAAAAAATACACGGATATCTGAGGTTATTGCCTTTAACCAGAATAGAATAGGAAATATAATATAATTTACGTTGAACTCAATGGACTACTGGTCTTTTTTCAACCTCACCAACTATGGGGCTGATTCAGACCTGATCGCTGCTGTGCGTTTTCTCACAGCAGCGGTCAGGTCTGAACTGCGCATGCGCCGGTGCCGCAGTGCGCCGGCGCATGCCAGACAGCCGATGGCTGTCTTAGCCCTGTGATCGTCTCTGCCTTATTGACAGGCAGAGGCGGTCACTGGGCAGGAGAGGGCAGGCCAATGGTGTTTGGCCGCCATTTAGAGGGCGCTGTCCGGGCCACTCAGGCATGCCTGGACCGTTGGGGGGGGGCAGACCGGTGCGACTGCGTGGCATCACACGCAGCCACTGCGACCGGGGCAGCTACGAGTAGCTCCCTGCCAGTGCGCAAGTGCTGCGCTGGCTGGGAGCTACTCTCCCAGTACAAAACCATTGCTGCTGTGCGATACTTTTGTAGTTGTGCGGGGGGAGGTGGGGGGGTTGGGCCTGACATGTGGGGCGGACTAGCCTTGTGTTGGGCATCTCCCCGCATATCTGGAGAATGATCGTAGATGTGCTAAATTTAGCACATCTACGATCAGTTCTGAATTAGGCCCAATGTTACTATGTTACTTCTTCTTGATACACTTGCACAGTTTCTGAAGGAACACGGCAGTGAGGTTGTTCCAACATCTTGGAAAACTAACCACAGATCTTCTGTGGATGTAGGTTTGCTCAAATCCTTCAGTGTCCTCATGTAATCCCAGACAGACTCGATGATGTTGAGACCAGGTCTCTGTGGGGGCCATATCGTCACTTCCAGGACTCCTTGTTCTTCTTTACGCTGAAGATAGTTCTTAATGATATTGGCTGTATGTTTGTGGTCCAGAATTATTTTGGAGCCAATAAGATGCCTCTCTGATGGTATTACATGATGGATAAGTACCTGTCTGTATTTCTCAGCATTGAAGCACAAAGAAACGGGCAATATTGAGGACCGTAGATGAATTGGTCGGTAAGGAAACTTAGCGCATCAGATGAAAGACTTACTTACTTCGAAATCAGAAGATGTCCAGCAGTGCCATCAGCTCAGAACTGGCAGTTATTAGTGGGACCCAGGTACACCCATCTGCTGTTCGGAGAGGTCTGGTCAAAAGTGGTCTTCAGGAAAGAATTGCGGCCAAAAGCCATACCTTCAACGTGGAAACAAGCACAAGTGACTCAACTATGCATGAAAACAGGAAATGGGGCGCAGAAAAATGGCAGCAGGTGCTTTGGACTGATGAGTCAAACCTTGACATTTTTGGCTATAACAGAAGGCACTTCAAACAAAAAAATGGAGCACCTTTCCAATGCGCGGAGATGGCTGCCTTAACCGTGTGAACCAGAATATGGGCGTAACTCACTCCCAATAAAAACAATTTGGTACAGAAGATAGGTAAACACTATACTGGGCACCAAATGACAATGTAAAACAATAGAGTAATAGAAACAAGTATTCCAGATATATTGAATAGACGTCCCTTTAAAATACTTGCAATCAGGCATGTATGGGGTTCTCTGATTTCGTCATAAATGGGCGGACAATTTCATCAGTAATCCAGTTCGTGACGTCATGCAAAAATAGAGAGAAAGGAATACCTAGTGTAACACCGTTTTATTCCTTTACAAATTGATAGTACAAATATTCCATGCAGACAACATAAAATTGATTTAAAATACTATATGGAGCACATACAGCATGGAAAATTCTGGTTGAGCTGTGTGAAAAAGGTTGCAATTACCAGATAGTAGGAGGGTAAAATATCCTCAGACAAGCATGTTTCTAGTCACCAGATAGCCTCCCGGGAAATGGCACTCTGGATTATCCGGCAATGGCTCCTTCCACAGACAGCAGACCAAGTGTTCCAGGCTGTGCCAACGCGTTTCAGGCCTTGCTAGGCCCTTTCTCAAGGCTGATATGCTCCTCCTAAATCTTACACTCCTTTTATTCTTTAGTTGACCAATCACAGTACTAATTAAAAAAAATAGTGACATCTGTATCAAAAATGGCTCCCTCCATAAGTTGTTCCTGGTTGCCATAGCAACCACTTCCGGTTAAACATCGTATTAAGAGTACATCTATGAATAAGTTCTGTTTAAAACAGCATACATGGAGTCTAAACAGTGAACTCCCTTTCTGAATCCTCGTTGGTAATTATACTCAATACAAGGTATGAAAACACTGACATTAATAGATCTTTTAGTGATGTCTATTGAACCTAGCCGTCCCCGGTTGCTAGGTTACCGTGGACAGTCCGATCTGATAGGCGGTCCGATACTTCCGCCCACTGGTCACTTGGTGCGTCATTTGACGACTTCCGGTTGTAGGTTGAGTCCCGGGGGTCAACTTCCCCGTCACAACAAGAAGGTGAATACCTCCTTATCAAAAAATCAACAGGAGAAGGACGATGGAATCTCTATAGAACTTGCCAATCACGAAGAGAAAGGGACGGAAAGAGCAAAGATTTTCAATATTAGTTCGCACACCTTAACTAAACCCGAGATATCTGTACTAGAGAAGGGCTTGAAGTATGCCCCTACTACCACACTAGACAAGTTCTCTACGTTTATAGACGTGCAGAAATTCATACGGAAACTTTGCCTAAAAAAGTTTTTTCTAAATAAGGAGACAGTACGGGAATTAGGGGATTTAGAGCTTGTGACGAATACCCCCTTCAGACCGAGATCCGTGTTCTATCCACACCATATGAAAGGGAATTGTCTGGAAACATTCTCAACATTGGTTCAGGATGATATAAGAGAGATGAATGTGCGTAGAACGAAGTGTAACTTGACCTTCAAAGAAAGGACGGCCCTCGAATCCCTCAAAGCAAACAGAGAACTTGTCATCAAACCCGCCGATAAAGGCGGGGTGGTGGTGGTGATGGATAGGTCGTGGTATGTCAATGAAGTCACACTTCATTTGACAGATAGAACCACCTACCATAAGTTAAGAGCCGACCCAACATCGAAGATCCAGGAAAAATTAGAGATCATGACGAAAAAATATGGGACTTTAAAAGTACTCAACGAAAAAGAACAAGAATTTATTCACAACAAGGAACCTACAATTCCTGTTATTTACCTTCTCCCCAAGATCCACAAGAATGCACAACACCCCCCAGGACGTCCCATTGTATCAGGGATTGAATCCATCACAGCTAGCCTATCAGAAATGATCGACTATCATTTGCAACCACTGGTATTAACAAACAGATCACACTTGAAAGATACTAAAGATCTGCTTAACTATTTACCCACTGTCCCCTGGGAGGATGGCATGCTGTTAATCACAGCAGATGTCAAGTCCCTATACACGATCATAGATCATGATGCAGGAATAGGAGCGGTCTCTGAATTTCTCAATAAGAGCAAAATGGACATCAATCTACAAAATTTTGTGGTCGAGTCAGTTCGTTTTATCCTAACGAATAATTACTTCATGTTCGATGGAGATTTTTATCTCCAAAAGGTTGGGACGGCCATGGGCACCAGGTTCGCCCCAAGTTATGCTAATTTATTTATGGGGAAATGGGAATCAGACTATGTCTGGGGACCCAACCCATTTGGGGCGAACCTGGTGTCGTGGAAACGTTATATTGATGACATCATCTTTATATGGAGAGGAGGAAGAGATGAATTGGAGAGATTCTGTACTTACCTCAATAATAACCCATTGAACATCAACCTCACTTTCCAGATAAGTTCGGAAAGTGTAGATTTTTTGGATATCACTCTTTACAGCAAAGACGATAACTTGTGCACTAAAACCTACACCAAGCCGACAGATTCTCAAACATACATTGACAGAAACAGCTGCCATCATTTCAACTGGCTACAGTCAATACCAAATAGCCAATTTAAGAGAATTAGACGAAATTGTTTTGAGGATCTAATTTTTGAACAATAGGCTACACAGCTGGAAAAGAGGTTTAAAGGGTGCGGATACGAAGCTGAACATGTTAGGAAAATTAAGGAACAGACGCTGGGGATCAAGCGGGAAGATCTATTGAAGGATAAAATACCATCCAAGGGGGAGTCTAACCGTTTTGAGTATGCTTTTATAACCAGTTACAGCATACAACATAAATCCCTAGTACACTCCATTAGGAGACACTGGAATGTTTTGAAAAAAGATCCAGTATTGATAGATATCCTACCTGACAAACCGGTGTTTATCTATAAAAAAGCCCCTAATATATGTAGCAGTCTAGTTAGAAGTGATATCCCTCCATTAAGAAAAAAGGGGCAGATCAACACCACAGGTTTTCATCGGTGTGGATCATGTGTAGGGTGCAGGACAATCAAGACGGATAGTGGGAAGAAGTTAGAGCTATTAGAGATCAATGGGTTAACACATAAGATCAACGACTTTATAACCTGCAACGTGAAAAACGTTGTATATGCCATAGAGTGCTCATGCCATATGTTTTATATAGGTAGGACATCCAGGCCTCTAAAAATACGTATAAGTGAGCACTTGAGAAATATAAAAAAAAGGTCTAGACACTCATGCACTCTCCAACCATTTTAAAAGAAATCATAACTGTGATCCAGGCCATATTTTGAGATTCGTAGGGTTAAATCGAATAGAGGCAAATCAACGTCAAAAATTCACCTCTAAACTATTGGCCAGAAAGGAGATGCAGTTGATTTACAAGTATAATACGCTTATACCTAGAGGGCTTAACTCAGACTTTGAAGTTAAGTGGTTTTTATAATTTTCTTGGTTTGTTCATCTTTTTTGTATAAACTTATTTTAAATAGGCCTTTTCTGAATTTTATTATGTGCTATCAGCAATCTTGAGGTAAAATGTCTAAGATTAAAAGGCTGCCTTTTTTTAAATAGGTATCGAATCCGGTATACACATTGTTAATTCTCCCCGTTGGAATTCATTTGTGGGACACTATTGATGAGCGCACTGAACTTGGCCGGGACTCGGTCGCCTTAGCAACATAACAAACATAATAGGAAGGAGATCAGCATTTGACCCCCAGCGATAAGCCGGAGGACGGAAGCGCCGATGTGTACGGGGAAGTTGACCCCCGGGACTCAACCTACAACCGGAAGTCGTCAAATGACGCACCAAGTGACCAGTGGGCGGAAGTATCGGACCGCCTATCAGATCGGACTGTCCACGGTAACCTAGCAACCGGGGACGGCTAGGTTCAATAGACATCACTAAAAGATCTATTAATGTCAGTGTTTTCATACCTTGTATTGAGTATAATTACCAACGAGGATTCAGAAAGGGAGTTCACTGTTTAGACTCCATGTATGCTGTTTTAAACAGAACTTATTCATAGATGTACTCTTAATACGATGTTTAACCGGAAGTGGTTGCTATGGCAACCAGGAACAACTTATGGAGGGAGCCATTTTTGATACAGATGTCACTATTTTTTTAATTAGTACAGTGATTGGTGAACTAAAGAATAAAAGGAGTGTAGGATTTAGGAGGAGCATATCAGCCTTGAGAAAGGGCCTAGAAAGGCCTGAAACGCGTTGGCACAGCCTGGAACACTTGGTCTGCTGTCTGTGGTAGGAGCCATTGCCGGATAATCCAGAGTGCCATTTCCCGGGAGGCTATCTGGTGACTAGAAACATGCTTGTCTGAGGATATTTTATCCTCCTACTATCTGGTAATTGCAAACTTTTTCACACAGCTCAACCAGAATTTTCCATGCTGTATGTGCTCCATATAGTATTTTAAATCAATTGTATGTTGTCTGCATGGAATATTTGTGCTATCAATTTGTAAAGGAATAAAACGGTGTTACACTAGGTATTCCTTTCTCTCTATTTTTGCATGACGTCACGAACTGGATTACTGATGAAATTGTCCGCCCATTTATGACGAAATCAGAGAACCCCATACATGCCTGATTGCAAGTATTTTAATATATCTGGAATACTTGTTTCTATTACTCTATTGTTTTACATTGTCATTTGGCGCCCAGTATAGTGTTTACCTATCTTCTGTACCAAATTATAACAGAAGGCAGTTTGTTCGTTGAAGGGCTGGAGAGTGGTACAATAATGAGTGTCTGCAGGCAACAGTGAAGCATGGTGGAGGTTCCTTGCAAGTTTGGGGCTGCATTTCAGCAAATGGAGTTGGGGATTTGGTCAGGATTAATGGTGTCCTCAATGCTGAGAAATACAGGCAGGTACTTATTCATCATGCAATACCATCAGGGAGGCATCTGATTGTCTCCAAATTTATTCTGCAGCAGGACAACGACCACAAACATACAGCCAATTAAGAACTATCTTCAGCGTAAAGAAGAACCAGTAGACATGGAAGTGATGATATGGCCCCTTCAGAGCCCTGATTTCAACATTATCAAGTCTGTCTGGGATTACATGGAGACAGAAGGATTTGAGCCAGCCTACAATCACGGAAGATCTGTGGTTAGTTCTCCAAGATGTTTGGAACAACCTCCCTGCCGAGTTCTTTCAAAGTTTAGATTTCTCTTTTGTTCATTCACTTTGAAATAAACTATCAGGGCCGTAACTAGTTGTGTGCGGAGTGTGCCACCACACATAGCACTGCAGGGTAGGGGGCACTGTTGGTGGCACTTGTCAATTATCTGTATTAATTACTTTCATTTGTAGCTTCCCAGATTTTTGAAGCCCAGAATGTCCTGATCGCCCGTCTCCTGTCCCCACATTTTCCATCGCTACTACCAACCTGTATGTAACATTTATGACCTTAACTTGAGAGCTCTTTGTTATTCAGTCACACTGTTCTTCATTATATTTTGGGATGCTGACATACCCAGGTTTCAAACCCATTGCCTGTGCATTACAGTCAGACATTCTATTCATTGAGCTATCTGCCCTTGCATAGAAAGGTAAAGAATTCTAAGCTAGAGATTTCTATTTGATGCTTACCTTGTACTTTGTTAAAATATGATCAGCATTGCAGCTTAGCAGATCTATGTAGTGTGTGGTTGCAAGGGACTGGATGTGTGACTGTACACCACATAGATCTGCTTAATACAATGCTGATTATTTGTTTTACAAGTAGCTTCATATAGTTTGAAATATCATAGTTTTATGTATGATCAAATAGATAAATGAGTAGGTTGTTTGACTGGGATGTAACAGGTTATAGGTTTAAATATTGGGTATGGCAATGTATTGCAATGTGTTGTTTCAAAAAGAGTATTGTAACTGAACAACAGCAAGCTCTCAAGTTAAGTGCATGAATGTGGCATAAAGAGGATTTGTGTCAAAATCCATTTTCGTGCAGTATATCATATATATATATATATATATATATATATATATATATATACAGTTGTGCTCATACGTTTACATACCCTAGCAGAATTTGTGATTTTCTGGCCATTTGTCAGAGAATATGAATGATAACTCATAAACTTTTCTTTCACTCATGGGTGGTCATTCCGAGTTGTTCGCTCGGTAATTTTCTTTGCATCGCAACGATTTTCCGCTAATTGCACATGCGCAATGTTCGCACTGCGACTGCACCAAGTAAATTTGCTATGCAGTTAGGTATTTTACTCACGGCATTACGAGGTTTTTTCTTCGTTCTGGTGATCGTAATGTGATTGACAGGAAGTGGGTGTTTCTGGCGGAAACAGGCCGTTTTATGGGAGTGTTTGAAAAAACGCTACCGTTTCTGGGAAAAACGCGGTAGTGGCTGGAGAAACGGAGGAGTGTCTGGGCGAACGCTGGGTGTGTTTGTGACGTCAAACCAGGAACAACAAGCACTGAACTGATCGCACTGGAAGAGTAAGTCTCGAGCTACTCAGAAACTGCACAGAGAAGTCTTTTCGCAATATTGCGTATCTTTCGTTCGCAATTTTGATAAGCTAAGATTCACTCCCAGTAGGCGGCGGCTTAGCGTGTGCAAAGCTGCTAAAAGAAGTTTGCGAGCGAACAACTCAGAATGAGGGCCATGGCTAGTGGAAGGGTGAAGCCATTTATTGTCAAACAACTGTGCTTACTCTTTTTAAATCATAATGACAACAGAATCTACCCAAATGACCCTGATCAAAAGTTTACATACCCCAGTTCTTAATACCGTGTATTGCCCCCTTTAACATCAATGACAGCTTGAAGTCTTTTGTGGTAGTATTGGATGAGGCTCTTTATTTTCTCAGATGGTAAAGCTGCCCATTCTTCTTGGCAGAAAGCCTCCAGTTCCTGTAAATTCTTGGGCTGTCTTGCATGAACTGCACGTTTGAGATCTCCCCAGAGTGGCTCAATGATATTGAGGTCAGGAGACTGAGATGGCCACTCCAGAACCTTCACTTTATTCTAGAGATGAGCGCCGGAAATTTTTCGGGTTTTGTGTTTTGGTTTTGGGTTCGGTTCCGCGGCCGTGTTTTGGGTTCGACCGCGTTTTGGCAAAACCTAACCGAATTTTTTTTGTCGGATTCGGGTGTGTTTTGGATTCGGTGTTTTTTTTTCCAAAAAACCTAAAAAACAGCTTAAATCATAGAATTTGGGGGTCATTTTGATCCCAAAGTATTATTAACCTCAAAAACCATCATTTCCACTCATTTTCAGTCTATTCTGAATACCTCACACCTCACAATATTATTTTTAGTCCTAAAATTTGCACCGAGGTCGCTGGATGACTAAGCTAAGCGACCCTAGTGGCCGACACAAACACCTGGCCCATCTAGGAGTGGCACTGCAGTGTCACGCAGGATGTCCCTTCCAAAAAACCCTCCCCAAACAGCACATGACGCAAAGAAAAAAAGAGGCGCAATGAGGTAGCTGTGTGAGTAAGATAAGCGACCCTAGTGGCCGACACAAACACCGGGCCCATCTAGGAGTGGCACTGCAGTGTCACGCAGGATGGCCCTTCCAAAAAACCCTCCCCAAACAGCACATGACGCAAAGAAAAAAAGAGGCGCAATGAGGTAGCTGTGTGAGTAAGATAAGCGACCCTAGTGGCCGACACAAACACCTGGCCCATCTAGGAGTGGCACTGCAGTGTCACGCAGGATGGCCCTTCCAAAAAACACTCCCCAAACAGCACATGACGCAAAGAAAAATTAAAGAAAAAAGAGGTGCAAGATGGAATTGTCCTTGGGCCCTCCCACCCACCCTTATGTTGTATAAACAGGACATGCACACTTTAACCAACCCATCATTTCAGTGACAGGGTCTGCCACACGACTGTGACTGATATGACGGGTTGGTTTGGACCCCCACCAAAAAAGAAGCAATTAATCTCTCCTTGCACAAACTGGCTCTACAGAGGCAAGATGTCCACCTCATCATCATCCTCCGATATATCACCGTGTACATCCCCCTCCTCACAGATTATCAATTCGTCCCCACTGGAATCCACCATCTCAGCTCCCTGTGTACTTTGTGGAGGCAATTGCTGCTGGTCAATGTCTCCGCGGAGGAATTGATTATAATTCATTTTAATGAACATCATCTTCTCCACATTTTCTGGATGTAACCTCGTACGCCGATTGCTGACAAGGTGAGCGGCGGCACTAAACACTCTTTCGGAGTACACACTTGTGGGAGGGCAACTTAGGTAGAATAAAGTCAGTTTGTGCAAGGGCCTCCAAATTTCCTCTTTTTCCTGCCAGTATAAGTACGGACTGTGTGACGTGCCTACTTGGATGCGGTCACTCATATAATCCTCCACCATTCTTTCAATGTTGAGAGAATCATATGCAGTGACAGTAGACGACATGTCCGTAATCGTTGTCAGGTCCTTCAGTCCGGACCAGATGTCAGCATCAGCAGTCGCTCCAGACTGCCCTGCATCACCGCCAGCGGGTGGGCTCGGAATTCTGAGCCTTTTCCTCGCACCCCCAGTTGCGGGAGAATGTGAAGGAGGAGATGTTGACAGGTCGCGTTCCGCTTGACTTGACAATTTTCTCACCAGCAGGTCTTTCAACCCCAGCAGACTTGTGTCTGCCGGAAAGAGAGATCCAAGGTAGGCTTTAAATCTGGGATCGAGCACGGTGGCCAAAATGTAGTGCTCTGATTTCAACAGATTGACCACCCGTGAATCCTTGTTAAGCGAATTAAGGGCTCCATCCACAAGTCCCACATGCCTAGCGGAATCGCTCCGTGTTAGCTCCTCCTTCAATGTCTCCAGCTTCTTCTGCAAAAGCCTGATGAGGGGAATGACCTGACTCAGGCTGGCAGTGTCTGAACTGACTTCACGTGTGGCAAGTTCAAAGGGCATCAGAACCTTGCACAACGTTGAAATCATTCTCCACTGCGCTTGAGACAGGTGCATTCCACCTCCTATATCGTGCTCAATTGTATAGGCTTGAATGGCCTTTTGCTGCTCCTCCAACCTCTGAAGCATATAGAGGGTTGAATTCCACCTCGTTACCACTTCTTGCTTCAGATGATGGCAGGGCAGGTTCAGTAGTTTTCGGTGGTGCTCCAGTCTTCTGTACGTGGTGCCTGTACGCCGAAAGTGTCCCGCAATTCTTCTGGCCACCGACAGCATCTCTTGCACGCCCCTGTCGTTTTTTAAAAAATTCTGCACCACCAAATTCAAGGTATGTGCAAAACATGGGACGTGCTGGAATTTGCCCATATTTAATGCACACACAATATTGCTGGCGTTGTCCGATGCCACAAATCCACAGGAGAGTCCAATTGGGGTAAGCCATTCCGCGATGATCTTCCTCAGTTGCCGTAAGAGGTTTTCAGCTGTGTGCGTATTCTGGAAAGCGGTGATACAAAGCGTAGCCTGCCTAGGAAAGAGTTGGCGTTTGCGAGATGCTGCTACTGGTGCCGCCGCTGCTGTTCTTGCGGCGGGAGTCCATACATCTACCCAGTGGGCTGTCACAGTCATATAGTCCTGACCCTGCCCTGCTCCACTTGTCCACATGTCCGTGGTTAAGTGGACATTGGGTACAACTGCATTTTTTAGGACACTGGTGAGTCTTTTTCTGACGTCCGTGTACATTCTCGGTATCACCTGCCTAGAGAAGTGGAACCTAGATGGTATTTGGTAACGGGGGCACACTGCCTCAATAAATTGTCTAGTTCCCTGTGAACTAACGGCGGATACCGGACGCACGTCTAACACCAACATAGTTGTCAAGGCCTCAGTTATCCGCTTTGCAGCAGGATGACTGCTGTGATATTTCATCTTCCTCGCAAAGGACTGTTGAACAGTCAATTGCTTACTGGAAGTAGTACAAGTGGGCTTACGACTTCCCCTCTGGGATGACCATCGACTCCCAGCAGCAACAACAGCAGCGCCAGCAGCAGTAGGCGTTACACGCAAGGATGCATCGGAGGAATCCCAGGCAGGAGAGGACTCGTCAGAATTGCCAGTGACATGGCCTGCAGGACTATTGGCATTCCTGGGGAAGGAGGAAATTGACACTGAGGGAGTTGGTGGGGTGGTTTGCGTGAGCTTGGTTACAAGAGGAAGGGATTTACTGGTCAGTGGACTGCTTCCGCTGTCGCCCAAAGTTTTTGAACTTGTCACTGACTTATCATGAATGCGCTGCAGGTGACGTATAAGGGAGGATGTTCCGAGGTGGTTAACGTCCTTACCCCTACTTATTACAGCTTGACAAAGGCAACACACGGCTTGACACCTGTTGTCCGCATTTCTGTTGAAATACTTCCACACCGAAGAGCTGATTTTTTGGGTATTTTCACCAGGCATGTCAGTGGCCATATTCCTCCCACGGACAACAGGTGTCTCCCCGGGTGCCTGACTTAAACAAACCACCTCACCATCAGAATCCTCCTGGTCAATTTCCTCCCCAGCGCCAGCAACACCCATATCCTCCTCATCCTGGTGTACTTCAACACTGACATCTTCAATCTGACTATCAGGAACTGGACTGCGGGTGCTCCTTCCAGCACTTGCAGGGGGCGTGCAAATGGTGGAAGGCGCATGCTCTTCACGTCCAGTGTTGGGAAGGTCAGGCATCGCAACCGACACAATTGGACTCTCCTTGTGGATTTGGGATTTCGAAGAACGCACAGTTCTTTGCGGTGCTTTTGCCAGCTTGAGTCTTTTCAGTTTTCTAGCGAGAGGCTGAGTGCTTCCATCCTCATGTGAAGCTGAACCACTAGCCATGAACATAGGCCAGGGCCTCAGCCGTTCCTTGCCACTCCGTGTGGTAAATGGCATATTGGCAAGTTTACGCTTCTCCTCCGACAATTTTATTTTAGGTTTTGGAGTCCTTTTTTTACTGATATTTGGTGTTTTGGATTTGACATGCTCTGTACTATGACATTGGGCATCGGCCTTGGCAGACGACGTTGCTGGCATTTCATCGTCTCGGCCATGACTAGTGGCAGCAGCTTCAGCACGAGGTGGAAGTGGATCTTGATCTTTCCCTAATTTTGGAACCTCAACATTTTTGTTCTCCATATTTTAATAGGCACAACTAAAAGGCACCTCAGGTAAACAATGGAGATGGATGGATACTAGTATACAATTATGGATGGACTGCCGAGTGCCGACACAGAGGTAGCTACAGCCGTGAACTACCGTACTGTGTCTGCTGCTAATATAGACTGGTTGATAATGAGATGTAGTATGTATAAAGAAGAAAGAAAAAAAAACCACGGGTAGGAGGTATACAATTATGGATGGACTGCCGAGTGCCGACACAGAGGTAGCTACAGCCGTGGACTACCGTTCTGTACTGTGTCTGCTGCTAATATAGACTGGTTGATAATGAGATGTAGTATGTATAAAGAAGAAAGAAAAAAAAAACCACGGGTAGGTGGTATACAATTATGGATGTACTGCCGAGTGCCGACACAGAGGTAGCTACAGCCGTGGACTACCGTACTGTGTCTGCTGCTAATATAGACTGGTTGATAATGAGATGTAGTATGTATAAAGAAGAAAGAAAAAAAAAACCACGGGTAGGTGGTATACAATTATGGATGGACTGCCGAGTGCCGACACAGAGGTAGCTACAGCCGTGGACTACCGTACTGTACTGTGTCTGCTGCTAATATAGACTGGTTGATAATGAGATGTAGTATGTATAAAGAAGAAAGAAAAAAAAAACCACGGGTAGGTGGTATACAATTATGGATGGACTGCCGAGTGCCGACACAGAGGTAGCTACAGCCGTGAACTACCGTACTGTGTCTGCTGCTAATATAGACTGGTTGATAATGAGATGTAGTATGTATAAAGAAGAAAGAAAAAAAAACCACGGGTAGGTGGTATACAATTATGGATGGACTGCCGAGTGCCGACACAGAGGTAGCTACAGCCGTGGACTACCGTACTGTGTCTGCTGCTAATATAGACTGGTTGATAATGAGATGTAGTATGTATAAAGAAGAAAGAAAAAAAAACCACGGGTAGGTGGTATACAATTATGGATGGATTGCCGAGTGCCGACACAGAGGTAGCTACAGCCGTGGACTACCGTACTGTGTCTGCTGCTAATATAGACTGGTTGATAATGAGATGTAGTATGTATAAAGAAGAAAGAAAGAAAAAACCACGGGTAGGTGGTATACAATTATGGATGGACTGCCGAGTGCCGACACAGAGATAGCTACAGCCGTGGACTACCGTACTGTACTGTGTCTGCTGCTAATATAGACTGGATGATAATGAGATGTAGTATGTATAAAGAAGAAAGAAAAAAAACCACGGGTAGGTGGTATACAATTATGGATGGACTGCCGAGTGCCGACACAGAGGTAGCTACAGCCGTGGACTACCGTACTGTGTCTGCTGCTAATATAGACTGGTTGATAATGAGATGTAGTATGTATAAAGAAGAAAGAAAAAAATAACCACGGGTAGGTGGTATACAATTATGGATGGACTGCCGAGTGCCGACACAGAGGTAGCTACAGCCGTGTACTACCGTACTGTACTGTGTCTGCTGCTAATATAGACTGGTTGATAATGAGATGTAGTATGTATAAAGAAGAAAGAAAAAAAAAACACGGGTAGGTGGTATACAATTATGGATGGACTGCCGAGTGCCGACACAGAGGTAGCTACAGCCGTGAACTACCGTACTGTGTCTGCTGCTAATATAGACTGGTTGATAATGAGATGTAGTATGTATAAAGAAGAAAGAAAAAAAAAACCACGGGTAGGTGGTATACAATTATGGATGGACTGCCGAGTGCCGACACAGAGGTAGCTACAGCCGTGGACTACCGTACTGTGTCTGCTGCTAATATAGACTGGTTGATAATGAGATGTAGTATGTATAAAGAAGAAAGAAAAAAAAAAACACGGGTAGGTGGTATACAATTATGGATGGACTGCCGAGTGCCGACACAGAGGTAGCTACAGCCGTGTACTACCGTACTGTACTGTGTCTGCTGCTAATATAGACTGGTTGATAATGAGATGTAGTATGTATAAAGAAGAAAGAAAAAAAAAACACGGGTAGGTGGTATACAATTATGGATGGACTGCCGAGTGCCGACACAGAGGTAGCTACAGCCGTGAACTACCGTACTGTGTCTGCTGCTAATATAGACTGGTTGATAATGAGATGTAGTATGTATAAAGAAGAAAGAAAAAAAAACCACGGGTAGGTGGTATACAATTATGGATGGACTGCCGAGTGCCGACACAGAGATAGCTACAGCCGTGGACTACCGTACTGTACTGTGTCTGCTGCTAATATAGACTGGATGATAATGAGATGTAGTATGTATAAAGAAGAAAGAAAAAAAACCACGGGTAGGTGGTATACAATTATGGATGGACTGCCGAGTGCCGACACAGAGGTAGCTACAGCCGTGGACTACCGTACTGTGTCTGCTGCTAATATAGACTGGTTGATAATGAGATGTAGTATGTATAAAGAAGAAAGAAAAAAAAAACCACGGGTAGGTGGTATACAATTATGGATGGACTGCCGAGTGCCGACACAGAGGTAGCTACAGCCGTGTACTACCGTACTGTACTGTGTCTGCTGCTAATATAGACTGGTTGATAATGAGATGTAGTATGTATAAAGAAGAAAGAAAAAAAAAACACGGGTAGGTGGTATACAATTATGGATGGACTGCCGAGTGCCGACACAGAGGTAGCTACAGCCGTGAACTACCGTACTGTGTCTGCTGCTAATATAGACTGGTTGATAATGAGATGTAGTATGTATAAAGAAGAAAGAAAAAAAAAACCACGGGTAGGTGGTATACAATTATGGATGGACTGCCGAGTGCCGACACAGAGGTAGCTACAGCCGTGGACTACCGTACTGTGTCTGCTGCTAATATAGACTGGTTGATAATGAGATGTAGTATGTATAAAGAAGAAAGAAAAAAAAAACCACGGGTAGGTGGTATACAATTATGGATGGACTGCCGAGTGCCGACACAGAGGTAGCTACAGCCGTGGACTACCGTACTGTGTCTGCTGCTAATATAGACTGGTTGATAATGAGATGTAGTATGTATAAAGAAGAAAGAAAACAAAAACCACGGGTAGGTGGTATACAATTATGGATGGACTGCCGAGTGCCGACACAGAGATAGCTACAGCCGTGGACTACCGTACTGTACTGTGTCTGCTGCTAATATAGACTGGATGATAATGAGATGTAGTATGTATAAAGAAGAAAGAAAAAAAAACCACGGGTAGGTGGTATACAATTATGGATGGACTGCCGAGTGCCGACACAGAGGTAGCTACAGCTGTGGACTACCGTACTGTGCTGTGTCTGCTGCTAATATAGACTGGATGATAATGAGATGTAGTATGTATAAAGAAGAAAGAAAAGAAAAACCACGGGTAGGTGGTATACAATTATGGATGGACTGCCGAGTGCCGACACAGAGGTAGCTACAGCCGTGGACTACCGTACTGTGTCTGCTGCTAATATAGACTGGTTGATAATGAGATGTAGTATGTATAAAGAAGAAATAAAATAAAAACCACGGGTAGGTGGTATACAATTATGGATGGACTGCCGAGTGCCGACACAGAGATAGCTACAGCCGTGGACTACCGTACTGTACTGTGTCTGCTGCTAATATAGACTGGATGATAATGAGATGTAGTATGTATAAAGAAGAAAGAAAAAAAAAACCACGGGTAGGTGGTATACAATTATGGATGGACTGCCGAGTGCCGACACAGAGGTAGCTACAGCCGTGGACTACCGTACTGTACTGTGTCTGCTGCTAATATAGACTGGATGATAATGAGATGTAGTATGTATAAAGAAGAAAGAAAAAAAAAACCACGGGTAGGTGGTATACAATTATGGATGGACTGCCGAGTGCCGACACAGAGGTAGCTACAGCCGTGGACTACCGTACTGTACTGTGTCTGCTGCTAATATAGACTGGATGATAATGAGATGTAGTATGTATAAAGAAGAAAGAAAAAAAAAACCACGGGTAGGTGGTATACAATTATGGATGGACTGCCGAGTGCCGACACAGAGGTAGCTACAGCCGTGAACTACCGTACTGTGTCTGCTGCTAGTATAGACTGGATGATAAATAATGATATAAAAAATATATATATATATCACTACTGCAGCCGGACAGGTATATATTATATAATGACGGACCTGCTGGACACTGTCTGTCAGCAGAATGAGTTTTTTAATTTTTATAGAATAAAAAAACACCACACAAGTCACACGACGAGTGTACTTTTTCAGGCAGACAATCACAATATACTATACTGGTGGTCAGTGTGGTCAGGTCACTGGTCACAGTGGTCAGTGGTCAGTCACACTGGCAGTGGCACTCTGGCAGCAAAAGTGTGCACTGTTTAATATGTACTCCTGGCTCCTGCTATAACCTATAACTGCTCCCCAGTCTCCCCCACAATTAAGCTGTGTGAGCACAGTCAGATATTATACATAGATGATGCAGCACACTGGGCTGAGCACAGATATGGTATGTGAGTGTGACTGAGTCACTGTGTATCGTTTTTTTCAGGCAGAGAACAAGAACAGAACGGATTATTAAATAATAATAAATTATAAAACTGCACTGGTGGTCAGGTCACTGGTCATCAGTCACTAGTATAACTCCTCCTAAGCTCCAGTAAGTAAATGAAGTGTCTCACTCTCACTCTCCTATCTATTTTAATTTCTAAACGGAGAGGACGCCAGCCACGTCCTCTCCCTATCAATCTCAATGCACGTGTGAAAATGGCCGCGACGCGCGGCTCCTTATATAGAATCCGAGTCTCGCGATAGAATCCGAGCCTCGCGAGAATCCGACAGCGTGATGATGACGTTCGGGCGCGCTCGGGTTAACCGAGCAAGGCGGGAAGATCCGAGTCGCTCGGACCCGTGTAAAAAAACATGAAGTTCGGGCGGGTTCGGATTCAGAGAAACCGAACCCGCTCATCTCTACTTTATTCTTCTGTAGCCAATGACAGGTCGACTTGGCCTTGTGTTTTGGATCATTGTCATGTTGGAACGTCCAAGTACATCCCATGCGCAGCTTCCGGGCTGATGAGTGCAAATTTTCCTCCAGTATTTTCTGATAACAAGCTGCATTCATCTTGCCATCAATTTTGACCAAGTTTCCAGTGCCTATGTAGCTCACACATCCCCAAAACATCAGCGATCCACCTTTGTAGCTCACAGTAGGAATGGTGTACTTTTCATCATAGGCCTTGTTGACTCCTCTCCAAATGTAACGTTTATGGTTGTGGTCAAAAAGTTCAATTTTGGTCTCATCACTCCAAATTACTTTGTTACAGAAGTTTTGAGTCTTGTCTCTGTGCTGTTTGGAGTATTGTAAGCGGGATGCTTTGTGGCATTTGCGTAGTAATGGCTTTCTTCTGGCGACTCGACCATGCAGCCAATTTTTCATCAAATGCCTCCTTATTGTGCATCTTGAAACAACCACACCACTTTTTTTCAGAGAGTCCTGTATTTCAGCTGAAGTTATTTGTGGATTTTTCTTTGCATCCCGAACAATTTTCCTGGCAGTTGTGGCTGAAATTTTTGTTGGTCTACCTGACCGTGATTTGGTTTCCACAGATTCCCTCATTTTCCACTTCTTAATTAGAGTTTGAACACTGTTGATTGGCATTCTCAATTGCTTGGATATCTTTTTATATCCCTTTCCTGTTTTATACAGTTCAATTACCTTTTCCCGCAGATCCTTTGACAATTCTTTTGCTTTCCCCATGACTCAGAATCCAGACACGTCAGTGCAGCACTAGATGAAAGATGCAAGGGTCTTTCAGGAGTCCAGAAACTCACTGACCTTTTATACACACACACTGATTACAAGCAAACAGATCACAGGTGAGTATGGTTACCTTTAGTAGCCATTCAAACCTGTTTGTTTCAACTTGTGTGCATGTTATCAGGCCAAAATCTTCAGAGTATGTAAACTTTTGATCAGGGTGATGAGCAGGTTCGGTTCTCTGAGCAACCTAACCCCCCGAACTTCACGCTCCGAGTCCAGATCTGAGTCCGGCTCGGGTTTTCCCACCAGACTTGGAAACCAGAATGAGGCATAACGTCATCATCCCACTGTCGGATTCTCGCAGGTTTTGGATTCCATATAAGGAGCTGCGCGTCACCGCCATTTTCACTCCAGTCCTGGAGAGTATAGCGAGAGGACATGTCTCATCAGTGTCTGTGCGGGAAAGTGGTGGGGCACGTGGGGTGGTGACCTGCTATTTTGTATCATTCCAGTGGTGCTGTCTTGCGCTGCATCAGTCCAGTGGTGCTGTCTTGTGCTGCATCAGTCCAGTCACAGTGGTGGTGTCCTGTACTGCCATAAGTCCAGTGCTGCTGTATAAGTCCAGTCCAATGGTGCTGTCTTGTTCTGCATCAGTCCAGTTGTGGTGTCTTGTGCTGCCATAAGTCCAGTGGTATTTTCCTGTGCTACCATAAGTCCGGTGCTGCTGTAAAAATCCAGTCCAGTGGTGCTGTCTTGTACTGCATTAGTCCAATGTTGGTGTCCTTTGCTGACATAAGTCCAGTGGTGGTCTCCTGTGCTGCCATAAGTCCAGTGTTGCTGTATAAGTCCAGTCCAGTGGTGTCGTCTTGTGCTGCATCAGTCCAGTGGTGGTATCGTGTGCTGCCATAAGTCCAGTGATGGTGTCCTGTGCTGCCATAAGTCCAGTGGTGCTGCCGCATAAGTCCAGTCCAGTGGTGCTGCCGTATAAGTCCAGGGGTACTGCCGTATAAGTCCAGACCAGTGGTGCTGTCGTATAAGTCCAGTCCAGTGGTACTGCCATATAAGTCCAGTGGTGCTGCCATATAAGTCGAGGGGTATTTCTGTATAATTCCAGTCCAGTGGTGCTGCCGTATAAATACAGTCCAGCGGTGCTGACATATAAGTCAAGTCCAGGGGTACTGCCGTATCAGTTCAAGGGTACAGCCATATAAGTCCAGGGGTACTGCCATATAAGTCCAGCGGTACTTCTATATAAGTCCTGGGGTAATGCCGTATAAGTACAGGGGTAATGCCATATAAGTCCAGCGGTACTGCCGTATAAGTCCAGTCCAGTGGTGCTGCCATATAGTCCAGTGGTGCTGCTGTATAAGTCCAAGGGTTCTGCTGTAAAAGTCCAGCAGTACTGCCATATAAGTCCATGGGTACTGCCTTATAAGTCCAGGGGTACTGCCGTATAAGTCCAGGGGTTCTGCCGTATAAGTCCAGCGGTACTGCGGTATAAGTCCAGGGGTACTGCCGTATAAGTCCAGCAGTACTGCCATATAAGTACAGGGGTACTGCCGTATAAGTCCAGTCCAGTGGTGCTGCCATATAAGTCCAGTGGTGCTGCCATGTAAGTCCAGGGGTACTGCCGTATAAGTCCAGGGGTACTGCCATATAAGTCCAGCAGTACTGCCGTATAAGTCCAGGGGTACTGCCATATAAGTCCATTCCAGTCCAGTGGTGCTGCCATATAAGTCCAGTGGTTCTGCCGTATTTTTCCAGTCCAGTGGTGAAGCCATATAAGTCCAGCGGTGCTGCTATATAACTCCAGGGGTACTGCCGTTTAAGTACAGGGGTAATGTCGTATATGTCCAGCAGTACTGTTGTATAAGTCCAGGGGTATTGCCGTATAAGTCCAGTCCAGTGGTGCTGCTGTATAAGTCAAGTTCAGTGGTGCTGCCATATAGGTCCAGAGGTACCTCCATATAAGTACAGTGGTACAGTTGTATAAGTCCCCCTGGTACAGTTGTATAAGTCCCCCTTATATGGCAGTACCCCTAGACTTATACGGCAGTACCCCTGTACTGCCGTATAAGTCTAGGGGTACTGCCATATAAGTCCAGTCCAGTGGTGCTGCCGTATAAGTCCAGTCCAGGGGTACTGCCATATAAGTCCAGCAGTAGTGCCGTATAAGTTTAGGGGTACTGCCGTATAAGTCATGGGGTACTGCCTTATAAGTCCAGCGGTACTACCATATAAGTCTTAGGGTACTGCCATATAAGTCCATTTCAGTCCAGTGGTGCTGCCATATAAGTCCACTGGTGCTGCCATATAACTCCAGGGGTACAGCCGTATAAGTACAGGGGTAATGTTGTATAAGTCCAGCAGTACTGCCGTATAAGTCTAAGGGTACTGCCATATAAGTCCATTTCAGTCCAGTGGTGCTGCCATATAAGTCCACTGGTGCTGCCATATAACTCCAGGGGTACAGCCGTATAAGTACAGGGGTAATGTTGTATAAGTCCAGCAGTACTGTTGTACAAGTCCAGGGGTACTGCCGTATATATCGAGTCCAGTGGTGCTGCCATATAAGTCCAGGTGTACTGCCTTATAAGTCCAGTGGTACAGCTTTATAAGTCCAGGGGTACTGCCATATAAGTCTAGGGGTACTGCCATATAAGTCCAGTCCAGTGGTACTGCCGTATAAGTCCAGTCCAGGGGTACTGCCATATAAGTCCAGCAGTACTGCCATATAAGTCCAGGCGTACTGCCGTATAAGTCCAGGGGTAAGGCCGTATAAGTCCAGCGGTACTGCCGTATAAGTCATGGGGTACTGTTGTATAAGTCCAGGGGTACTGCCATATAAGTCTATAGGTACTGCCATAAAAGTCCAGCAAAACTGCCGTATAAGTACAGGGGTATTGCCGAACAAGTCCAGGGGTACTGCCATATAAGTCCAGCGGTACTGCCGTATAAGTCCAGTCCAGTGGTGCTGCCGTATAAGTCAAGGGGTACTGCCATATAAGTCCATAGGTACTGCCATAAAAGTCCAGCGGTAATGCCGTATAAGTCCAGGGGTACTGGCGAACAAGTCCAGGGGTACTGCCATATAAGTCCAGCGGCACTGCCGTATAAGTCATGGGGTACTGCCGTATAAGTCCAGTCCAGTGATGCTGCCGTATAAGTCCAGTGGTGCTGCCGTATAAGTCAAGGGGTACTGCCGTATAAGTCCAGGGGTACTGCAGTGTAAGTCCAGTGGTACTGCCATATATGTCCGGTCCAGGGATACTGCCGTATAAGTTCAGGGATACTGCCGTACAGAGGTTAGAGTGAACCGGAATGGGGCGGAACTGCGTTTCGTCAGTTCCATTTGGATCCGGAACGCAGTTACGCCTCATCTGGCTCACCTAACCGAGGGAGAAGTCGGGCGCCCACTGAGCTTTTGTTACCAGCGGGCACCCGGCTTCTTCCTCTCAGTGGCCACCGGAGTTCATTCCTGAGCTTCGGCTTCTGGCTCAGGCAGTGTGTGCATGCGGCACTATGGGAGAGACATTGTGACGTCTCTCCCATAGATCCAAAGAGAGGGTGACTAGGCGGAGGGCAACATCGGTCCAGAAGCATTAGCGTTGCTGGTGAGTATCGGTTTTTTGTGTATGTGTGTAAGTTGCGCTACTAGGGGGCACATCTACTGGGGGCACAATGGCTGTGGGCACATCTACTGAGGACAAAATGGCTGGGGGCACATCTACTGAGGGCACAATGGGTTGGGGGCCCATTTACTAAGGGCACAATGGTTGGCGGCACATCTGTTGAGGGCACAATGGCTGGGGGCACATCTACTGAGGGCACAATAGCTGGGAGCACATCTGCTGGGGGCACATCTACTAGGGGCACAATTGCTGGGGGACATAACTTCTGACTGTGGCATAACTACAGGGGGCACCTCTACTGGGGGCACATCTACTGGGGGCTGAACTGCTGGGGACACAACTACTGGGGGCACATCTACTGGGGGCACAACTGCTGGGGACATGTCTACTGGGGGCACAACTACTGGGTCACGTCTACTGGGGGCATGTATACTGGGGGCACGTCTACTGGGGCAGGCCTACTGGGCACAACTACAGGGGGCATAACTACTGGGGTCATAATGTCTGACTGGCGGCATATCTACTGGGTGCATAACTACAGGAGGCATAACACCTAGGGGCATAACTACTGATTGGGGGTATAACTACTGACTGGGGGCATAACTACTGACTGCGGGAATAACTACAGGGGGCACATCTGCTGGGGCACAACTACTGGGGGCACATCTACTGAGGTCACAATTTCTGGGGGCATAACTACAGGGGGCACATCTACTGGGGGCACATCTGCCGGGGGCACATCTACTGGTGGCACATCTGCTGGGGGCACATCTACTGGGTCACATCTATTGGGGTCATGTTTACTGGGGTCACGTCTACTGGGGGCACGGTAGGCCTACTGGGGCAGTACTACTGGGGCATATCTACTGGGTGCATAACTACAGGGGGCATAGCTAGGGGCAAATCTGACTGGAGGCATAACTACTGTCTAGGGGCATAACTACTGGGGGTAAATCTACTGTGGCATATCTACAGGGGGCATATCTACTGGGGGCAAAACTACTGACTGGGGGCATAACTATGGGGACATTTCTACTGGAGGCAACACTACACGGGGCATTACCACTGGGGGGTATTACTACTGGGGCCTCTACTAATGAGGGCATTGCATAGGGGACACTTTATAAGGGGCATCATTCCTTGGGACATAAGGGGCACTACTACTGGTGGCATTGTATAAGGGGCACTATTGCTGTGGGCATTATGTGTTTTTGGGGTGCTACTACTGTGGGCTTTGTGTATAAGGGGCACTAATGTGTGTCATAACAAGAATAAGGGACACTAATATGTGGTGTAATGTTAATAAGATTGTGCTACTGTGTGGCATAATTTGAATTGGGGATACTATTGGGTGAATATGCCCCTTTCTTTTTGAGACCACGCCCCTCTTCTTGCGGCACACAAAATCCCTTTATATCACAGGCATCGGGGATTGGGGGGTGAGTTCCACCACCTCTCTACGACCACTTTAAGCACTGCTGCCGTATAAGTCCAGTGGTACTACCTTATAAGACCAGGGGTACTGCCATATAAGTCCAGTCCAGTGGTGTGCCATATAAGTCCAGTCCAGTGGCACTGACGTATAAATCCACTGGTGCTGCCATGTAAGTTCAGGAGTACTGCCGTATAAGTCCAGTCCAGTGGTGCTGCCGTATAAGTCCAGGGGTACTGCCGTATAAGATCAGGGGTACTGCCGTATAAGTCCAGAGGTACTGGCGTATAAGTCCAGCGAGGATCCTTGAGTGGTACACCTACTGCTGCTGCTGTTGCTGCTGCTGGGAGTCGATTGTCATCCCAGAGGGGAAGTCAGAAGACCATTTGTACTACTTCAACTAAGCAATTGACTGTCCAACAGTCCTTTGCGAGAAAGATGAAATATGACAGCAGTCATCCTGTTGCAAAGCGGATAACTGAGGCAGTGACAGCTATGTTGGTGTTAGATGTGCGTCCGGTATCCACCGTTAGTGCAGTGGGATTTAGTCAATTGATAAAGGTAGTGTGTCCCCGGTACCAAATCCCATCTAGATTCCGCTTCACTAGGAAAGCGATTCCTGGACTGTACAGGGACATTAAGAAAAGTGTCCTCAGTGTCCTGAAAAATGCGGTTGTACCCAGTGTCCACTTAACCACGGACATCTGGATAAGTGGAGCAGGGCAAAAAAAGGACTACATACATGACTGTGACAGCCCACTGGGTAGATGTTTTGCCTCCTGCAGCAACAGCAGCAGCGGCACCAGTAGCAGCATCTCACAAACGCCAGCTCATTCTTAGGCAGGCTACGCTGTGTATCACCAGTTTCCGTAAGAGGCACACCGCTGACAACCTCTTATGGAAACTGAGGGACATCATCGCACAATGGCTTACCCCACTTAGACTCTCCTGGGGATTTGTGATATTGGACAATGCCACCAATATTGTGCGTGCATTACATCTGGGCAAATTCAAACACTTCCCATGTTTTGCACATACAATTAATTTGGTGGTGCAGAATTTTTTTTTAAATGACAGGGGTGTGCAGGAGATGCTGTCGGTGGCCCGAAAAATTGCGGGCCACTTTCGACATTTAACCACTGCATGCCGAAGACTGGAGCGCCATCAAACACTCCTGAACCTGCCGTCACCTGAAGCAAGAGGTGGTAACAAGGTGGAATTCAACATTCTATATGCTTCAGAGGATGGAGGAGCAGCAAAAGGCCATTCAAGCCTATACATCCACCTACGATATAGGCAAAGGAGGGGAAATGCACCTGATTCAAGCGCAGTGGAGAATGGCTTCAGTGTTGTGCAAGGTTCTCCAACCCTTCGAACTTGAGCCCTTCATTTGCTTTGCAGGATTCAAGGGTGGTCAATCTTTTGAAATCAGAGCACTACATTTTGGCCACCATGCTCGATCCTAGGTTTAAAGCCTACGTTGTATCTCTCTTTCCAGCAGACACAAGTCTGCAGAGGTGCAAAGACCTGATGGTGAGAAAATTGTCAACTCAAGCGGAACGTGACCCGTCAACAGCTCCTCCTTCATTTTCTTCAGCAACTGGGGCTGCGAGGAAAAGGATAACATTTCCTAGCCCACCCACTGGCGGTGATGCAGGGCAGTCAGGTGCAAGTGCTGACATCTGGTCTGGACTGAAGGACCTGCCAACAATTACTGACATGTCTACTGTCACTGCATATGATTCTGTCACCATTAAAAGAATGGTGGAGGATTATATCGGCGACAGCATCCAAGTAGGTATGTCAGACAGTCTCTATGCATACTGGCAGGATAAAGAGACAATTTGGAGGCCCTTGCACAAACTCCAGTGTGTACTCCGAAAGAGTGTTTAGTGTAGCCAGTAACCTTGTCAGCGATCGGCGTAGGAGGTTACTTCTACAAAATGTGGAGAAGATTATGTTTATCAAAATGAATTATAAATTCCTCCAGGAAGACATTTACCAGCAATTGACTCCAGAAAGGGACCTGTGGTGGTGGATTCCAGTGGGGACGAATTAATTCTCTGTGAGATGTACAAAGTGAAAGGGGTGAGGAATCGGAGGATAAGGACAACATCTTGCCTCTGTAGAGTCAGTTTGTGCAAAGAGAGATCAATTGCTTCTCTTTTGGTGGGGGGATTAATTGCTTCTTTTTTTGTGGAGGCCCAAACAAACCAGTCATTTCAGCCACAGTCGTGTGGCAGACCCTGTTGCTGAAATGTAAACAAGGAAATACAGCGCTTAAATGGTCACATAAGCAAAAACAGGTAGCATGTAAAATCTTTGTTTTATTAAAACATGGAGTAAAAATGTATTTAAAAAGTATATATATGATGGTTGAATCAAGTGCACATAGCTGGCAACTGCCACATAAATTCAAATATCAATCAAGATAGGTGTTTTTCCTAGTGTCAAAAGTCCTTGCAGAAGGTAGGTATTATATAGAACCTGTTCCTATGATAGTCCCCTTGAATAAAAGGACCCTATATCCTATCCGTGAGTTATAGTTACCACCAGCGTCCCTTGAAGTAATTAGGCGAATCTGCGTCCGCAAATGGCTGTTCCTCAGAGGGTGGTAGATGTGAATCCTCCACGGTGTAATATAGGTTCTTTTAAGGGTCCAAGTTGTTAAAAAGTCAATTGAGGGGGCTTGGTCCAGGTCCAATCCTTCCAAGGTCTAGGCAAACACACTGTCAGGCAAGTCCCACCAACGCGTTTCGTTGCTTGCGTGCAACTTTTTCAAGGTGCTAAAAGGCCTGCCAGAAAGGGTTTATATACTCTGCCAACATGGCTGCTCATTAGCAAGTATAATTAATTGTGACCACCTGTTTGCATTATGTGACCAGAATAATGACAGACATAGGAGTTGGAACCATTAATAATGTAAATATGTATATAGTTTGCTATAATAAAACACATTTTTATTCAAATATAAGAAATAAAAAACTTTAATCTCAGTGGGATCCGATCACATGACCACTGACATAAACATGAAATGGAAAATCAAAAAGAAAAAGTGGATAAATAATCCGTATATACAGAGTTACTCACATGGTTAGTATATTAGTGATCCATTACATGTATTTTGGAAGATCGCACTCTAGTGAAAAATGAAACCCCACTGCTGAATCTAATAATGTTGATTGGGCTATGTCTAGTAGGAAGTCCAAGTATACTGGGGGAGCGGCATGGACGGGGCATTGTTCCGGCCACATCATCCCTCCGCGTCACTGTGTACTGCCCATTGTCATGGTTACGCTCGCGCATCATCCCGGGCGAGACAAGATGACGTGGATCCCAGGGTCAGGGGCCGCGTCAACTCTCCGCACCTCAGCGATCGTTGGCGTAAATGGGATGTTACTCCCACCACGTCATCAGTTTCTATCCAGCGTGTTCTAGCGTTGTCATGGTAACACCATGACATTAATTCGATAAACTCATGGCTGCCTATCACACATTGACACACGTCATCTTGTCACGCCCGGGATGATGCGCGAGCGTAACCATGACAATGGGCAGTACACAGTGACGCGGAGGGATTATGTGGCCGGAACAATGCCCCGTCCATGCCGCTCCCCCAGTATACTTGGACTTCCTACTAGACATAGCCCAATCAACATTATTAGATTCAGCAGTGGGGTTTCATTTTTCACTAGAGTGCGATCTTCCAAAATACATGTAATGGATCACTAATATACTAACCATGTGAGTAACTCTGTATATACGAATTATTTATCCACTTTTTCTTTTTTATTTTCCATTTCATGTTTATGTCAGTGGTCATGTGATCGGATCCCACTGAGATTAAAGTTTTTTATTTCTTATATTTGAATAAAAATGTGTTTTATTATAGCAAACTATATACATATTTACATTATTAATGGTTCCAAGTCCTATGTCTGTCATTATTCTGGTCACATAATGCAAACAGGTGGTCACAATTAATTATACTTGCTAATGAGCAGCCATGTTGGCAGAGTATATAAACCCTTTCTGGCAGGCCTTTTAGCACCTTGAAAAAGTTGCACGCAAGCAACGAAACGCGTTGGTGGGACTTGCCTGACAGTGTGTTTGCCTAGACCTTGGAAGGATTGGACCTGGACCAAGCCCCCTCAATTGACTTTTTAACAACTTGGACCCTTAAAAGAACCTATATTACACCGTGGAGGATTCACATCTACCACCCTCTGAGGAACAGCCATTTGCGGACGCAGATTCGCCTAATTACCTCAAGGGACGCTGGTGGTAACTATAACTCACGGATAGGATATAGGGTCCTTTTATTCAAGGGGACTATCATAGGAACAGGTTCTATATAATACCTACCTTCTGCAAGGACTTTTGACACTAGGAAAAACACCTATCTTGATTGATATTTGAATTTATGTGGCAGTTGCCAGCTATGTGCACTTGATTCAATCATCATATATATACTTTTTAAATAAATTTTTACTCCATGTTTTAATAAAACAAAGATTTTACATGCTACCTGTTTTTTGCTTATGTGACCATTTAAGCGCTGTATTTCCTTGTTTACATATTGTTTGGGGGTCTGACCAACCCTTTTCTGTATAGCTGCTGTGGGGAACCACCCATCTAGCGCCTGGGCTTAGTAATACCTTTGGGTATTGCTTTTTTATTTCCTGTTGCTGAAATGATTGTTTTGTTAAAGTGTGCATGTCCTGTTTATACAACATAAGGGTGGGTTCCATCCTGCACCTTTTAATTTTTTCTTTGCTTTATGTGCTCTTTAGAGCTTAGTTTTTAAAAGTGCCATCCTGTCTGACACTGCAGTGCCATTCCTAGATGGGCCAGCTGTTTGTGCCGCCCACTTGTGTCGCTTAGCTTAGTCATCCAGCGACCTTGTTGCACCTCTTTTTTTTCTTTGCATTATTGCTCTTTGGGGCCTAGTTATTAAAAGTGCCATCCTGTCTGACACTGCAGTGCCACCCCTAGATGGGCCAGGTGTTTGTGCCGCCCACTTGGGTTGCTTAGCTTAGTCATCCAGTGACCTTGGTGCAACCTTTTGGCCTAAAAACAGATCGAAAACACAAGTGGGGATCCAGATCAAAAACGAAAACACAAAACACAAAAAGTGCCAGCTGCACATCTCTAATCTATCTATCTATCTATCTATCTATCTATCTATCTATCTATCTATCTATCTATCTATCTATCTATCTATCTACACACACATATATATATATATATATATATATATATATATATATATATATATAGCACCAAAAAGTGTACTTATAGGTCTGTAAACTATTAACACTTCTACAGGTATAACATAGATTGTCCAGCACCTGATGGTCTATCTTCTCTTTTAATCCGGACATACAGTATAAGGCTCTTGGGGTAATAGGCTGTGAGGGGTCGTATTTAGGCCGCGGGAGGACTCAGGGGCCTATTTATCACCATCTGCATCTTGGATGCGGATGTCATGTGATAAAATTGGCCAAACTCGCACTGAGATAATTGATTACATCGCAGGGATGTATCAATTATCTTATGTAGGGACAGAGCTTGCGGTCAAACTCTGTCCCTGAGATGCCTCTTTGCAGCATCATCAGGGTATTTTTTGTAAAAAATACCCCAATGTCCTGCTGCGCATACGCCGATGCCCGTTCGACCCCCCCTATCGCGACTACACCCGCGTGCCGTGGCCCCCCCTAGCAGGATAATATGCTCACCTGTCCAGGGAGCCTTTCCGTGCTGCTTCTGCTGGGCTGCCGGGCGCTGGATCCTGTGTGCTGCGGTGACCCCCAATGCTGTAAAGTGCGCTGCCGCTCTGCAGCATCAGTTTACAGCACCAGGGTCACAATGCAGCATATGGGGGACCCGGCGTCCGGCTCCCTGGACAGGTGAGTATGGTTTTCGGGTTTTTTTTTACTTTTTTTAACACTTTGATCAGCTTGTGTGTCCATCGGACACACATAGCTGACCACACTGCCGGGTCTCTACTCAGCTTTCTCTTCCAGGCGCAGAGAAAGCTGGGCAAATGCCTTCCTATCACAGTGCTGCCCAGTGATCTCGCCGGCTTGAGTTGGCGAGATTATCACAAGGCACACTGTGGTATTTTTTCACATTCTGGTCAGATCGTTTTTCCCATTATACCTATGGGGAATGCGATGTGGCTTACTAAAAAAAAAAGTGAATTAAAGGGTTTGGAGCAGTTTTTCATGAAAACTGCTGCAAATTGCCCTTTTTTTTTTAAAATAAATCTTTTTATTAGACAACCATAACATCATGTCAGAAACAACAAGGGATCAACATCAAAAATACTCAAGAGTGACAAATAATCAAAGTCATAATACAATAATGCAGAATAATAAAGGCTGTACAATGATTTTTTTTTTGTAGAAAGAGAAAAGAAAAAAGTGATTCAAACACAGTTGAATAGCAACAACATAAGGGATCATAGGTCACCGAGGTGTACTACCACCCCATACAGTTAAATCAATAATTGCAAAATATAGATCAATCATTACAACTGAGAGAGAAGAAGAGAGAAAATAAAAGAAAGAAAAAGAGACAGAAGGAAAGTAAAAATAGAATAGAAATACAATATATTGCTGGGGGGGGGTCACACAACAATTTCCGAGGAAAAGTAAATCGAGAGCTTAGGAAGAGCGTAGTAGTCCATAGTGGTGGGAGGTGCAAGTTCGACACAGGGACAAGGGTCTCAAACCTAACAAATACCCCAAATCAGAAAGAAATTTCAAGTAATAGTTCCAGCAATACAATTGGTTAAATACCACGTTATATCTCGAAAAGCTTTACAGATACGGTCACGGGTATCCAGAGGTCTTTATAGGTGCCCCATTTTTTATGGAAAAGCACCACCCCTGTATCAATCTGGAAAGTAGCCATACGCAGTGCCGTAACTAGGCATTTTAGCGCTGTGTGCAAGAAACGACAGTGGCGCCCCCCCCCATGTAAGATAGGGGCAGTGCACGCCGCAGGCGCGCAAAAAAAAATTCTAGGGGCGTGGCTTCACGGGGAAGGGGCGTGGCCACAAAATAATAGCAATTCATACTACGGTGCACAGTAGTCTACATTATTCAAATTACGCGGCACAGTAGCGCCACTACACCAGGTAGAGCCCCTTTTATACATTACAGCAGACAGTGTCCCCCTTTTTACACATTGCGGCAGCCAGTCCCCCTTTTTACACATTGCGGCAGCCAGTCTCCCTTTTTACACATTGCGGCAGCCAGGGCCCTTTCTTACACATTGCGGCAGCCAGGCCCCCTTTTTACACATTGTGGCAGATAGACCCTTTTTTTACACATTGCGGCAGCCAGTCCCCCTTTTTACACATTACAGCAGCCAGTCTCCCTTTTAACACATTGCGGCAGCCGGTCCTTCTTTTTACACATTGTGGTAGACAGCGTCCCTTTTTTACAATTACAGCAGACAGCGTCCCCGTTTTTACACATTACGGCAGACAGTGTCCCCCTTTATACACATTGCGGCAGCCAGTCCCCCTTTTTACACATTACGGCAGCCAGTCCCCCTTTTTACACATTGCGGCAGATAGACCCTTTTTACACATTGCGGCAGCCAGCCCCATTTTACACATTGCGGCAGCCAGGACCCCATTTTACACATTGCGGCAGCCAGTCCCCATTTTTTACACATTGCGGCAGCCAGTCCCATTTTACACATTGCGGCAGCCAGTCCCATTTTAAACATTGCGGCAGCCATCCCCCTTTTTTACACATTGCGGCAGCCAGTCCCATTTTTTACACATTGCGGCAGCCAGTCCCATTTTACACATTGCGGCAGCCAGTCCCATTTTTTACACATTGCGGCAGGCGGTGTCCGAGAGAGAGACAGAGAGAGAGAGAGAGAGAGGGGGGGGAAATATACTTACCTTCTCCCCGCTGACAGGCTCCTCGTGCTGCTCCCTTGGTGCAGGCAGTGAGATGAGAAGGAGGAGGAGGGAGGGGGAGCAGGGAGCCGCAGCAGCGCTATGTTATTGGTAGTAAGCGCCGCTGCAGCATCCCCCTCTCCTTCTGTATTGGCTGCCGGGCAGCCAATACGGAAGGAGAGGGGGATGCTGCAGCGGCGCTTACTACCAATAACATAGCGCTGCTGCGGCTCCCTGCTCCCCCTCCCTCCTCCTTCTCCGCTGCCTCCGGCGCTGATGTCTTCTAGCTTCACAGCGCGGCGCACGGCGCATAGACTTAGAGGCGGCATGTCATGAGTCAATTTGACTCATTACATGCCGCTGGCCGTGCGCCCCCAGGGCAACTGCGCTGTGTGCCAAGCCCCCTTGGCACACACGTAGTTACGGCTCTGGCCATACGCCTCTCACAAAAGAGTACATCTAATAAAACTGATTCCTATTCTCCGACCGTCTGAGCTGTTTTAAAAATCCAATGTCGTAGTATAACCTGTTTCGCTACTGTGAACATAACTGTCAGTAAAGGAATCGCAGGAACGAGGTTAAATTGCAAAATCCAAGACGAGAAATCTGCGAACAGTAGCGGGCCCGCCACCCCAGGGAGGTTTAATTTTAGAAAACGGAATAGATACTGAAGGATCTTATACCAAAATCGCCTGATTTTCCCGCAAAACCAGAGGTTATGTGCGAGAGAGGCTCCACCCACTCCACATTTAGGACAAATTCCCAATTCTTCAGGATGGAAATGTTTTCTTTGGGAGGGGTATACATACATCCTGTTTATAATCCATAAGTGTATTTCCTGCAATTTGGCGGATTTTAGAGTTTTCAAGACTGACTCAGTATTCACAGATATCTAGTCCATTGTGGGCGCCTCTGGGAGTTCCTTTTTCCAGGAAATAGAGAGGGAGGACCAGAAAGGGGCGGATACCTCAATCAAGTCATTGTAAAGATAACGAATCTTGAATGGATTACATTTACAAAACGTGAGGGTGTCCAACACTGCTCGAGCAGGGGTTGTCTTACCCAAAGGATCAGTGAGGGATCTAATATAATGGCGCACCTGAAGATACATAAAAAAATGGGAGCGGGGCAAAGAAAATTTATCTTGCAGTTGTGTGAAGGAAAGCATCTGTCCACCAGGATCAAAGACGTCTTTGATTGAGAGTATTCCCTTGCATTTCCATGTATAAAAGTGTCGGTTGTCTAAAGATGAGGGGAAATTAGGATTGCCCCACAAGGGCAGATATGAGGACTCAAAAGGGTTACTGTTAAACATCTTATGAACGGAGATCCAAGCCTTATAAGTATTTCAGAACAAAATATTGATCTTGAGTTCATGAGGGAGTTTAGATAGGGGTGTGTGAAGTAATGCTGCTGGGAAATATGGGAAAAATAAAGCCTCTTCCAGTTCCAAGTTCGTAAATAAACCTGACTGTAATAGCCAGTCCGAGGCAAATTTAAATAGTGCCGACCTAGCAAACATCGTCACATTGGGCATACTCAAGCCTCCTTTTCGTTTATTTACATAAGTTCGGGCTCTGGGAATGCGTTTTTCCAAATAAATTTTGAAAATAATTGGGAACAGAGTAAGGAATCCTGTTTAGTAATCGTGACGGGGAGCATTTGAAGTAAATAAGCCAGTTTGGGGAAGGTGACGGCTTTAATCATCGCAATCCTTCCTAACAAAGAAAGTTTGAGATCTTTCCAAGTTTGTAAGCGTGTTTTAATCTTTTGAATAATGGGAGTATAATTAACCAGATATAACCGAGAACGTTGTGAGGGGATATAGATGCATAAATATTTCAATTTATTAGGGGTTAGTGTGAATTGGGAAGAGAAATCAGCATAGAGAAGGGGTCATCAAAATTAGCCAGAGGGAGTAATTCGGACTTATGGACATTTATGCGGTAACCAGCGAAGGTACTGAAACAATGTATAGTATCAAAGATAGCCGGAATAGACGTATGGAGATTAGAAACAAATAAAATCATGTCATCCACAAATAATCCAAGCTTAACCACTCTCCCTCCCACCGAAATCCCAGAGAAAGACGGTAATTGTCTCAGGGCTACAGCCAGCGGTTCCAATGCCATCACGAAGAGCAATGGAGATAAGGGGCAACCTTGTTTAGTCCCCCTATGAATCACTAGTGGTTGGGAGAGAAATCGGTTAGTGAAAACTTGAGTAGATGCATTGTGACATATGGTATTTATTATGGTCACAAATCGTTCAGGAAATCCAAAACGTCTCAGTGTTTCGAACAGATGATCCCACGTTACCAAATCAAATGCTTTTTCTGCATCAAGCGATAATAATAAAGTGGGATCACCCATCTCCGCACCTCCCAAGGACTGGAGAACCGTCAGGACTTTACGGATATTAGTCACCGATTGTCTGCCCGAGATAAAACCAGTTTGATCCTCGTGTATTATTTCAGGCAAAATAGATTTCAGTCTGTCAGCCAGTAATTTGGTAAACAGTTTGTAGTCCACGTTAAGTAAGGAAATAGGCCGATAAGAGAAGGGGAGAAGAGGATTCTTACCAAGTTTGGGCAGGACACATATCAGAGCGAATTAAAATGATGTGAGATAGTAAGATTCGAGAAAATAGAGTTAAAGAAGGCAGTTAGAGAGTCAACTATTTTAGGGGAGAGTAACTTAAAGAACTCCCCAGACAAACCATCAGGGCCTGGGGTTTTCAAAGACTTGAGGGCCTTAATAGCCTCTGTAACTTCTGTAACAGTGACAGGCACTGTAAGGGAGTCCGACTGGGCAGAGGATATCTGAGGTAACTGTAATGTCTCCCTAAAAGAGCATTTGTTTCCCTGATCAATATCACTATGCGAGTAAAGATCGTTAAAAAGAGAGTAAAAAATATCAGTCACCACTTTCCCATTGGATTGTACAGTAGCAGTAGAGTCCTTCAGAGCCGTTACATGCTGTGGGCCCCTGTCGGAATTAATAAGGTTGGAGAGAAGATGGCTAGGTTTATCCCCATACTGAAAAAAATAATATTTACCTGCAGTAAGGAATCTATTATCCATATGCGTTAAAGTGTGGTCAAAATGAATCTTAGCTTCCCTATATTTCTGCTTATTAGCTAATGTAGGTGAGGTTTTGAAAGATTGAAAGGAGGAAGTAAGTGCAGATTGTGCCGCCCTATAAGCAGCATCTTGGTCCCGTCTATACTTAGACATATATGTAATTATGTCCCCTCGCAGAACAGTTTTAGCAGTCTGCCAAAACAAGGCAGGGTCAGACACATGGCCAGAGTTATTAAAACATTAAGAATCCCAGGAATCTATCAACATAGATTGGAAGCCTGGAGAGGCCGTCATTTTGGCGGGAAATCTCCAATGTGAATTAGTACCCAAAGTGAACTTACCCTGTAGTAAAATTGAAATGGGAGCGTGTAACAAAATACTTATGGGATTAATAACTGCTTCAATGATCCTGGAGGACAGATCAGTGGACACAAAAAAATAATCAATATGGGAAAAAGAATTATGAGTTGCAGAGTAGCAAGTATATTCCAATTCAACAGGGTTACGGAGTCGCCATATGTTAACCAGGCCTAGTTGTTCAGATATGTAGTCTAGATTGATCTTGGGAAGTCGGGCCCTCTGAGATGAAGTACCCTTCCTATCCAAAACCAATGAAGAAACTAGATTCATATCACCTCCTATAATAAGAGAGGCTTGAGAATAAGGTCGAAGAAGATTCGTTATCTCCAAATAAAATGATTTATCATATACAGCCGGGGCATAGACATTGCATAAAGTTAGCCTGGTTCCCTCTAAGGTAACATCCAATACAATGTATCTACCTAGGGGATCGATAATCTGATGATGAAAGTTGAACTCAATACCCATGCAAATGAGGATCACAACCCCCCTTGCTTTAGAAGAGTAGGAAGAAAAGGCTATAACCTCATGCCTAAGCATAGCAAGCTTAACATGTTCAGCAGGGGTGAGATGTGTTTCCTGGAGCTTTGAAACATCTGCTTTCACTTTATTTAAATAGGTAATGATACATCTTCATTTAATAGGAGAATTAATACCCCTAACTTTCCAAGAAAATATATTAAGTTGTGACATCTATACATTCAGCATGAGAATACGGAAAGAGAGCAATACTGTATGTCTATAAATGGGAAGAAATCCAAAATGAGCAAACCAGAGCAGCAAAGACAATATGAATCCCCACCCCATCCGGCAGAGTGGCTGCATGAGAGAAGAAGTAAAGAGGAAAAAAGAAAAAGTCAGAAAAAGTAGAAAGAAGCAGAAACAAGAACAGAAGATGAAAACACATATATCCGTAGACAGCAACATAAACAGTCAACATCTAACAGCTGCGATGTAGAACAATAAACAATTAACAGGCAATAAAGAGACAACGAATCTAAGAAAATAACGCAATGACCCTCATGGAGAGAAAATAAACCACCATCAAAACCATCAAATAAAAAGTTAAACATATCACAACCCTCAATAAAGAAAAAATATTAGTAATATTAACCAGTAGGCGAAGAAACAATGATACCATAGAACCAGAGGTCAGTCATTAACATAGATTGGAAGCCTGGAGAGGCCGTCATTTTGGCGGGAAATCTCCAATGTGAATTAGTACCCAAAGTGAACTTACCCTGTAGTAAAATTGAAATGGGAGCGTGTAACAAAATACTTATGGGATTAATAACTGCTTCAATGATCCTGGAGGACAGATCAGTGGACACAAAAAAATAATCAATATGGGAAAAAGAATTATGAGTTGCAGAGTAGCAACGGACGGTGAAGATAAAGGTGAAGTCGAGGCCGGCTGCGTTGGTCCCCTGATTTCGGCTACAAAATCTTTAGCAGAGTCCACTGATGTGAAATCCTTCGGACCCTGTGGGGTGAAGATGCGCAGCCACGCAGGATAAAGAAGGGCAAATCAGGTACCGCTCTTCACCAGCTGAGGGCAGATTGGAGACATTTCCCTTCTGGCCCTGGAGAATTATCTTGAAATAGGAACAGTCGTTGGCCATCCCATTGGAGAGAACCTTTATTCCGAGCAGCAGCCCATATCATTTCTTTATGTCAGAAGTTCAAACACTTAAAGATAACAGGGCAGGGTCTATATTGGTTAGGAGGAATTTCAGGAGGTCGGGACCTTTCAGCGATTCTTTAAGACCGACAATTCTCAGGTTGTTATGCCGTGATCTATTCTCAAGATCGTCCATCTTCATCATCATTTGTTGGCGTGAAGAGGCGACTTGGTCTTTAAGATCCTCAATTTCCTTGAAGTTCGCTCCAATTCTGTTCTCGTTCACTGAGATTCATAGACCCAAGTTCCAATTTCAGATCCGACACTGCCGACATGAATTTATCTGCCTGGGCTTGTAACAGGGATTCCACTGTCTCCTTTATTGCTTTCACTATTTCTGAGGAGGAAGGAGGAGCGGGGGAAGCCTTCGGAGGCATGGTGGGTGATGAGTCAACCGCGATGTCTAATCAATCTGAAATAGATGATGACAGTGGAGATTCAGGGCTCGGTTCCCCTCGCTTGTTACCACTTCTATATCGTTGAGGATTCGGTGTAGTAGAGCTTAAGAATTTGTCCATAATAATAGTTACAAACTCATAAGGGTCGAATAGAGAAGACGGTATGCCGTTAGCAATGGAATTAGAAAAAATGTTACATCACAGCTGTGGGTGGTGAGAGATTACATAACGCAACCAAGGGGGTTCAGCAGAAAAAGAAAAAAGAAAAATGGAGTGCAATTGTAATCGCCTTTGATCTACCCTCTCACTGTTTTTTTGTTGACAATTGTAATCCACCAAGGCGTCAGAAGTATTCACCCGTGTTCATCAGGTATAATAACAACAACACCAGTAATCATGGGAGAGTGAGCGCTGAAATTGAGAGAGCGTCACAAACAACAGCTGTAGTGAAGTGCTTCAATAATCACGGCACTCTGACCATCAGCATCACCGTGTAGGCACTCCGACTGATGAGAAAGCAATAAGTAATGAAATGTTCACAATTCACTTCCCACTTACCGGGTGACAGGGAAATAGGAGATATAATTCACTTTGTGGTAACGGACTGGAGAAGAAATCACTGGTACTGAAGAATAAAAGGGGGGGTAGTGGGGGTGTCTTGATCCACAACAATATAATCTGGGCAGCAGTCAAATGTATAATGGGGTACTACACAGCAGGGAATGGTTACAAGTGTAAATCCACTTACTGACTCAACCACAGCAGGAGATCCTATGCGTAGCACAAGGGATAATTGTATTTCCCCCTTTATTTATTCTTCTTTTCCCCTCTCCTCTTCAATTCCCTCCTCCTCACCCCTTCAACCCCAGCAGATGAGGTATTCAGGGAGGGAGAGGCACAAGGAGGCAAAGTGAGGAGGGGAGATCCACGGGCTGCTGTCTCTGTGAGTGGGAACGTGACAGGCAGAGCAGTGCAGACGTAGCGCTGGAAGCGCGGTCCAGCATCTCCTCCCGGCAATGGCCACAGGGACCTGGTTCCCGCTCCACTGACCGCCAGTGATAAAGCTGATTAACTTACAGGACAGAAAAAGCAATGCCTTTAACTTATATCTGTGCAGGCCGCTGCGACCGCTAAGCGTGTGCGTGTAACCCCTAAGAGATGCGTACACGTTGCTTAAGCATGCCGTCATGCTGTAAGCACAGAGTAGCTACACGTGAAGTGGAATACACTTTACAACCCCTAGCAGGAAAGGAACACGACACCAATTGTATTTAAAAATGTTGGGATCCAACCCACCAACAGTTATTTACTAAAAGAGGGTTACAACAATAATACAAATACAATAAGAGAAAGAGGCTACAATCAATGATACATACGTTTGTTTCGCCAGCGCCACCCGGTCCCAGTCCTCGGTCAATCAAGATAGATGACTTTCAGAGAATGTCTGACCGGCCAGGCAGCTTGGCTTTTTATACATTTGTCCAGTTCATGATACAATAGACACTGTATGCTCTTCTTACATTGGTTCAGGGGTGAGACATATCCTGTGTACTGGGGATCATTGGTCAGCTCAAGCGGTGGGCGATGGCTAAGTCTTGAGATGTGATTTCTGTTGTTTGCATCTGAGTTCCCGCCCCATGACCAGTTAAACCCATCACATTAATCATACATAAATCTGGTATTACTAATAACTTATTGTTGCAATATGTGACAATATTCTCATACCCACTGGATTACTGCTTATGTGACCCTGAACAATATGATCCCACACATGTTATGATTATCCATTTCCATCCTCAAGATATACATATATACATTCCTGCGATTACAGTTTGTTAGGAAATATATATATATATTTCCAAGAGTTTAGACTATAAATGTTATACCTCAGATATCTAAATGTCTGGTATGTAGTTTGTCAGCTGTTAGTGATTTGTACAAGCAAGGCTTGTGTTTTGTATATCTTATTGTCTAATTGTTTGTCCTGGCTTCTAGTAAAACAATGACAGTCCAGTATCTGCTGTCTTCGACAGATACTGGACAACTCTAGAACAATGGGGGTAACCAAAGGTATTTGCCTTCTTCATAGGATTACAAAGCTTTGCGTAAACAAGTCAGTCTGATACATTCAAGGCACTGTTTGTGCTTGAGTTTCTAGGAGAATCGCCTTTCTATGCGTATGAGAGGTTTGATTAATTTATGTGTGAACAGTAACTTACTATTGAAGGATGTACAGACAGTGTGTGATTTATGCACTATATGGGTAAAATATTGAATATGGGTTTTGTGGCTTTTTCTGTGTGAATCCGTATGTTACCGTATTTACTCATACCACGTGCTAACATGCAAGACCGCGTGAGCGATTATACATAGCTTGCGAGTATGTGGACGCATGGCAGAACAAGCACCCGCACAGAGGCCATCTGTGTGGTGTTTGTACGTGATGAGTGTGCCTATAATATTTTCGACTTTGACAGTCCACCCTTTGGCAGTCAATAATAACTGCCACACATAACTAATAAACTGAAAATGTTATCTATACATTATATACAAAGTTTGGACGACCGGGAGAGAGTTGTAGGTAGGAAACGTGTAGCCTAGTGGGATAGGAAAAAGCATGTATGTATGAATCAGTGTCTGAGGGGCATGTATCATTGTGCCGTATATGTTCTAAGTAGGCTTCGAGGTATTGCGAAGTATACATTAAATCCTTCTTATCCCATATTAAGGGTTTGTACATGGGCAAACAAACACTGCCGAGCTCTTTTCGGGCAAGGGCTTTTACCCCTCACCCTTTTTGGCTTATTATTTCCAACAAAAGGGGAGCACATTTATCTGATGATACATGGAGGGGGAACATATGTGAGTGCTACTATATGTGGATAACACCTGTCGACTATGTGTGCTGAGGGTTGCAGAGATGAGGGTAAGACACATATAAAAAAATACATTCACATAAAATTTGGGTATGGTTGACGTTTTTTTTCGGTTGGATGTTTCTGGGTAGAGGGGGAAACAGAGAGAAATGGTGAAAGAAACAGGCTATATAATTAATTTGCAATCCTTTTCATAACACTGTTTCAACAGATGGGTCATAAATCAAGTCTGCTGCTGTAACAACGCACTCGCTCCTTAGACTCATCAAATTTGTGCTGTGTTTGCGCTGCGTCAAATCATTCCATATTTAGCCTTAAATCCATTTTAGATGTGGGTTTTATGTCTCTCATTCATGGTCATATAGAATATCATAGTTTGATCATTTTGGATGTAGGTAAAATATTAGAGAAATATGTTGTATCATCATCCCTTGATTGGAATTTGCGGTGATAGGTTACGATCTAATACCTTTATGTCATTGAATATATGTCTGTTTTTACAACAAATCACTGTATTTATATTCATATAGTTCTAGGGACTGACTCAATGAAATTTCCCTCACTCTGCTATCTCTTCATTCAAAGTCTTTTGTACCACTATGGTAATTACAAGATTATTGTCACTTTAGGATTTGTCATTTTAGATAAAAATAATATGGTAATTATGTGGCTATAAGACACCCATTTCTATATATGTCTATATATTTTTATATATACTTATGTTTTTTAAAAAATATTTTGAAAACATCTATAGAGTCTCTCTTATATGTTTAGACTTAATTGAAAGGAAAAGGCAATCTAATTTCAGCTATCGTCTCATATAGAGGATGAATAATCAGGTCTACATATCTTTCTATCTATAAGAGTATTTCAATACAAGTAAGAGTCTGTTGGTTTGAATTCACCTGATATAGTTTTTAATTAGCTGATTGCTATCAGACATCTGTCTTAGTAATTAGAGAGCTCTGGTGTATAAAAATGCTCAAAACCATGGAGGCGGTACTTCTGATGAAACAGCCCCTGCTCTCGAGGCTGAGAAACGCGTCAAGCATCCCGCCCGACGTTCTGTCCGGTATCCTGGTCATCACCTACACTCAACACACAAGCAGTGTGTATTAGCGGCTCCCGCTACGGAATCACAAACGAACGGCTTCTGGCCCTGATCAGCCGCGCTCCGACACTGTCCTGTGAGTCAGCATTCATCCAGTGCTACTGACAGCTTCTTCTGTGCCGCCGCACAGCGGTGTGGGCAGCCGGCGCCTACTATCAGGAAGGAGACAGCGGTTAATCTCTCCACCATTGAAAGGTCTGGGTAAGCTTTTGCACGAGACTGTACAAATAGCGGTTCCAGCTTAAAAGTCACTGCATATACATGGAAACATGTTCATTTAAGCTGCCCAGTAAAAGCCTCCCTTTATTTGGATGAGACTGTGAGCACTCAAGCTGTTTATTAAATGGTGGATAGTTCAAGTATATATCACTTTTAATGTGGATGGACTTCCAAAGAAACATCTAATGAATTTATGTGATCAAATTAGCCCATGCATGGAGCTTAATCTAAGAAGTATTAGTGAAATATAAATGCTGCATCTTTATCTGGAATACAGGTGGTTATGTTTTTCCAAGGGAGCTCTTACAATGTATCTTATATTTGTTACCATCTTTAGCTATTAATTTTTGGTGTATATTACATGAATTATATTCCAGGATAATTGGTTTATTCACTGAATTGTGACAGCTATATATAAAATATTTTTAATAATACATTTTATTAGAGATGATCATGACGCTGTCGGATTCTCGCGAGGCTCGGATTCTATCGCGAGACTCGGATTCTATATAAGGAGCCGCGGGTCGCCGCCATTTTCACACGTGCATTGAGATTGATAGGGAGAGGACGTGGCTGGCGTCCTCTCCGTTTAGAATAGATTAGAGAGACACTTGATTTACTAATTTTGGGGAGCATTAGGAGTACTCAGTACAGTGCAGAGTTTTGCTGATAGTGACCACCAGTTTTATTTATAATCCGTTCTCTGCCTGAAAAAAGCGATACACAGCACACAGTGACTCAGTCACATACCATATCTGTGTGCACTGCTCAGGCTCAGGCCAGTGTGCTGCATCATCTATTATCTATATATAATATTATATATATCTGATTATCTGTCTGACTGCTCAGCTCACACAGCTTATAATTGTGGGGGAGACTGGGGAGCACTACTGCAGTGCCAGTTATAGGTTATAGCAGGAGCCAGGAGTACATAATATATTATATAGTGAGTGACCACCAGACACACAGTGCAGTTTATTTAATATATCCGTTCTCTGCCTGAAAAAAGCGATACACACAGTGACTCAGTCAGTCACATACCATATCTGTGTGCACTGCTCAGGCTCAGGCCAGTGTGCTGCATCATCTATATATATTATATATCTGTCTGACTGCTCAGCTCACACAGCTTATAATTGTGGGGGAGACTGGGGAGCACTACTGCAGTGCCAGTTATAGGTTATAGCAGGAGCCAGGAGTACATAATATTATATTAAAACAGTGCACACTTTTGCTGCAGGAGTGCCACTGCCAGTGTGACTAGTGACCAGTGACCTGACCACCAGTATATATAATATTAGTAGTATACTATCTCTTTATCAACCAGTCTATATTAGCAGCAGACACAGTACAGTGCGGTAGTTCACGGCTGTGGCTACCTCTGTGTCGGCACTCGGCAGCCCGTCCATAATTGTATATACCACCTAACCGTGTTTTTTTTTTCTTTCTTTATACATACATACTAGTTACGAGTATACTATCTCTTTATCAACCAGTCTATATTAGCAGCAGACACAGTACAGTGCGGTAGTTCACGGCTGTGGCTACCTCTGTGTCGGCACTCGGCAGCCCGTCCATAATTGTATATACCACCTAACCGTGGTTTTTTTTTCTTTCTTTATACATACATACTAGTTACGAGTATACTATCTCTTTATCAACCAGTCTATATATTAGCAGCAGACACAGTACAGTGCGGTAGTTCACGGCTGTGGCTACCTCTGTGTCGGCACTCGGCAGCCCGTCCATAATTGTATATACCACCTAACCGTGGTTTCTTTTTCTTTCTTTATACATACATACTAGTTACGAGTATACTATCTCTTTATCAACCAGTCTATATATTAGCAGCAGACACAGTACAGTGCGGTAGTTCACGGCTGTGGCTACCTCTGTGTCGGCACTCGGCAGCCCGTCCATAATTGTATATACCACCTAACCGTGGTTTTTTTTTCTTTCTTTATACATACATACTAGTTACGAGTATACTATCTCTTTATCAACCAGTCTATATATTAGCAGCAGACACAGTACAGTGCGGTAGTTCACGGCTGTGGCTACCTCTGTGTCGGCACTCGGCAGCCCGTCCATAATTGTATATACCACCTAACCGTGGTTTTTTTTTCTTTCTTTATACATACATACTAGTTACGAGTATACTATCTCTTTATCAACCAGTCTATATATTAGCAGCAGACACAGTACAGTGCGGTAGTTCACGGCTGTGGCTATCTCTGTGTCGGCACTCGGCAGCCCGTCCATAATTGTATATACCACCTAACCGTGGTTTTTTTTTCTTTCTTTATACATACATACTAGTTACGAGTATACTATCTCTTTATCAACCAGTCTATATATTAGCAGCAGACACAGTACAGTGCGGTAGTTCACGGCTGTGGCTACCTCTGTGTCGGCACTCGGCAGCCCGTCCATAATTGTATATACCACCTAACCGTGGTTTTTTTTTCTTTCTTTATACATACATACTAGTTACGAGTATACTATCTCTTTATCAACCAGGCTATATATTAGCAGCAGACACAGTACAGTGCGGTAGTTCACGGCTGTGGCTACCTCTGTGTCGGCACTCGGCAGCCCGTCCATAATTGTATATACCACCTAACCGTGGTTTTTTTTTCTTTCTTTATACATACATACTAGTTACGAGTATACTATCTCTTTATCAACCAGTCTATATATTAGCAGCAGACACAGTACAGTGCGGTAGTTCACGGCTGTGGCTACCTCTGTGTCGGCACTCGGCAGCCCGTCCATAATTGTATATACCACCTAACCGTGGTTTTTTTTCTTTCTTTATACATACATACTAGTTACGAGTATACTATCTCTTTATCAACCAGTCTATATATTAGCAGCAGACACAGTACAGTGCGGTAGTTCACGGCTGTGGCTACCTCTGTGTCGGCACTCGGCAGCCCGTCCATAATTGTATATACCACCTAACCGTGGTTTTTTTTTCTTTCTTTATACATACATACTAGTTACGAGTATACTATCTCTTTATCAACCAGTCTATATATTAGCAGCAGACACAGTACAGTGCGGTAGTTCACGGCTGTGGCTACCTCTGTGTCGGCACTCGGCAGCCCGTCCATAATTGTATATACCACCTAACCGTGGTTTTTTTTTCTTTCTTTATACATACATACTAGTTACGAGTATACTATCTCTTTATCAACCAGTCTATATATTAGCAGCAGACACAGTACAGTGCGGTAGTTCACGGCTGTGGCTACCTCTGTGTCGGCACTCGGCAGCCCGTCCATAATTGTATATACCACCTAACCGTGGTTTTTTTTTCTTTCTTTATACATACATACTAGTTACGAGTATACTATCTCTTTATCAACCAGTCTATATATTAGCAGCAGACACAGTACAGTGCGGTAGTTCACGGCTGTGGCTACCTCTGTGTCGGCACTCGGCAGCCCGTCCATAATTGTATATACCACCTAACCGTGGTTTTTTTTTCTTTCTTTATACATACATACTAGTTACGAGTATACTATCTCTTTATCAACCAGTCTATATATTAGCAGCAGACACAGTACAGTGCGGTAGTTCACGGCTGTGGCTACCTCTGTGTCGGCACTCGGCAGCCCGTCCATAATTGTATATACCACCTAACCGTGGTTTTTTTTTCTTTCTTTATACATACATACTAGTTACGAGTATACTATCTCTTTATCAACCAGTCTATATATTAGCAGCAGACACAGTACAGTGCGGTAGTTCACGGCTGTGGCTACCTCTGTGTCGGCACTCGGCAGCCCGTCCATAATTGTATATACCACCTAACCGTGGTTTTTTTTTCTTTCTTTATACATACATACTAGTTACGAGTATACTATCTCTTTATCAACCAGTCTATATATTAGCAGCAGACACAGTACAGTGCGGTAGTTCACGGCTGTGGCTACCTCTGTGTCGGCACTCGGCAGCCCGTCCATAATTGTATATACCACCTAACCGTGGTTTTTTTTTCTTTCTTTATACATACATACTAGTTACGAGTATACTATCTCTTTATCAACCAGTCTATATATTAGCAGCAGACACAGTACAGTGCGGTAGTTCACGGCTGTGGCTACCTCTGTGTCGGCACTCGGCAGCCCGTCCATAATTGTATATACCACCTAACCGTGGTTTTTTTTTCTTTCTTTATACATACATACTAGTTACGAGTATACTATCTCTTTATCAACCAGTCTATATATTAGCAGCAGACACAGTACAGTGCGGTAGTTCACGGCTGTGGCTACCTCTGTGTCGGCACTCGGCAGCCCGTCCATAATTGTATATACCACCTAACCGTGGTTTTTTTTTCTTTCTTTATACATACATACTAGTTACGAGTATACTATCTCTTTATCAACCAGTCTATATATTAGCAGCAGACACAGTACAGTGCGGTAGTTCACGGCTGTGGCTACCTCTGTGTCGGCACTCGGCAGCCCGTCCATAATTGTATACTAGTATCCAATCCATCCATCTCCATTGTTTACCTGAGGTGCCTTTTAGTTGTGCCTATTAAAATATGGAGAACAAAAATGTTGAGGTTCCAAAATTAGGGAAAGATCAAGATCCACTTCCACCTCGTGCTGAAGCTGCTGCCACTAGTCATGGCCGAGACGATGAAATGCCAGCAACGTCGTCTGCCAAGGCCGATGCCCAATGGCATAGTACAGAGCATTTCAAAACCAAAACACCAAATATCAGTAAAAAAAGGACTCCAAAACCTAAAATAAAATTGTCGGAGGAGAAGCGTAAACTTGCCAATATGCCATTTACCACACGGAGTGGCAAGGAACGGCTGAGGCCCTGGCCTATGTTCATGGCTAGTGGTTCAGCTTCACATGAGGATGGAAGCACTCAGCCTCTCGCTAGAAAACTGAAAAGACTCAAGCTGGCAAAAGCACCGCAAAGAACTGTGCGTTCTTTGAAATCCCAAATCCACAAGGAGAGTCCAATTGTGTCGGTTGCGATGCCTGACCTTCCCAACACTGGACGTGAAGAGCATGCGCCTTCCACCATTTGCACGCCCCCTGCAAGTGCTGGAAGGAGCACCCGCAGTCCAGTTCCTGATAGTCAGATTGAAGATGTCAGTGTTGAAGTACACCAGGATGAGGAGGATATGGGTGTTGCTGGCGCTGGGGAGGAAATTGACCAGGAGGATTCTGATGGTGAGGTGGTTTGTTTAAGTCAGGCACCCGGGGAGACACCTGTTGTCCGTGGGAGGAATATGGCCGTTGACATGCCAGGTGAAAATACCAAAAAAATCAGCTCTTCGGTGTGGAGGTATTTCACCAGAAATGCGGACAACAGGTGTCAAGCCATGTGTTCCCTTTGTCAAGCTGTAATAAGTAGGGGTAAGGACGTTAACCACCTCGGAACATCCTCCCTTATACGTCACCTGCAGCGCATTCATAATAAGTCAGTGACAAGTTCAAAAACTTTGGGTGACAGCGGAAGCAGTCCACTGACCAGTAAATCCCTTCCTCTTGTAACCAAGCTCACGCAAACCACCCCACCAACTCCCTCAGTGTCAATTTCCTCCTTCCCCAGGAATGCCAATAGTCCTGCAGGCCATGTCACTGGCAATTCTGACGAGTCCTCTCCTGCCTGGGATTCCTCCGATGCATCCTTGCGTGTAACGCCTACTGCTGCTGGCGCTGCTGTTGTTGCCGCTGGGAGTCGATGGTCATCCCAGAGGGGAAGTCGTAAGCCCACTTGTACTACTTCCAGTAAGCAATTGACTGTTCAACAGTCCTTTGCGAGGAAGATGAAATATCACAGCAGTCATCCTACTGCAAAGCGGATAACTGAGTCCTTGACAACTATGTTGGTTTTAGACGTGCGTCCGGTATCCGCCGTTAGTTCACAGGGAACTAGACAATTTATTGAGGCAGTGTGCCCCCGTTACCAAATACCATCTAGGTTCCACTTCTCTAGGCAGGCGATACCGAGAATGTACACGGACGTCAGAAAAAGACTCACCAGTGTCCTAAAAAATGCAGTTGTACCCAATGTCCACTTAACCACGGACATGTGGACAAGTGGAGCAGGGCAGGGTCAGGACTATATGACTGTGACAGCCCACTGGGTAGATGTATGGACTCCCGCCGCAAGAACAGCAGCGGCGGCACCAGTAGCAGCATCTCGCAAACGCCAACTCTTTCCTAGGCAGGCTACGCTTTGTATCACCGCTTTCCAGAATACGCACACAGCTGAAAACCTCTTACGGCAACTGAGGAAGATCATCGCGGAATGGCTTACCCCAATTGGACTCTCCTGTGGATTTGTGGCATCGGACAACGCCAGCAATATTGTGTGTGCATTAAATATGGGCAAATTCCAGCACGTCCCATGTTTTGCACATACCTTGAATTTGGTGGTGCAGAATTTTTTAAAAAACGACAGGGGCGTGCAAGAGATGCTGTCGGTGGCCAGAAAAATTGCGGGACACTTTCGGCGTACAGGCACCACGTACAGAAGACTGGAGCACCACCAAAAACTACTGAACCTGCCCTGCCATCATCTGAAGCAAGAAGTGGTAACGAGGTGGAATTCAACCCTCTATATGCTTCAGAGGTTGGAGGAGCAGCAAAAGGCCATTCAAGCCTATACAATTGAGCACGATATAGTAGGTGGAATGCACCTGTCTCAAGTGCAGTGGAGAATGATTTCAACGTTGTGCAAGGTTCTGATGCCCTTTGAACTTGCCACACGTGAAGTCAGTTCAGACACTGCCAGCCTGAGTCAGGTCATTCCCCTCATCAGGCTTTTGCAGAAGAAGCTGGAGGCATTGAAGAAGGAGTTAAAAGGGAGCGATTCCGCTAGGCATGTGGGACTTGTGGATGCAGCCCTTAATTCGCTTAACAAGGATTCACGGGTGGTCAATCTGTTGAAATCAGAGCACTACATTTTGGCCACCGTGCTCGATCCTAGATTTAAAGCCTACCTTGGATCTCTCTTTCCGGCAGACACAGGTCTGCTGGGGTTGAAAGACCTGCTGGTGACAAAATTGTCAAGTCAAGCGGAACGCGACCTGTCAACATCTCCTCCTTCACATTCTCCCGCAACTGGGGGTGCGAGGAAAAGGCTCAGAATTCCGAGCCCACCCGCTGGCGGTGATGCAGGGCAGTCTGGAGCGACTGCTGATGCTGACATCTGGTCCGGACTGAAGGACCTGACAACGATTACGGACATGTCGTCTACTGTCACTGCATATAATTCTCTCAACATTGATAGAATGGTGGAGGATTATATGAGTGACCGCATCCAAGTAGGCACGTCACACAGTCCGTACTTATACTGGCAGGAAAAAGAGGCAATTTGGAGGCCCTTGCACAAACTGGCTTTATTCTACCTAAGTTGCTCTCCCACAAGTGTGTACTCCTAAAGAGTGTTTAGTGCCGCCGCTCACCTTGTCAGCAATCGGCGTACGAGGTTACATCCAGAAAATGTGGAGAAGATGATGTTCAGTAAAATGAATTATAATCAATTCCTCCGCGGAGACATTGACCAGCAGCAATTGCCTCCACAAAGTACACAGGGAGCTGAGATGGTGGATTCCAGTGGGGACGAATTGATAATCTGTGAGGAGGGGGATGTACACGGTGATATATCGGAGGGTGAAGATGAGGTGGACATCTTGCCTCTGTAGAGCCAGTTTGTGCAAGGAGAGATTAATTGCTTCTTTTTTGGGGGGGGTCCAAACCAACCCGTCATATCAGTCACAGTCGTGTGGCAGACCCTGTCACTGAAATGATGGGTTGGTTAAAGTGTGCATGTCCTGTTTTGTTTATACAACATAAGGGTGGGTGGGAGGGCCCAAGGACAATTCCATCTTGCACCTCTTTTTTCTTTTCTTTTTCTTTGCATCATGTGCTGATTGGGGAGGGTTTTTTGGAAGGGACATCCTGCGTGACACTGCAGTGCCACTCCTAGATGGGCCCGGTGTTTGTGTCGGCCACTAGGGTCGCTAATCTTACTCACACAGTCAGCTACCTCATTGCGCCTCTTTTTTTCTTTGCGTCATGTGCTGTTTGGGGAGGGTTTTTTGGAAGGGACATCCTGCGTGACACTGCAGTGCCACTCCTAGATGGGCCCGGTGTTTGTGTCGGCCACTAGGGTCGCTAATCTTACTCACACAGCTACCTCATTGCGCCTCTTTTTTTCTTTGCGTCATGTGCTGTTTGGGGAGGGTTTTTTGGAAGGGACATCCTGCGTGACACTGCAGTGCCACTCCTAGATGGGCCCGGTGTTTGTGTCGGCCACTAGGGTCGCTAATCTTACTCACACAGCTACCTCATTGCGCCTCTTTTTTTCTTTGCGTCATGTGCTGTTTGGGGAGGGTTTTTTGGAAGGGACATCCTGCGTGACACTGCAGTGCCACTCCTAGATGGGCCCGGTGTTTGTGTCGGCCACTAGGGTCGCTAATCTTACTCACACAGCTACCTCATTGCGCCTCTTTTTTTCTTTGCGTCATGTGCTGTTTGGGGAGGGTTTTTTGGAAGGGACATCCTGCGTGACACTGCAGTGCCACTCCTAGATGGGCCCGGTGTTTGTGTCGGCCACTAGGGTCGCTAATCTTACTCACACAGCTACCTCATTGCGCCTCTTTTTTTCTTTGCGTCATGTGCTGTTTGGGGAGGGTTTTTTGGAAGGGACATCCTGCGTGACACTGCAGTGCCACTCCTAGATGGGCCCGGTGTTTGTGTCGGCCACTAGGGTCGCTAATCTTACTCACACAGTCAGCTACCTCATTGCGCCTCTTTTTTTCTTTGCGTCATGTGCTGTTTGGGGAGGGTTTTTTGGAAGGGACATCCTGCGTGACACTGCAGTGCCACTCCTAGATGGGCCCGGTGTTTGTGTCGGCCACTAGGGTCGCTAATCTTACTCACACAGCTACCTCATTGCGCCTCTTTTTTTCTTTGCGTCATGTGCTGTTTGGGGAGGGTTTTTTGGAAGGGACATCCTGCGTGACACTGCAGTGCCACTCCTAGATGGGCCCGGTGTTTGTGTCGGCCACTAGGGTCGCTAATCTTACTCACACAGCTACCTCATTGCGCCTCTTTTTTTCTTTGCGTCATGTGCTGTTTGGGGAGGGTTTTTTGGAAGGGACATCCTGCGTGACACTGCAGTGCCACTCCTAGATGGGCCCGGTGTTTGTGTCGGCCACTAGGGTCGCTAATCTTACTCACACAGCTACCTCATTGCGCCTCTTTTTTTCTTTGCGTCATGTGCTGTTTGGGGAGGGTTTTTTGGAAGGGACATCCTGCGTGACACTGCAGTGCCACTCCTAGATGGGCCCGGTGTTTGTGTCGGCCACTAGGGTCGCTAATCTTACTCACACAGCTACCTCATTGCGCCTCTTTTTTTCTTTGCGTCATGTGCTGTTTGGGGAGGGTTTTTTGGAAGGGACATCCTGCGTGACACTGCAGTGCCACTCCTAGATGGGCCCGGTGTTTGTGTCGGCCACTAGGGTCGCTAATCTTACTCACACAGCTACCTCATTGCGCCTCTTTTTTTCTTTGCGTCATGTGCTGTTTGGGGAGGGTTTTTTGGAAGGGACATCCTGCGTGACACTGCAGTGCCACTCCTAGATGGGCCCGGTGTTTGTGTCGGCCACTAGGGTCGCTTATCTTACTCACACAGCGACCTCGGTGCAAATTTTAGGACTAAAAATAATATTGTGAGGTGTGAGGTATTCAGAATAGACTGAAAATGAGTGTAAATTATGGTTTTTGAGGTTAATAATACTTTGGGATCAAAATGACCCCCAAATTCTATGATTTAAGCTGTTTTTTAGTGTTTTTTGAAAAAAACACCCGAATCCAAAACACACCCGAATCCGACAAAAAAAATTCGGTGAGGTTTTGCCAAAACGCGTTCGAACCCAAAACACGGCCGCGGAACCGAACCCAAAACCAAAACACAAAACCCGAAAAATTTCAGGCGCTCATCTCTACATTTTATTAATACTGTTTAATGGTAGCGCTTCTCTGAGTATTTCTTCTGTGAATTTTTTGGGTTGAGGATCAGCACCTCGACTTTGGGAAGCTGCTGCCAGAGAACAGTAATAGTATTTTAGGTGTCTTATAGCCATTTTACTAGCGCCCACCTACCTCCCTTTTTTCGTTTGTGTACTCTATTTTTGCTGATTGGTGGGCAGCTCAGTTGTTACCATGTCAGGTCTTAAATGTATTACTGAACGTCTAGAAAGACGAAGTAAATATACTGTTAATTTTGGAGACAACACAGATAAAATGGATCCAGAGGATAATAGTGACATGTTTAAATTGTTTAATAAAATGGAGTCATTATGTCTAGCTGAAACTCGTCATTGGTGGGATCAGATCACCCTCCAAAAATATCTGGATAGGGATCTGATCCCAAGAGGTTTGAGAATATTTAAAAATTCCTCATTCAAAGAAGACGAAGTGTTTATGGAAAAATGGAATAACGTTCTAGATGACTGCTCCAAAAATCTTATGAAATTGTTAATCAAATATAGAGCAGAAAGAGTTTCAGAGATACAGAAAGAGATAGAACAAGTTCATGGGGATTTAAAGAAATTTTCACAACACCCCAGCTTTGAAATGAGAGACAGTAGGATCAATAGCAGAGTGGAGGATTTTGAAAAAGAGCTAATCAATAGAAAAGATGAAAAAATGCATAGGGATAAGGAAGATTACGACAGAGATCAGATTCGCACCTACAATAGAAAAGATAAAGGATCTCATCACATGCTGCCCTATAGGGAATTTTCGGGTAATAGGAACAATAGGAGAGATCGTTACAATTACATCCAGGGAGGCTATATGAAACAATACATAAGTCCATCTAGACAGCAAAACTATAGACGAAGAGATACTTCTCAAAGAGGTCAAAAACATTACTATACTAAGGTGAAGGAAGTTCAACATAGAGAGATTCCCACACATAATAGGTTTGAGCCACTTGGTGATAAAATAGACCAAACATCTGAATCCTTTTCCCCATATGGAGGTGCAAGAAGGAGGTCCCCACCCACCCGACAACAATCACGTTTTTTAGGAAAGGGCCACTATACAAATCACCAGAGGTCCCCACAATTGCGAGAAAGGGAGGATCACGAGATAAAATGGAATGGAAAAAGGGGAAGAGAGGAGGTAGAAGAAGAAAGAGAGGATGTAGAGGGGGGAGGTTCAGCAAGAATCCCAAACAAAAATTCCAGGAGGAGATGAGCCTTACAGGGGTATTCAACCTCTCCGACAGATCTTTGTCTGTCGATGAGATAACATTGCTTAAAAAGGGTCTCAAATTTGCTCCTTCTGCAAAACCTGATTTGTTTGGTATTTTTGTTGAGCTGAATAGGTTCGTTAGAACCTTAAGTCGCAAGAGGTATTTTGCCATTAAGGAATTAAATAAAAAGGATCTAATGGGGAATCCCATTGTACTGGATTCTAATGATCAAATTCCTTTGGGAATATTGGAATCTCTTCTTTCAGAAAATGTAGAAGGATGTGAGGTACCCGAAACAATAGCTAAACTTTATGATGTGAACAATAAAGAATTATTCTTTAAGAAACCATCTGAGTTCTATCCTCTTCAATATCAGGGGCCATTCGTAGAGAGCTTCTATTCCTCCACTATGGAAGATTTCAGGAAGCTATGTCAAAAAATAGAATCTAGAGAAGGCAAAAGTAAATTCCGTGGGGATAATCTCACCAAAAAAGAGAGATTAGCTGTTAAGAAACTAATGGCGGACACCGATTTGGTCTTTAAACAGGCCGACAAAGGTGGGGGGCTAGTGATACAAAATAGAAAGGATTACCTTTCTGAAGCTAATAGACAGCTCAATAATACATCATTCTATAAGAAATTATCATCAGACCCCACCTTTGCCTATCAGAAAGAGCTTAAAATCCTTCTTGATACAGCCCTTGTGGATGGCACGATATCTAAGGACACTTGGCACTTTTTGTTTTCTGCGCACCCGGTCACACCCATTTATTATCATTTACCAAAAATCCACAAACATATCACCAAACCACCTGGTCGACCTATAATTTCAGGTGTAGGGTCACTTACCACTAATTTATCTTCTTTTGTTGATGCACACTTACAAGGTTATGTAACGTCTCTTCGATCATATTTAAGAGACTCTTCTGATTTTTTTAACAAAGTAAACAAAATTGTCTGGAAAGACAACTATAAAATTATAGTATGCGATGTAGAAGCACTTTATACCAATATCCCACACGAAAAGGGGTTATTGGCAGTGCAATATTATTTACAGAAAGATTTTACTATATCAGAGTCATTACGTAACTTTTTATTATCATCGATTCAATTCATTTTATCACACAATTATTTTTTGTTTGAATCACAATTTCTTTTGCAGTCACTGGGGACCGCTATGGGGACCAAGTTCGCTCCGAGTTTTGCCAACCTCTATATGGGGCGCTTCGAGGAGCGCCACATTTGGGGTGGCGGATTTGGAGTGAGCTTGGTCTTCTTCGGGCGCTACATTGATGATTTATGTATTATTTGGGATGGGGATTTCATCACGGTCACAGATTTGGTTAATAATTTGAATAATAATGACTTTAATTTAAAATTCACACATAATGTGAGCGATACCACTCTTAATTTTCTAGATATAACACTAAAAGTAGCTAATAATCAGCTCCACACTGCCACATTCACTAAGGAAGTTGATTGTAATAAGTATCTTCACTTTGATAGTTGCCACCACAGTAGCTGGAAGGCAAATATACCAAAAGGCCAATTTATGCGTGTCCGCAGGAATTGTTCTAATGATACTGACTATGTCACACAGATAGAAAATATGTTTACATCTTTTTTGAAACAAGGGTACCCCAAAAATCTTTTAGATAGAGCTCTTGTAGACGTCAGTTCCATGAATAGGGAAGAGCTCCTAGTACCCAAGAAGAATAGGACTGTGGACTCTGTATCACAAAGGGAAATTAATTCAAAACGTCCTCTTACCTTCATAACAAAATATAATTCATCAGCCATTGATATTAAACGCATTATAAATAAAAATTATAGTTTGTTGAGGCTTGACAAATATCTGAAGAACGATTTACAGGAATCTCGGAAAGTAGTTTTCAGAAAGGCCGACAGTCTCAAACAGAAATTAGCACCCAGTATGCTTAAACCAGATCACAACAAAGATCTAGCTGTAGGTAATTGGTTAGATCTAGCCCCAAAACCAAAAGGGTTTTTCAGGTGTGGTAAATCTAGGTGCCATACATGTGATCATTCTGCACATAGATGTAACACCATCACATCATTTAGTAACAAAGAATCGTTTGAGCTAGGTTCCTTTCTCAACTGCCAGTCTGGTTATGTTATTTATGTCATTTCTTGTGGGTGCGGTATACAATATGTAGGCCGCACCACTAGAACATTAAATGTTCGGTTTCTGGAACATAAGAGATTCCTTATTAAAGGGAACAGAACACACAGTTTACCGTGTCATTTCGGAATGTGCCCCAAGGGGATCCTTAAAGACATAAAAGTACAAGCTATTGAACAGATTCCTCCATCAGTCAGAGGAGGCGATAGATTCTCAAAACTGTGTCGTAAAGAGGTATTTTGGATATTCAAACTTGGAACCATGGCCCCCTTAGGTCTTAACGACACCATAGAGCTCAATAATATTTAACCCCCCTTTCTTCCCTCCCCTCCCCCCCCCTCCCCCATTCCCCATACCCCCATTTTCTTTAGGTTGTAATTTCATCCTCCCATTGCAATCATTCCATATTTAGCCTTAAATCCATTTTAGATGTGGGTTTTATGTCTCTCATTCATGGTCATATAGAATATCATAGTTTGATCATTTTGGATGTAGGTAGAATATTAGAGAAATATGTTGTATCATCATCCCTTGATTGGAATTTGCGGTGATAGGTTACGATCTAATACCTTTATGTCATTGAATATATGTCTGTTTTTACAACAAATCACTGTATTTATATTCATATAGTTCTAGGGACTGACTCAATGAAATTTCCCTCACTCTGCTATCTCTTCATTCAAAGTCTTTTTTACCACTATGGTAATTACAAGATTATTGTCACTTTAGGATTTGTCATTTTAGATAAACATAATATGGTAATTATGTGGCTATAAGACACCCATTTCTATATATGTCTATATATTTTTATATATACTTATGTTTTTAAAAAAATATTTTGAAAACATCTATAGAGTCTCTCTTATATGTTTAGACTTAATTGAAAGGAAAAGGCAATCTAATTTCAGCTATCGTCTCATATAGAGGACGAATAATCAGGTCTATATACCTTTCTATCTATAAGAGTATTTCAATACAAGTAAGAGTCTGTTGGTTTGAATTCACCTGATATAGTTTTTAATTAGCTGATTGCTATCAGACATCTGTCTTAGTAATTAGAGAGCTCTGGTGTATAAAAATGCTCAAAACCATGGAGGCGGTACTTCTGATGAAACAGCCCCTGCTCTCGAGGCTGAGAAACGCGTCAAGCATCCCGCCCGACGTTTTGTCCGGTATCCTGGTCATCACCTACACTCAACACACAAGCAGTGTGTATTAGCGGCTCCCGCTACGGAATCACGAGCGAACGGCTTCTGGCCCTGATCAGCCGCGCTCCGACACTGTCCTGTGAGTCCAGCATCCATCCAGTGCTACTGACAGCTTCTTCTGTGCCGCCGCACAGCGGTGTGGGCAGCCGGCGCCCACTATCAGGAAGGAGACAGCGGTTAATCTCTCCACCATTGAAAGGTCTGGGTAAGCTTTTGCACGAGACTGTACAAATAGCGGTTCCAGCTTAAAAGTCACTGCATATACATGGAAACATGTTCAATTAAGCTGCCCAGTAAAAGCCTCCCTTCATTTGGATGAGACTGTGAGCACTCAAGCTGTTTATTAAATGGTGGATAGTTCAAGTATATATCACTTTTAATGTTGATGGACTTCCAAAGAAACATCTAATGAATTTATGTGATCAAATTAGCCAATGCATGGAGCTTAATCTAAGAAGTATTAGTGAAATATAAATGCTGCATCTTTATCTGGAATACAGGTGGTTATGTTTTTCCAAGGGAGCTCTTACAATGTATCTTATATTTGTTACCATCTTTAGCTATTAATTTTTGGTGTATATTACATGAATTATATTCCAGGATAATTGGTTTATTCACTGAAATGTGACAGCTATATATAAAAGATTTTTAATAATAAATGTTATTAATACTGTTTAATGGTAGCGCTTCTCTGAGTATTTCTTGTTCTCCCAATATAACACAACCCCTCAGAGCTCGGAGTAAGCCACTTGTACGCTTTCCTCCCACATATGAAATAGGCATCATCTGGGAGAACATAAGGGACAAAATGTAACAACACCATATCACAAATCTTCCTGATAAAGAAACCAATCCCTGGTTCTCTCATTTGTTCAGTACAAGTATCGGGCTTGATGATGTGGGCACAATGCCCCTGCAACACTTTTCCAACCCACATGGTTTTGATCCCACGTGTATACCTATACCAAAAATACTTCCCACTAGTGGCTATCTTGCGTACAAGTTCAGAGTCAATAGGTATCCTATCAGCTCTGTGTGAAAAGGTCATTGTCTGGTTATTCCAAGTCACTTCCCAATTTCCTGGTTTTCGGAAAATGGAAACATTAAAACATAATAGTGATCTATCTACATGGTACTGGTGGAGCTTCAAGCTAGGGGGCCTAGATATATTGAATTTCTTGTCCACCGATCTCCCACCCCATAATTCGAGTACCTCATCTACTGTTAAAGGGTATGGCACTAATCCCGACTTACTCTGTCCTTGAGGTACCTGTGAGCACACCCAACATTCTGTTTGGTTTAGGACCTTACCCACTAATGAGTGGTAATCACTCAACGGACGTCGGTCAATGTCGATATTACTGTTTGCCTGACATCTCTGGATGCACCCATCTTCGACTATGTTCTCGCAATACTGACATATACAATATTCATCAGACAATAACCCTTCATATTGCCTCCGAGCCCCATGTGCGACCAGATCGCTTACTGATACCAGCCTTTACTAGAGTGATGTGCTGCTCCTGAGATCCTACAAATCCGTACTTGCCATCAGAACCCATACAGATCCTTGCTCGACGTCTCTGGGACCCTCACCAAAACATATTGTCCTGATCAAAAACAGAGATACCAGAAAAACCCGAAGCGCAGTCTCTTGAGGTAGATACATTTCGTTAAGGAGCAAAAAGAAAAATAAGAAGGGAACAAAATAAAAGAAAAATGCAGTGGGGGTGAGGTGAAAAAAAGAAAAATGGTATGACAATCATCTTTGATTTTGTTGTGCTCTGCGCTCAGGTGCCGTCTCAATAGTCCTGCCTCTCAGCTTTCCCGGAACAAATTCTCTAGTGATACGAGGTTCTCTTCCCCTTGCTCTTTGTCACGAGTTTTCTCCTGGTCAGCAACCTTCTTGCAGTGGGACGAGTGGACCCAAGTCTCTCTCTCGGCAACCTTTAGTGCTGTCGTGCTGGTCAACAAAACTTGATACGGTCCTTCCCACCTGTCTATGAGGCAACCTGAGCGTAAATTTTTTTGAATCATCACATAATCTCCAGGCTCAATGTCATGACAATTACTGTTCGGTAGGTCAGGAATCACCAGCTTTAGATTTCTTTGTTGATTTCTCAGCTGCTGGCTCATCCTAACCAAGTATTGCACAGTTATTTCGTTATTGCACTTCAAATCATCCTGGGGGTCTATCATTACATGGGGTTGTCGACCAAAAAGAACTTCGAAGGGTGATAAGTTAAGCGGTGACCTGGGAGTGGTTCTGATGCTGTACAACACTGATGGTAAGGCCTCTGGCCACAACATTCCAGTTTCAGCCATCACTTTGCTCAGTTTATTCTTTTTTTTTTAAATTGTGTTTATTGAAAAGAAGCAAAGAGAGGCAACACATATTCAACGTTATTAACACATAGAATTAAAGACAAACAGACTAATCTATCATCCGAGTCTATAGTGATATGTTAAATTGTGGAATATTGGGAAACCAAATTGCCAAATCCCTAATAATCTTGAAATGCAGTATTACAAAATAAATCAATTACACATATATATGGCTAAATTTAGAAGTGGCGTAGTAAATATCCAATGGCAAAAGACCTATGTGAAAAGGCTCAGAACGGTGGTGACCCATCAGTGAGAATTGCCATATTATACCAAGTAGACAATCTTACTACTTTACGAATACTTTCTTTGGTGTTAACAGGCAATGTAATTATATAGGGAAGCCATATCGAAAAAAATTTGGTAGCCCGAGACTCAACATCTAAAGAGCATTCTGTCCAATCCATTTGGAATAGGAACGATAACCGGGGTAACATAAGAGACACAGAAATATGATCTTTTTGTATCCACTGAGATAATATTGTTTTTTTCGCTGCTGCTGAGATGCGAGCCAGAAGCAATCTGTTGCCCTTGGGCAGAGCTGGGGTTTGAGGTTCTATAAAATTCTAAAATGCCCATGCCATTGACATTGTAAATGATATACCCAGGTTAACTTTGATGTATGTCTGTATTAGGTCCCAGAATGATTGTATAATTGGGCAAGACCATAAGCAGTGTATAATATCAGCATCAGGGGCCCTACATTTAAAGCATTGAGAGTCGTCTGCAGCCCCTGTAAGGAATCGTAGACGAGGGGTATAATAAGCTCTATGTAGAATTTTTAAATGCATCTCTGCATATGAGGAAGATACCAATTGCTTATTAAGCAAATTAGACCATCTAATAATAGTGTGCAAATCTACTCCCGTAAAGACATCTTTTGATTTAACTATGCCTGTGGTGAGTTTGGTGTAGTCAATCCTCCATCTGATATAGGAGTAAATCAATGATGTAGAATGGGGAGAGTCCAAACGTCGTCGTACAATACCATCTAGTGGAAAAGTAAGATCAATAGGCTGCAGATGAGTAATAACATGTGTGGCAAAGCTGCGTATCTGGAAATATGCAAAAAAGGGGAATATTAAGGTCGGGTATCTAGCTTGTAATTGGGACAATGATAATATCATTGAACAATCATCATTCAAAAATTGAAAGGACCGAAGACCCCCGAGGTGCCAACTGTGAAATACCTCATCCGCCTCTCCTCCCTGAAAGGCTGGATTCCCTAACAAGGGCTGAAACAAGGAATGTGCCAGAATGAGTTTAGAACGTTTTCTAATTTGATGCCACGCCTTGTAAGGAGCATATAACAATGGAATTAATTTAATATCCTGTAGCATCGAGGAGTTCGGGAAATGTAGTATCTGTAGCAAATCATGACTAGGCAGTAAGGCCTGTTCCAGTGCCTTATCAACGAAATTGTCTCCCCCACCTATCCAATCCAAGGCACATCTATAATTAGCCGCTAATGAGTAGTCCTCCGGACAGGGAAGATTGACTCCTCCAAGTGAGGGTGGTTGTTTTAATTTAAATAAAGCTATACGAGGACGCTTATTCGCTCATATAAATTTCGTAATGGCTTTGTTTATTGTATGAATATCTTTTTTCAATAGTAAAAACGGAAGCATCTGCATCGGGTAGAGTAAGCGAGGAAAAGACACCATTTTATACAAATGACACCTACCCAAATAAGAAATTGGCAGGTGTTGCCATCTCGCAAAGTCCTCGACCATCTTATTAATATAGTGAGAGAAGTTTAAAGAATATATTTCTGAGGGGTTAGCTGACACCCGTATACCTAGATATTGTATGTAATTATGCGCCCATTTAAATGGGAACTTATCGTCCCAACCCATGCTCGCATCTTCTCCCAATGCCAGTGCCTCCGTCTTGTCAAAATTAATTAAAAATCCTGATATTAAATTGAAAGTCTCTAATGCGGTCAGTAGTGAGGGAAAGGATGTTATAGGCTCACTGAAATACAGTAGTAGATCATCCGCAAATGCGGAGACCCTTACGGTATGAGATCCCGCCTGGATACCCTTCCAAGCTATATCATTTACGAACGTGCGTATGAGTGGGTCCAAAGCTAGGTTGAACAGCAAGGGGGAAAGGGGGCAGCCCTGTCTTGTTCCCCTAAATAGCTTAAATGGTTTGGTGTTTAATCCATTAATCGTGATAAAAGCTTGAGGCGTGGCATACAATGTTTTAAAAATATCCATAAACTGAGTACCAAAGTGTTGGGCATGTAAGACTCGCAGTATATGTGCCCAGGAGACACGATCAAATGCCTTGTCTGCATCACAACTGACTATAAGGGCATTTTTGTATTTTGATTGTTTTGAGCTATGTATCGCCGCCAATAAGGTACGGACGTTATGTACTGAAGTTCTATTTCTAACAAACCCATTTTGGGCTGGGTGTAAAATTCGCTGCAGAATGGGCTGAAGTCGAAATGCTAATAATTTGGTAAATAATTTTAGGTCCTGATTCAATAGGGAGATCGGCCTATAAGATTGGACATGTGTGGGATCTTTTCCCGGTTTTGGAAATACCACTATTCTCGCTTCATCGAACCCAGTCGGGGCTGGATTCCCTAGTAATAATGAATTAAAAAGAGCTAGCATGTAAGGCATCAAGTGAGGAGCCAGCATTCGGTAATACTCTGCCCCAAAACCATCTGGTCCAGGAGATTTCCCTTTTTTCAATAATTTAATCAGGGATAATAATTCAGGTTCCTGGATTGGCGTCATCAGAGATTCCCTCTCTTCCTCCGTCAAAACCGGAAGTCCTGACGCATCCAAAAATCTCAGGCCCTCTAGTGGATGATCAGGAGGCGATTCATACAAAGTTTGGTAGTAACGTAGGAATTCCTCCGAGATAGCGGGAGTATCCGTAACGTTAGAGGTGGGGTCAATAGACAATTGGGTGATACGTGAGGGAGCAGAGTACGACCGAACCAAATTTGCCAACAACCTGCCTGATTTATTGCCAGTCCTAAAAAATTTGTTTCTACGAATGTCATGAGAAAAACTCGCCCGTTCAGTACATAGGGCATCATATTGTTGTTTAGCTGTAAGATAGGCCTGGCGGTTTTCAAGTGAATAATGTGATGAGAGTAGATTATAAGTTCTAGTCAAATTTTGGCTAAGATCACTTAATTGATTATTAAGTGCCTTGCGTCTCCTGGAGACATACTCCATGATCTGACCACGTAGTACAGGTTTCGAGGCGGACTAAAATAAATTAATATCTTCAACATGTTCCATATTATCAGTTTTATAATTTAGAAATGATTGTTCAAGATGTCAACGGAAGTCCGAGGAGTTTTCCATATAAGCTGGAAACTTCCAATTATAAGAGCGTGGTATTGGAGTGTTGAATTTTAAAGTAAACCACACCGAGGCATGATCAGAAAGGAGGATTGGGTCTATCTGTGAGTGTACTACCTGTTGCAGAAGAGTATCCGCGATCAGCCAATAATCTAATCTGGACGAGGAATGATGAGGGTGCGAGTAAAATGTATACTCGCGAGAATCGGGATGTTGGCACCTCCAGGGGTCACATAGTCTCAACGTGTTAGTCAATAACGAAAGCGATGGGGAACAACCGAGCTATGAGAATTAGCAGATGGGGATCTGTCCAATCCAGTCAACTGGACACAGTTAAAGTCCCCACCCAGAATTATAGCGCCCTCTGCCCAGTCTTGTAACTTTGCGTAAATCTCTGTGAAAAATTGGGCATTAGGTCCTGTGGGAGCATAAATGTTAGCAATTGTGTAGGCTATATCATGTATAGTCAGTTTTACAAATAGATACCTTCCTTCTGGGTCTATCAAGCAGTCACTAATATTGTAAACAAGAAATTTGCTAAAAAGTATCATAACCCCTCTTTGTTTAGATGTGTAAGATGCTGTTTTAAAGTCTCCTATCCATGTATCTCTTACCACATTGGGATCAGTAATCTTCCAATGCGTTTCTTGTAATAAAACTATATCCGGTCGCAAACGTTTTAGGTGGGTCAGGATCTTTTTCCTTTTTATGGGGGAGTTCAGGCCCTCCACATTCCATGTTACTAATTTAAGGGCCGTTTTTAACTCTTTGGGGGGATTTACCGTTGCTGCCATTTAACCGATGCCTACCCTAGGCCAAAGAATAACATTTTCAACTTTCTTTGGAAAACCCTTATCCGTCCCAGCAAGCGGACAAGGGGGAGGCAAATATCGGCCCAATAAGGGGAGATGTAAACCTATCACATGTAGGCGGAATATACCATGTGTGTTAGCCACAATTAACCTTTCAACAATTATCAAGAACCATTTTAAACTTATACGAACCCAATAGTATGTCCAACCGGGTGGCATCCCCGCAGGAACTTGCAGGGCACCGTCATACCAGTGTAATAATAATAATTTCAAACCAGATGGACAGCTAAAACTAGAGGATTTTGAAAGCTGAGTAAGTAGAAGAAGAAGAAGAAGGAAATTCAGCAAGATGCAGAAAGAGAATAAGAAAAAGAGGGCAAGCGAGCCAAGGAAGAAAAAAGTAAACCAAAACATGAGACTTTCCATAACGAGTTTGGTCCCTAAAGGACTCCAGTTAGAACTATGAAATGTTACATCATAGCTAGGCATTAAACAACCTGTAAGAAGCCAATAACATTTTAAGCAAAAAATAACCATCCATGACCTGAATGTTCAATAAATTTGAAGATTTTGACATAATGAAATTCTGTAATGTCAATCCGCATCATCCATCCTAGACGAACATGAAGAAGCCATTGAGTCCGCAAAGTTTTTTGCGGCTTGTGGAGTATCGAAGAAGTAGGATTTTCCTGAGTACGTGACCCTCAGCTTGGCAGGATACAATAGAGCAAATCGAAGTTCCATCTCGAACAGGCGTTTGCATATCGGGGAAAACTCTCGTCTCTTTGCCGCCACCATGTATGAGAAGTCTTGAAAAAGTAGAATCTTGGACTCTTGGTATTTGAGAATGGAACGTTTCCTGTAGGCATCTAGTAGACGGACCTTATCCGCGTAATTTAAGAACTTCATGATAACTGGTCTAGGCCTATCCTTGGTAGGATGTCAATAGGGGCCAATACGGTGAACACGCTCAATCACCAAGGAGTCAGTATCAGATATGCATCCCAACTCTCTCGGCAACCATTGGGAGACCAAGTTCATGAGTTCGTAAGGTTTTACCATTTCCGGGAGTCCTATGAGGCGCACATTACTTCTTCTGTTTCTGTTCTCTAAATCTTCAAGTTTCTCCTGCATGGACATCACACGTTTATCCTGTTCAGTTAGCGCTGCTTTTGCCGTTGTTAGATCGTCCTCGAGGTCAGAGATTCTTTGCTCCGCCTCCGATATACGTTGGTCATGATGATTCAATTGGGTAAGCGCGGAGTCCAATGAATCCTTCAAAGGGGCCAATTTTTGATCCAAGAGTGAAGCCAATATGTCAGTGATCTCATGCGTAGCAAAGGATTTAGCTGGATCAGTTGTTGTAGTAAGTGATGAGCGTCCCAATGGGCTGTTGTTGAGACCAGATGCCGGTGACTGAGGGCTGTCTGCAGGAATATTGTCTCTACCCCGGCCTTTATTCGCTTGTGAGCCGCGGGGATTTCTGGGAGTTTTAGCCATGTACTTTTCCATTACCAAGAACTGTCGTACAGGCAATAACGTTTGAGGTGTGTATGGGTCTGGTGACCTATAAAGTCCAGCACCCAGTAGTGATGATTATTTATGTATAGGTATGGAGTAGTAGAAAAAATAAAAATAAGAAAAAATAATAATAATAAAAATAAAATAAAATAAAATAAAAATTTAAAAAAAAGAAAAATAAAAGAAAAATAAATAAAAGTCAAGATAGTGAGGTAAAGCACAGTTATGCTCAGTCTTGCTTACCCCTGTCGTCAGGTCTATAAGGTAGCTGACTATTATCTCCCTCTGTGTGGAGAGTGGTCACGGTCCAGCCAGCAACCACTACCATCCACTATATGCTAGCTTGTATGCAGCCAGTGACATCCAAGATGGCCGCCGGGTGAGAGATTCTCCGGAGCAGAGGGGCTCTGGCAGCCTCTGCAGGGTCAGGTGAGCCGTTTCTGGCAGTCAGGCCGGGAGCCCGCGGTCAGGTCGTCCGGTCCCCGGGGAGCAGGGGGAGATGATGTAGTGCCGCTGCCGCGGACGGAATAGAAGCCTCCGTTCCGCCGCCCTGGAAGTCAGCAGCGGCTCCCAGGCGAACTCGAGGCCCCGGCTTTTGCTGGTCTCGTAGGCCAGAAGTCGCGGTGCCGTTTATAGTGGCTCTTCTGACCCGCTGATGGGTCCTTATGTAACCAGCCAGTGTGGAGAGTCAGGTGAGGTGGGGAACGAGGGTCCAGTGGGCTAAATAAATTATTTATGCTGTTTTACAGCAGACGCCGGGAAAGAGCTCATCCAGGGCACGTCTTACTCCCTAGCCCAGCAAGCCATGCCCCCGCTCAGTTTATTCTTAATTGTGCTGTTCATTCTCTCCACCTTCATACTCACCTGTGGCCGGTACGGAGTATGCAGCTTGCTATTAATACTCATCAGTTTGCATATGACCTGAAAGACTTCACCTGTAAAATGGGTACCCCTATCACTTTCAATTATTCTAGGGATACCATATCTGCACACAAATTCCTGCACGATTTTCTTTGCAGTGAACACAGCAGTATTTGTGGCAGCGGGGAATGCTTCTATCCAGTTGGAAAACACATCAGTACATACTAATACATATTTTAAATTCTTACAGGGTGGTAACTGTATGAAGTCGATTTGTATTACCTGAAAAGGTCCATCTGTAGGAAGGATATGGGATGACTCTGTTGGTATTGCCTTACCAATATTCTTCCTCAAGCAAGTAAGACATGTCATTGCTTTCTTACCTGCATGAGAAGAGAACCCTGGTGCACTCCAGTAGGCTCTTACCAGCTTGCACATACCTTCCTTGCCCAGATGAGTCAGACCGTGTGCCGCCTCAGCTAGGTTTGGGAGATATGCTCTGGGGGCCACTGGCTTACCATGTCCATCTGTCCAAAGTCCTGAGGACTCCTGACAATATCCCTTCGCCTTCCAGACTGCCTTTTCCTGTAGGGAAAATTTAAAATGGGATACAACTGGCAAGGGTTAGGGTTAACACATTGATTAATCACTTTCTTATCCTTTACCAATGCACCACTGGTTGTAGCCAATTTCTCCCCATCGACATATGGCGGTGGTGGTGTGCTCGCAATCACTTTCCCGCTAGGTTTGGAACTTGCTGTGCGAGCTAGTTCACTTTACACTTCCCCCTCTTGCTGCCACAGCTTTAAACAGTCGTTATGTCTGACCCTTTGTTTTCTAGATTTGATCAGACAAATTCTAATACCTACATTCTGCAGTATCTCTGGTTCAAAGCTACCCACCCTAGGGAATGATGCCCTATCTTCAGCAGTCATACGTACCCATTCATTGCAATAAGCCTCCGCGTGTGGACCATATTTCCCACACATAATAAACCTCGCTGACCCCCTGGGCCGTGACTCTCCAGCCTGAACCCTGGCTACTGAACGTCTCTCACTTGAGCAACTGGCTCCCATTGTGGGTCCTTTTCCACAAACACCACCAAAATACACAATGCAAGCAGACGGTGAAAGTCCTCCGAGCGCACTTCACCCTCTCTCGCCCACGTTGGCCAGTACAACAATACACTGTCAATAGTGGATTGCAATGTACCCAACCCAGGGCTCCTATAAGACCTTACAGCACTGCAATTTCTTTTCGGTGGAGGCTCTGTTGGAATATTTTCCTGAGAGAGGCAGCGAAAAATTCCTTTTCGGTATCTTTCCACTGGAATTTTTGTAGGGTGAAGAATAGAGAACTTCAATAACTATTTCTCACCCTTTCCAGTGGATTTCCACCAGGGAGATTTCCTGACGTAATTAGCAAAAACCCCTTTCTCTTTCCTTTTACACAATCACGTCTGCGTATGCTCCCCACAGCGCATATGACACAATAATATCATGTTGTGCTGTGTAGAACACACGGACGTGCGGTTCAATCGCACAGCCTATAGATACTAGTTATCTATATGCCCTTCAATCGCGGGAGTCTAATTCACAAGCTGCGCTCTTCAGCCGGAGCGTAACAAAAAACCTTTTAAACCTTTTTTTTACTTCAATTCACAATTCTATATTCACAATTCACAATTCCCTATCACGCTCCTGTGCAAGTCTCCTCACGACTTGCGTATTTCTCTCTTTATGTTCACGTAAGGTAGTGAACCTTATGCCACGAGCCTCTACTAAGCCAGTGTTCCCTACGGGATCCCGAATTCTCCTTGGTGTTCAATACATCCACTCCTACTTTCACTCGCTCAAATACACCGTGTTTTTATTTTCTGTACAGAAAATATCACTCCCTGTGACTGGCTACTTTACCCCAGAGTTAATACAGTTTAAACAAAATATCAAAGGTAATCTGTTTTTGAAATCGGATAGTTACGTGCTATTGTATTAAATATATACTTCCCCGCCTTTAATTGAATAACTATTGTGTGATTTATAACCTGCGCCAGCAATCCTACGCAACCTTACGTAACCACGCGTCCGTGCGTGCCTTTATGCTACGTGTGCGCTCCTTTACTTTGTCCGTACCACGTGTACAAACGTGCGTCCGCAACTCAATAAACCACACAATCTCTATAAATGTGAGCAATTAAAAACTATTATCGCTCACAAACACAACACACAATTTTTTCCATATATATCTAAGCGACCAGGACGGAACTGCGTTTTGTGTTTTACATTTAAACCCTTAACACACTATTTCAAATATCTATATAGCAAACAAATGTATCCGATTTACACAGATCTATAATGACTGTAATAACCTTTTGACCTATGGCAGCAGTATGTGAGAAAGTATGCAAAGTATCGGTACGCTTTTTGCGTCAAAAATTTTACACACAGATTTTAAATAGCTTTTTTCCTGTTTCCTCCAAGTTCCATCAGCACCTCTGTAGACTAGACAGAGCAGACGTGATCTAACAGCACAAAAGAGGGTTTTAAAACACTCAAGCAACCAGGAAAAGGTTTTACTTAAAGATGCGTCTCCACCCTTTGCTGATAGATCAAAGTCTGCTATGGTCTGCTATGGTCTGCAAGTCTATGAGTGTGTGAAAAACCGGACTGAGCCCCCAATTGATAAAGCTGATTAACTTACAGGACAGAAAAAGCAATACCTTTAACTTATATTTGTGCAGGTCGCTGCGACCGCTAAGCATGTGTGTGTAACCCCTAACAGATGCGTACACGTTGTGTAAGCACGCCATCACACTGTAAGCACGGAGTATCTACACGTGAGGTGGAATACACTTTATAACCCCTAGCAGGAAAGGAACACGACACCAATTGTATTTAAAAATGTTGGGATCCGACCCACCAACAGTTATTTACTAAAAGGGGGTTACAACAATAATACAAATACAATAAGAGAAAGAGGCTACAATCAATGATACATACGTTTGTTTTGCCAGCGCCACCCGGTCCCAGTCCTCGGTCAATCAAGATAGATGACTTTCAGAGAATGTGTGACCGGCCAGGCAGCTTGGCTTTTTATACATTTGTCCAGTTCATGATACAATAGACAATGTATGCTCTTCTTCCATTGGTTCGGGGATGGGACATATCCTGTGTACTGGGGATCATTGGTCAGCTCAAGCAGTTGTCGATGGCTAAGTCTTGAGATGTGATTTCTGTTGTTTGCATCTGAGTTCCCGCCCCATGACCAGTTAAACCCACCACATTAATCATACATAAATCTGGTATTACTAATAACTTATTGTTGCAATATGTGACAATATTCTCAAACCCACTGGATTACTGCTTATGTGACCCTGAACAATATGATCCCACACATGTTATGATTATCCATTTCCATCCTCAAGATATACATATATACATATATATATATATATACATACATATATACAATCCTGCTATTACAATTTGTTAGGAAATATATGTATATATATTTCCAAGAGTTTAGACTATAAATGTTATACCTCACATATCTAAATGTCTGGTATGTAGTTTGTCAGCTGTTAGTGATTTGTACAAGCAAGGCTTGTGTTTTGTATATCTTATTGTCTTCTTGTTTGTCCTGGCTTCTAGTAAAACAATGACAGTCCAGTATCCGCTGTCTTCAACAGATACTGGACAACTCTAGAACAATGGGGGTAACCAAAGGTATTTGCCTTCTTCATAGGATTACAAAGCTTTGCGTAAACAAGTCAGTCTGATACATTCAAGGCACTGTTTGTGCTTGAGTTTCTAGGAGAATCGCCTTTCTATGTGTATGAGAGGTTTGATTAATTTATGTGTGAACAGTAACTTGCTATTGACAGTGTGTGATTTATGCACTATATGGGTAAAATATTGAATATGGCATTTTTTGGCTTTTTCTGTGCGAATCCGTATATTACCGTATTTACTCATACCATGCGCTAACACGCAAGACCGCGTGAGCGATTATACGTAGCTTGCGAGTATGTGTACGCACGGCAGAACAAGCACCCACACGGAGGCCATCTGTATGGTGTTTGTATGTGATGAATGTGCCTATAATATTTTCGACTTTGACACCAGCGACTGCACGGGGGGGCTGAGATGGGTGCGCCACAGGCTCCGAGGCAGGTGCAGCGGCTCCGTCTGGTCACAGAAGGCGCCAGCAGTAGCGCGCCCCATGGAGCTTTCCGGCGGGTAAGAAAGGAAAATAGAGGCCACGGGTTTGGTCCCCAGTGTAGGCCACAACCCACAGAGACCAAAATATCGGTCTCCAGCCAAACAACCGGGCACCCGGAGACACAGGTATATTAATGTGGGTGATAAGGGGGGGCTTCTCCAGCGGCAGCAGCAATAAACAGCTTAAGAAGCATGAGCCCAGATTTCCTGCTTCCAGCTGCCTCTCCAGTCAGGACACCCCCCCCCCCCGCAAATTGCCCTTTAATAAATTTAGGTGATAATAAAATAATGTTAATAAATAGACCTCTCAGTCCTGCTGCAGCCTAATTATATACAGTATATAAAAGTAAATTTGTGCATTAATTTCCTGAGTTTGGCCATCTTGCTTGGATTTATATATATATATTTAATATTTTGTCACAAAAGTATTAATGGTGTACCCTCTAACCTCATGAAATTAATATATAGTGACAGGTGGGAATCATCTTGTTGCTTTAGGTTATTTATAGGCAGTAAATGAAAAGTCTTGAAGAAACAGTTGGGCAGATTTCTCTAAAGCAAGATAAAAGGACCACTAGATGTGCACAGCAGAATATTTAATTTGAATTTACTTCTGAGTGAAATAAATATTTAGGGTCATCTCCATCAGAATCAAAAGGTAACTTAGAACAGTTAATAAAATCATACGCCTTAGCACTGTTACTTGCTGTAAATGTGTTCTGTATATTGTGAAACAGCTTGAATACACTGCATAAAAAAGCATAGCAAGCTAACATTAAATCAGAAAACAATTTAAAAGGAGATATAACCTTGGAAAATAGTTTATGGCGAAGCTTATAGTTTTACTTCATTGGAAGGGTCCCAATATCCGACTACTAATATGCCATACCACAGTGTAGCTAAAAAAGGGCCATTCAAATCAATTATAGAAAAGCATACATATGGCAGTTATTTTTCTCTTTATTTCCTAAAGGAGCAAAGTCATAAAAATGCTAATGTTAACAACCTTTCCTGACCTATACTAATGCGTTGAGCCACATATGAATAAATGTGCAACTACACTTCATTGTCCATCTAACAGATTATTTATTTTCTTCTCTGTTATCCACAGCCAATTCCCACAATCCATAGCAAAAGTGAAACTGACTACGGCGCACCCCCTCTAGAGGGAAACTGTGGAACTGCTGACAGTCATTCAGAACTATATCACCCAGATAAGACAATTGGATAGACTATAATTTTAGCATAATTTTATTGCATTTTTAAGACATTTTAAGAGTCCTATTCTCAGATGTCAGCCTACATTTGTACAAAATAACCATAATAAATGTATATCTACACACAGGGCTGGTGCTAGGGTGTTTAGTACCCCTCTGCAAACTATAAATTTGCACCCTCCCAAACTTTATAAAGAGACAGTGCTCGCTAAAGTCGCGTGCCGCAAAAAGGGATGTGGTCTCTTAAAGAAGGGGTGTGGACACAATATTCAAATTTCAACACAGAGTAGCATGATCTTATTCACTTTACATCGGGGGTAATTCCAAGTTGATCGCAGCAGGAAATTTTTTAGCAGTTGGGCAAAACCATGTGCACTGCAGGTGTGGCAGATATAACATTTGCAGAGAGAGTTAGATTTGGGTGGGTTATTTTGTTTCTGTGCAGGGTAATACTGGCTGCTTTATTTTTACACTGCAAATTAGATTGCAGATTGAACACACATCACACCCAAATCTAACTCTTTCTGCACATGTTATATCTGCCTCCCCTGCAGTGCACATGGTTTTGCCCAGTTGCTAACAGAATTCCTGCTGCGATCAACTTGGAATTACCCCCCATCATGCGTAGTGCCTAATTCATATTATATCACATAGTAGTGTCCCTAATTCACGTTACACCACACAGTAATGCCCTTTATTTGCGTTACGCCACACACTAGTTCTCCTTATACACATTACGCCACAAACGCCAGATGTAGACCAGCCATAGTCTATTCCATATTCTTAATTCCATTGGGTCTCAATGTACCCAATTTATTTGTCCAGACTTACACATTTACTAGAAATGTGAAGCATTTATCAGGAAAAGAGAGTGTACCCCTATTCTTATGGCTTCTTCTGCCCACTGTCTTTAATTATATACTGTACAGTATATATGGGTAAATGTATTACCCTCTGATATGGGGGAGAAACAGTATCAGCGCACAACATGTCCGCTTCTCCCTCATGCAGGGCTGCCAAGAGAAATCCTGGTCCCAGTACAACAACCTCCATCCCCCCCCCATTGGAGGGCGAGGGACCACAGAACGCTGGGGGCATGGCCACACCTCTTTGGGGGCGTGCTTAGCACATGAGAAGCACCCACTCAAAGGAGCATGTCATGCCTCCCAGCCAGGGCAGGGCAGTAGAGAGCCTGGCTGGGCCCAAGTACTTTTCAGGGGGCATGGTCTAATAACAGGAGGCATGGCCATTCACACTTAGAAAACCCTCCAGAAAAGATTGTGTGTTTGCTGGGCAGAGAAAAAAATATGCAACTGCTGCTTCCAGGTAAGAGGGAGGGGGACTTGGACCCCTCACTGTGCCCCTCCATCAGACCTGGGCCCAGGTAATTTTTACCCCCCCCCCCCTTCCTCTTGGCACCACTGCTCCGATGTAAGACACTGCTGGAGTGTGCACACTGACAGGGGCACTATGCGCCCCTTTCCATATCAGCGTTGCTATCTAACAGAGAGTAGGCCGATATGTGTGGGAAATGGATGCTGACTGTTACAAACCGACAGCTGCAGGTGGCGATGCCCTTATTCCACAGCAGGAACAAAGCTGTCCCTGACTGTGGTGGGTACCGGCTACGGAGTGCGCAAGGGATCTCTCGTGAGTAGCGACATTCCACGCATGCACAGAGGAGCTGGCCGGGTAGGGAGACACAGCGCTTCGGCACTGAGCTGATGCACTGTGTGCCCAAAGGGACATCGCCGGAGGGGGGAGCGAGCTTCGACAGACAAGATGTTCTTACATCTTGCCGATATCCCTTACTGCTTCACCTCAGTAGTGAGGTGAAGCAGGAAGTGTTATAGCGGCGTGATGCGTTCTGCTATAATACATTTACCCACACGTACCTGGAATCATTTGCCATGGATTACCGCATTCTTAGGGTCTCTTTGATAACTTGGGCTGTAAATCAGTGAAAGCTCAAAATTCCTGGCAGGTCTGAGGAGGAATCCTTCTTCACCAGAAGAAGGTGGAGGGCTAGGCATGACAACAGGCTGTACACCGACAGGGACCCCATCAGGGACCCCATCAAAACAGTGTCTGTAGAGAGAAATGGACACACTGCACAGTGCTCAATGAAGGAGAAATAGAGAGGGTCATTCTAGGGGGCGTGCATGTGCCTCCAGGCTCACTGTAAAGTTGGATGGCATGGAATTGCAGGGGGAATGGGGGCAGTCCCGCTGTCTGAGGTGTCTGCACACAACACACACAACAGCTAGGAGGAGCGGAGACAGCATGGAGAGAAGGAGGAGGCGTCAAACGGAGGAGGCGGATATGGGCTGGTGAGTAGGAATCTGAAAGCTGCAGGGCGGGGGAGAGAGAGCCTGAAGAGCTGCGCTTCCACTGCCAATGCCACTGCCTGTTATACAGTATGACAGGAGCAGCGGCAGCCGGCAGCAGCAGATAGGGGACAGGAGATGGGATGCAGAGCAGGAAGAGCACCTCCCTGCTTTGCATCCCTTTGCTGAGCGGGTTACGCCGGCTCTGTCTATATATATAAATGCGAAAGCCCTCACTCACTCACTGACTCATCACTAATTCTCTTACTTCCCGATATGTTAGGAAGATGAAATTTAACATAGGTATTCTGCAGGTGGGAAATAGGAAAACTACGTACTTAGAATTTTAATAAATCTTCCCTAAGGGATTGAAAAGGGGGTTGACATAATGACATCATTACCGATGCATGTCTTGCGGTACATGAATGATAACTCTCAAACGGACAATCGAATCAAAATTGGGATTGCATATCCATTGTGTAGAATTGAATAAACTACAAATCTGGTCCTGTCACTTTTTACCATATCTGCTATGGGTGCTCCTTGGGTAACGCCAAGAACCATGGATTAATATTTACTTACATTACAACGTCACAAATTTACATCTCTACAGATTTACCAAATTTTTAACACTCATTTATATTTACAACCGTGAAAATCAGAAACTCCCATGCAAAGAATGGGTACAACAGCTAGTATACTATAAAGTCATGGGACCACATATGGCATAGAAAAGGTTAAAAGAATTTTTTAATAATGACTTCTTAGAAAAGGGTAGAATACAAGAAAAGCGTTGTGGCGAGGAAAGAATGGCCTCTCACAAAGTGGACTGTGATAAAGTACCAACCAACCAGCTCCTAACTGCCATGTCACAGGCTGGGTTTGAAAAATGGTCGTTAGGAGCTGGATGGCTGATACTTTATCTCCATCCACTTTACCTTCATCCAATGCTTAGTAAATAGACCCCAAAATCGGCATATGCTTAACAAAATTCAGGCTTAGATGGGTAGTAACTGTCAGCCTATCACTCAAAACTCGTGGTATCCAAACTCCCCTTCCAATGACACACAGAAAGGCCCACCAGGACCAGTGGTGCCACTTATACCAGTAAGATAGAATAGGCCTAACCATGCATTGGTTGGAAGAGCACCTCGATAAACTAAAGTCAGACAGGAACTGCCACTGTTATTACCCACTACAAATAAAGATGGCATTACTCTTTTTTTTTTTTTTTTTTTTTTTTGGGGGGGGGGGGGGGGGGGAGGGATCCAAAGAAACAAGAGACCTGCACTTGACCACACACAAACTATCAATAAAATCACCATCAGCCAAACGCCTTTAGTCCCAACCACTAAACAACAATAAAGTACAGTAGGTTAACACTGAACAAGCAATGGCACACCCCTGAGATCCATTAACCCTCGCTACACCAAAGCAGGCAGACCCAGACTAGGGTTTTAAATTCTGTCATGATACAAAATGCATTCTGTGTTCCTTTTTTACTGGTAAAACAACACAAGGGGGGATTCATATGGCAGGTTTTCAGGATACCAGGGAGTGAGAGTCTATTTGTCAAAACCTACTGGTGGATAGTGTACAATGATTTACCTGCAATGACCACCACACCAAAGGCCTGACTCTGAGCACCACAATGATGATGTTCACGTATTAGAATTATATTTTTGCAACTCCACATGGGTGAAACATCCTAAAAACTCCTACGGTACACGCATCACACAGAGTGTACACACAGAGGCACTGTTGCCATCAAGGTGCACGGTAGCAAAAATGTTGTGGGAAAGTGACTGAGGTGAAGGGAGGTGACTGGGAAGTGACTAGGAGGTTAGAAAAACGTGCAAAAACGGTCTGTTTAATGGGTGTGTTATGGGAGTGCCGCGGTGTGTCAGTGAAAGCTGCTGCATACACACATACACAGCCACACTCAGAAGAGGCCATAATCAGATGGGGAATCTACACCTGCCATAAGGCTAGTGCAAGTTTCAATGGTACAACTGATGGTGGCATATAAGTATGCACCAATCAGTATCACTGTATGTACAGACGCTGACAGTGGCATCTCAGTCCTTGCGCATTTGGCAGCACGGATGTACATAAGGGTAGGTGTTTGTATAAATTTGCATATAGGTAACCGCCAATAGAGGCAGCTGCAGGCTCATCTGCATCCACCTCTGTATTAGATAGACCCCATGTCAGCACTTACATGTATGACCTTAAAGCTTATCACATGCCAAAATTCTGTGTATGTGAGAAAGTCTTTTCACGCCAAGGCAAATATCCAAATACGGAAATATTAAGTATAACACACATCACTACAACTAGAGCTATTCTATTAAAGAGGCAAAACAATGGCATTATAGGGTTATAAAATCACAGTACAAGAACACAATATAAGTACAGGCCTGTAGAGCTACTTCCTTGGTGCTCCATCTCAGATGCAGCATAATGGTTACAGCTTCTGTCCCTCTCACTGCTGGCATAGTCCCACTACAGTGTCACTTTACTTTTGGCAGGCACAGTCATCCACAAGATCTGAAGGGTGTTAGGATGAAGAAAGAAGAGCTCCAGCTGACAAACATCTTACAGTCTTGTCCTCATGCCTACTAGATTTATTCAGCTGCTGTCGCTTGATTCCGTCTCACCTCGTAATATTTTTCCATGCTCTAGGAGAGTTTGGCGGTGGCTCTGCCATGTCTACAGATAAGAAGTTTCCACAATGGATTTCATCCATGGAGCCTAATCTCTGGAGATATAATTAGCAATACTATCCTCTTGAGATGAACCTGTTTATTCCTTACTGTAGAATCCAGTGCTCCATACTGGATGGAGCTTTCAGCAGTGTCTGGATGCATAGACTGGATGCATATACCTGCAAACAGCACTGCTAAGGGGAAGCCTGTATATTATATTATACCCTATTATTACCCTGAACACAATCCACTTAGTACTAGAAATAAGTTACAGCCATACTGAGACAAGTATAGAAACACAGAATATGAAGGCTGATACAAATCACTGGGCCCATGTAGTCTGACTATAAACACACACACACACACACACACACACACACACACACACACACACACACACGCTGGAGCAAAAATCTGGTAATGTATTGGGAGCAAATGACAATCAACCACTTGCTCCCAAAAGCTGGAAAATGGGCAAAAATGGTCATCCAGATGAATTGGATAATCAAATGGATTTAACCAATTTGTCTGAACTTCTATTTTTGTCTGCTTTCCAGTGTTTTGGAGAAAATGGTCAATTGTCATTGCTGTCTCATACATTACTAGATTTTCATTCTAAAGGAAAGATTGGACAGATAATCTTATAGTGTGATGCAGCTTTACATGCTAGGGTTAATTTTTGTCAAGAGCCAATTAACCTACCAGTATATTTTTGAATTGTCGGAGGAGACTGGAGTACCCGGGGGAAACGCACTCAAGTATGTAGAGAATTTACAAACTCCACACAGTTAGGGTCGTATTGGGAATTGAACTTATGACCTCAATGCTGTGAGGCAGTAATGCTAACCATTACAACATCCCTACTCCTGAATTCACCACATAGGTGCTGGATCAATGAACAGTAAAAAATCAGTTATACGGTAATATGCATTTGGTTAACTCTAGTACAAGACGTGGGTGCTTGAGCTCCCCCAGCATTTGTGCTGCCACTGCCAGTAACCATGAATATACATCCCTCCGATTTGGGTGTATGGTATCGAGTGCTTCCCCTATCAGGTTTGAAAGTTGGCTCCTGAATTAAAACTTGTGACAAAATAACAATGCTGTTTATTCACTACATTCCTAATCTGTTTATTAATGTCTTGATTCCATTGGAAAGCTCCTCTGCCTACAGGAAATCTAGACTGTCCCGGAAACAGTGGGATAATTAAGAAGTCTACTCATTAAGATATATCTTCAAGTCAGTTGCCATGTTTCTTAGTTTTCCCTGTCACTACATCTATAGTTTTGTCATACTAAAAAAATATTTCCAAGACATTTAAACTGTGAAAGTCATGAGACCTAGGACAGGTTACAGACTAAGGTACGAACCAGTGACTATGTGTAGCATTTAAATTGAAAACAGCATTTTCAATCCATGTCATTGTGACAGGTGAAGGAGTACTCCACTGCTCTAGAAGCTATTCTATCTCCTTTCACTCGCTCTGCTGTCTACTTGTGTTTATTATACTGACATATCCATTTCAGTATCTAAGGCTCCACAAGTCATCTGGGACTGCAGAAAAAATATGTTTCACAAATGTTCCCGTACATGTGCTTTCAAAACAGATTGCCCCAGTTTTCTCCTGTGGCCTTTCCCAATCACACATTTAAAATAAAAAAATCTATATAAAAAAAAGCTTGATACTTGTGATGTTGTACTGCTGTAGACAGAACATATTAAGCTTACCCTAAGACTCTACACTACAGCAATACATACAGTTTATTCAGATTAATTGACTTTAAAGGGTAAATTCATCATTGTCTCTTTTGGTGTTCCATTAAGAGTTTTTGGATCACATGAAATGCTGCCAATTTCCTGTCCTGGGAAGATTTATTGCATTCCCGCTGTTTGTCAGTTGAAAAAAAAATCAATAAGGTACGATTTATCAACATGCAATAAGCACTATTATTTTTTATTTTTTTGCCTTGTGCTGTCCTGGCATATTAAAAATCAGAAGACACTATATTATTATATTTAGACATAGCTTTATCAAAGAGAAGATACTGTATATTTTTTACAGTTGCTTATGCAGTAGTCTAAGAAATGCATACATTTTGTCTTCACGGTACATCATGTTAAAAAAAATATAGTGATTACTCTTCTGAAACATAATTCAAATCTTTAACACAAGCCTAATACTATCTCTTTTTGATGAAACTAGTTACTGAAAATACTTAGGGCCCCATTTAACAATTGCAGGATAGTCCTATTTTTCAGGCACTTTCCTGCTATCCCACCCACAGGCTGCAGTGTCCCGCGGTGGGGGGAACAGTTGGGAGACTCTCCCACCCCCCTTCCCCCCGTCACACAGCATCTATTCACAGGAGATAGGGACTTGGCACATGTTTAGCAGCTCACAGAGCACTGGCCATGACCCCACAAAGAAAAAAAAACAAAGGTGTGACTCTTGATCGCGGCACTTGCCACCAGACCACGCCCTCTAATCTTGGGAATGCACCGCAGGAGCGCAGGATTCCCTCTCAAACGCCAGCAGAGGGTGGGAGGTATGTACCACTGTTACCTTTCACTACAGGGGTTTGTCCTCCTTTCAGTGTGTAATAATCTAAGCTTTCTGCTGTTTGTCTCTGTACTGCTACACCATCTAAAGCCTTCCCGGCTTTAACAAAGCTTTCCAGGCATTGCCAGGTCCCTGCTGGGTGAAAGTGTAATGAGCATGGGCAGACTATCCATCACGTATGCGCATTAAAAAGCACATTGTTGCTGGCAAACAGAGCGGAGGACGCTACAGAGGAAGGGGGTGTTGCTCGCCCTTTCTGTAGAGGTGAGTAATGTTAAATACCAATGGAATATTTGTTATTATCACTGTAATACTAAACAAAATATGCTGTTGGTAATGAGACTTGTTATTCATTTGTAGTCAATATATTTGATAAGATAAAAGTGTAGCAACTGCAACTGATTCATTGCCTGGAGTAACACATTTCTTGAAAAAGGTAAAACTAAAGAAGAGGCATGATATGTGAATGGGCAACATGACTGAGGTGGGAATAAGTGAGTGAAAGTGTGTGGATAGCCGTCATGCGTTGCACTGAATAACTATATTTTTGTAGTGGGGAATATTTGTACTTGTCTGTAAGTAACTTTAAAGGTGTCACCTTTATTATAGCTCTGGTTGAAGGTTAACCATTGCTGTACCTAACAATCTGAAACATTCAATTACATAGATACAGCATGTAATATATTTGATGGCGTAATATACCCTTATAAGATTCATTTGACTATGTAGCGCCCTAACATAGGAAGACCATGGGAGTTTATTTAGAGGTATGACAAGTTACTATGACCCATTGAATTATACTATGTAATGGTGTATATAAATGAATTCATGTATTTTCCATTATATATATATTTAACTATGTATGTGGCTGGTAACAATTACATGGTGTACAGGGATGATACTACTTATGGGACAGCTGGAGAGACTGTTCCAGAAACTGACCCTCACGCTGCTAGAGCGGTCAAATGGCAGAGACCGCACGAGGAGGAGAGCAGGTGCACAAAAGTCAGTTGGTGCCGGTGACGCAGGAGACTGGATGCAGCTGGGAACTGCTGAACACAGCCAGCCCCGGGAGCGGTGAGAGGAGACAAGTGACAGCAGCTAGGGAGAACCGGCAGAACTTTACAAGGGGGAGCGCGGTGAGAGTGTGACGCAGCCCAGAGAAGACGCGGTCGGGAGCCCGGAGTCTGCACGGTACCTGCCAGCTATCCTTCCAGGCATCGGGAGGAGAGGAGGAGATCACGCTGAGGTATTGTGCCGCCGCACGCTGCCCCCGCAGAGTCTTCCAGGCAGGCAGGGGAAGGTGGTGTGACCCGGCGGAGAGCCCTTAGAGTCCTCTGAGTGGCAGAAGCAGCGGGAGGGGAAGCGGAGTTGGCCGGTGCTATAACAACATAGACGCCAGTAGCAGCCTAGCAACAGCCACACACACCCTAACCCCAGGCCGAGCCACAGAGTGAGGTGCCTATAAGCAGTGAAGAAGCGGCCTATGCAAATGAGAGAGGAGGAGTAGGGAGAGCCCCTTACTGCAGCGTCAATGGGCGGAGGTGTAAGTGTATTTAAGCAGATATTCATTGTACACTGTACACCAGCAGTACTATCGGTCTAGTCTATGACAGGAGTGGGACTGATTATACTAGCGCTAGACAACAGATATAGAGGAGCCGACTATAGTACAGAGGAATCCAATTTTATTGCATCATTAGTCCAGTGTGGATTGTACAGTATCGGTTCCTGCTCCATCATAAGAAATTAAGAAAGCTGGAAAGTGCTAGAGGGCTATGTATATGTACCTGTGGTACTGTGCCCAAGGACTATAGTAGCGCTGCATAAATATTTCTAGCAGTGTCAGTTACCAGTGTTGCACAGCATCAAATTAGCACTGGTGCAGGCGAATCGGAACATTAAGCAGCCCTGAAGATTAATTTTTGAAGGATAGGAACTGCTATGTATACAAAGGGTGTCGTTCTGCTTAGGAAACAGTAAGAGCGGAGACCAAGACACTAAGCTCAACATTTAATTAAAGACAGCAAATAAAAGCAGAGTCAATAGTAAAGGGATAGTCCAAATGAATCTGCATTTTATAAATAGTGGCTGAACAATTCACCTGTTCCATAAGTACAATGTGAAGAGACTGGTAGTCAGCATATAAAAGACTCTACTGTTATGAGCCACACTACTTCAAGTACACCAAGACTGTGATTATATTTCATATATTGCTTCTAACCCAGATATCGCCTAAGGGACAACTTAAACACTTAAACTCTGCAGGAACATAGAGGACCCTTGTGTTAGGAAATACACAGGAATACAGTTGGTTAAGGAGGTACAGCCGCCAGGGATCAGATATACTAACGTCCCAAGGAGTACCATATAAAATTGTATCGCTACAAATACACATCTACTGTGAAGGGAAAAAGCCGATTGTTAGTGTTTGATACATATAAGTTAAGAAGTACCTTCTACTCAGCAGACCACAGAGAAACATTTGTAACATTATATAGGACAGTAACTGTTGCAATAATTTTCCAGACTGAGCCAAGAGGCCTTTCACTAGCTAAAGGGAGAATTGAAGGTTATTGTTTAGTAATGATGTTACATAGTCTGTACTAAATGCTGATTTTTTCATAGGTTTATGGGCCCTATAGTGCACTATCACCCTAAGAGTACCCGGGTAACTCAAACACCTATAGGTGTTATTTCAAAGAGTAATTTTTTTGTAATGCATGCAGTTGGAAACGTATGGTATAGAGTATATAGGATATTCTATGATATAAAGAGATAAGATGAGATAAAGATTTATTACAATATAATTGCAAAATTATAAGTGAGAGAAGTGGTAGTGTTTTATTTGCCATAAATACTTACCAATAGGGTTAACTGAGAATCCAGTTGATGACCGTTGGAGTGAATCTGAAACACAAGGAAGAACAGACAGTTGTGAAGGTACAGGTCAAAGTGCAACCTAGGGGAAGGGTATTTATACATGCTCTTCATTAGCTTTCCCAAGCAAGCCTAAACTACATAAGTGCTTGGGTGGAGGCACGCCTTAGTAGTCACTGATAGTAACCCCCTCACTGCAGGGAAATAGTGGGTAGGAAAGGGTTACAACTAGTAGGATTTTCCATAAAGTTTGAAGCTACTTGTTCTATTAATTATAGTCTAATGATAGTGAAGAATCATTTTCAGGAACTTAGAATGAGTAATGATGGATGTTTGCAGGTTTAGGAAGTATGCTGCTATTTTTAATCTGAACCAAGAATAACTGAACACATACTGTGTATCACCTGTAATATCTGACAAGACAACACGATGTACAGTATGTGTCCAGTTTAATAGTAGTTAGAGCAGGGCGCTCAGTCTATATTAGTGGTCTATATTAGTGTGCTGCCTGTTGAGTTTAGAATGAAGTGGATTGTTTTACTGCAGCCTAATGGCACAAAGTATATTATATATATATATATGTTTTACATCATTACCAGCTCCAGTTAATCTTTAAAATATTGTCAAATATCCAGCGAGTTTTATTGAGACCATAATTATATGAATAAAGAGATTAAATAAGGAGATGGTTGCCATAAGTGAAAGTGCATAGAATACAGCCCACTCATTTATCCCATATTTGAATAAAATGAACTGTCCTTCAAGCTGTTATAGATGTAGTTTAGGAATATCCTGCTATAATTAGGTATTACTACTATAAGTGATCTATGGCTATTTTGTTTACAAGAGAGATCATTGCCACTACAAGCAGTCAATTTACCTGAAGTTTAAATAGCCATTATTACTTATTTTTATTTTACTTTAATTTTTATCAGAATTTTTTTTTCTTTCGATAAGGCTCGTTATAAATATTAGAATTACATACTTGTAGCTAAATCCTACCCGTTTTTTTTATTATTATTATTATTATTACTCATTATTATTATTATTATTATTTTTATCCATTATTTATATTGCGCCAAAAGGGTTCAGTAACCAAGGGTAAGGCATTGTTGTAAGGAGTATAGAGTAGATGATACTATAAGCAAAGGATGGGAAGCACATGAGGGAAGTTGGCCCTGCTCATGAGAGTTTACATTCTAATGGGGAGAGGCAGACAGACAGTGACACAGATGGGGTAGACTGTGAGCATGGGACAGTAGGTTATAATGAGAAATGGCTGGGCTTGATGAAGAAGTGGGTCTTGAGAGCTCGTTTGAAGTTTTGCAGAGAGATGGAAAGTCTAATAGGGAGAAGTAGAAAATTCCAGAAGTAGGGAGCAGCACGTGCAAAATCTTGGAGGCTGGAGTAGGGGGAAGTAATCAGTTGGTAGGAGAGTCTGCATTCATTTGAGGAGTGAAGAGGGTGTGCGGGAGTGTGATGAGAGATAAGGTCAGAGATATAAATGGGAGAGGAATGGGTGAGGATTTTGTAAGTGCGTGTGAGAAGCTTGAATTGGGTTTTAAAGGAGAAAGGGAGACAGTTTAGGGCTTGTAGAAGAGGGGTTGCAGACATAGTAAGTATGTTAAGAGAGGAAGATGAGACGGGCGGCAGAATTGAGGACAGATTGGAGTGCAGAGAGGTGGTAGTCAGGGATGTCTGTTAGGAGGAGGTTACAGTTGTCCAAACTGGAGATTACCAGTGAGCAAATAAGGATCTTAATAGCATCCATGGTGAGAAAGGGTCTGATCCTGTAAATATTTTTTAGATGGAAATGGTAGGACTGCGAAAGGTACTGTATGTATGGTGTGAAGGAGAGGGAGGAGTCAAAGATAACTCCAAAACAGTACACTTGGGGGGGGCTAGAGGGCATGGTAGTGCCATCAATAGATAAAGAAGTTGTGGGAAGTGATGTTATATGGGAGGCTGGTAAGATGATCGGCTCAGTCTTAGATATGTTGTTTTAGAAAGCACTGGGACAGTGATAGTAGATATAGTTGGACATATGAGTGAGGAGAGAGGGGGAGAGGTCATGGAAGGAAAGGTATATGTGGGTGTCCGGTCTACTACGATAGACTGGCACTCAGGATCCTGGCGCCCAGCATACCGGCACCAGGATCGCGACTGCCGGAATGCCGGCAGTGGGGCGAGTGCAAAAGAGCCCCTTGTGGGTTCACTGTGCTCACCACGCTGTTGGCCTCATGGCACGCTATGCTATTTATTCTGCCTCCAGGGGTGTCATGGACACCCCAAGAGGGAGAATAGTTGTCAATAATCCGGCGCTGGTATGCAGAGTGCCGGGATCCCGACAGCCTGGATATCGAGCGCCTCCCATGGGTGTCATCAGCATAGAAATAATATTGGCTGTCAAAAGAGCTGATGAGCTCATCTAAAGAGGATGTATAAAGGGAGAATAGGAAAGATCCTACAACAGAACCTTGGGAACACCTACTGTTAGTGAAATAGGGGGGAAGAAGAGTTATGATAGGAGTGAGTCAAGCAGGGAGGATAAGGAAATGGTGTCAATAGCCTCAATGTTATGCCTAGTTACTGTGTTTTTACTGCCTTGGGAGGCAGTGTTGGAGAGGGAGAGAGGGATAAGTAAAAAGAGAGAAGGTTATGGGGGAAATGGGGAGTTGGAGTAGTCACAAATATTGACAGTGAGAAAGAACCAGATCAAGTGAGTGCCTACTCACATGGGAGGATTAAGAGGTCCAGTATGAGAGACCAAACAACAATGTGAGGATAAGGAGTTTAAGATAATGGAGGAAATATCTGAAGTGAGAAAGTTAGGAAGCCAGGGAGCAAAGTTGTCCAGGAATTTGGGGGGGGAGGGCCAGGGGGGTGATAAATGACAGCTACTAGAAGGCGAACAGATTGGAAGAGGTTTATGGCATGAACCTCAAGTGTAAAGAATGTAAAGGAATGATTTGTTTATGTTTTATATGTATTGATTTGTTCATGTATGGAGGTGTTAATTGTGGGGCCTGTAACTGGCAAAATAGACAGTGCATCCCCCCTCCTTCCATCCCTTCATTGGTTAACCTTCTTCTTTGACTGGTCTGTCTGTCCTCTACTGCAATTCAATGTCAATCACCTGGAGCTCTAGGGAGCGGTATTCTACTGTAAAGTGGCACTCCACCCATATGTTATGTTCTACGTTGTGACCTCAAATGTAGGTGGAGCGCCGCGGACCTGCAAGAACGAATCTCAGAGAGCCAATGAACAGGGAAGGCTTGTTTTTAAGAAGTGCTCCCTGTCCATCTGCCCACTGTTGTTGCGCAGACTGGTGCAGCTCTCCAGGCCGGCCCCTCTCGCTGTTCAAGCCCAGAACTCCAGATCCTGCTGTCTCCCCTGAAGGCTGCCTTGTTGAGTCTATGGGCCTAATTCAGCATGGATTACAAAAGCAAAATCTTTCTCTAATGGGCAAAACCATGTACACAGCGGGGGGGAGGGGGGGCAGATACAACATGTGCAGTGAGAGTAATGGTGCCCATACACTTGTGAGATTATCGGTACTATCCTTCGATTTCGACCACATCTGTGAGAGAAATCGAAGGATTGTATGCACATTTAAGGTACATTTTGACGCGATGCGCGGGCACGCCGGTCGAATATCGCTTCTCAAGATATTATGTGCTGCACATAATATTTCTTGCATTGCAGTGCGATCGCATGTGGTTTTAAACCCACATGAGATATATCGCACTGCGATGTGCAATGGGCACCCACCAGGAGCGGCCGTAGGCCGCTCCCACTCGGCGATGACGTGCCCATCACGTGATTACCATGCGATCTATCGCATGATCGCATGGTAACCACTTTGGTAGTTCAGGTGCGATTTGATCGCATCTGAACTGCCGCTGCGATGCCCTCGATGTCGCGTCGCGGGGCATCGCACAAGTGTATGGCCAGCATTAGAGTTGGGTGGGGTGTGTTCAAACTGAAATCAAAATTTCAGTGTAAAAATAAAGCAGCTAGTATTTACCCTGCACAGAAACAATATTACCCACCCAAATCTAACTCTCTCTGCATGTTACATTTGCCCCACTTGCAGTGCACATGGTTTTGCCCATTAGAGAAAGATTTTGCTTTTGCAATCCATGCTGAATTAGGTCCTATACTGTATGTATAGAAGGAGTTCAAAAAGTCCCTACACATTGACTGTGTGCTACAAAAGTCCCTCACAGAGAATGTGTGCTAAGTAATATTAGGGGTAGAGATGTGCACTGGAAATTTTTCGGTTTTGTGTTTTGGTTTTGGATTTAGATCCGCGGCCGTGTTTTGGATTCGGACGCATTTTGGCAAAACCTCCCTGAAAATTTTTTGTCGGATTCGGGTGTGTTTTGGGTTCGGGTGTTTTTTTTTTCAAAAACCCCTCAAAAACAGCTTAAATCATAGAATTTGGGGGTAATTTTGATCCCATAGTATTATTAACCTCAATAACCATAATTTTCACTCATTTCCAGTCTATTCTGAACACCTCACAATATTATTTTTAGTCCTAAAATTTGCACCGAGGTCGCTGGATGACTAAGCTAAGCGACCCAAGTGGGCGGCACAAACACCTGGCCCATCTAGGAGTGGCACTGCAGTGTCAGACAGTATGGCACTTAAAAAATTAGCCCCAAACATCACATGATGCAGAGATAAATAAAAAATAAAAAAGAGGTGCAAGATGGAATTGTCCTTGGACCCTCCCACCCACCCTTATGTTGTATAAACCAGACATGCACACTTTAACAAACCCATCATTTCAGCCACAGGGTTTGCCACACGACTGTGGCTGAAATGACTGGTTGGTTTGGGCCCCCACCAAAAAAGAAGCAATCAATCTCTCCTTGCACAAACTGGCTCTACAGAGGCAAGATGTCCACCTCATCCTCATCTTCCGATTCCTCACCCCTTTCACTGTGTACATCCTCCTCCTCACAAAGTATTAATTCATCCCCACAGGAATCCACCTGAGTTTCCTGCTAAGAAAGTATATTTGTTAGGTTTTTTATTTTCAGGGAGCACTGCTGGCAACAGACTCCCTGCATCGAGGGACTGAGGAGAGGGGAGCAGACCTACTTAAATGATAGGCTCTGCTTCTTAGGCTACTAGACACCATTAGCTCCAGAGGGTGTCGGAACACAGGTTCGCCCTGGACAATCGTCCCAGAGCCGCGCCGCCGTCCTCCTCACAGAGCCAGAAGAAAGAAGCCGGGTGAGTATGAGAATAAAGAAGGCTTCAAAAGGCGGCAGAAGACTTCGTGAGCTTCACTGAGGTAACGCACAGCACGGCAGCTGTGCGCCATTGCTCCCATACACCTCACATACTCCAGTCACTGTAAGGGTGCAGGGCGCAGGGGGGGCGCCCTGTGCAGCAATATAAACCTCTTATTTGGCAAAAGAGAGCATATATACAGCTGGACACTGTATATATGCATGAGCCCCCACCAATTTTACACTTTTAGCGGGACAGAAGCACGCCGTCGTGGGGTCGGGGCTTCTCCCTCAGCACTCACCAGCGCCATGTTTTTCTCCACAGCACCGCTGAGAGGAAGCTCCACGGACTCTCCCCTGCTTATACCACGGTAGAAGAGAGGGTTTTAAAGAAGAGGGGGGGCACATAATTTGGCGCAGATAATAATAACAGCGCTATGGGGTAAACATTAAATTGCTGTGTTTTTCCTGGTTCATATTGCGCTGGCATATTGTGTGCTGGCATACTCTCTCTCTCTGTCTCTCCAAAGGGCCTTGTGGGGGAACTGTCTTCAGAAGAGCATTCCCTGAGTGTGTGGTGTGTCGGGACGTGTGTGTCGACATGTCTGAGGTAAAAGGCTCTTATGGAGGAGATGGAGCAAATGTGTGTGTGTGTGGTGTCTCCGTCAACAACGCCGACGCCTGATTGGATATGTGAAATTAAGTGCTAAGATGAATTATTACACAAAAGATTAGATAGCAGTCAGGGAAGCTATCCATGTCTGTCCCTATGTCACAGAGATTTTCAGAGTCTCACAACGCTCACTATCCAAAATAATAGACACTGACATCGACACGGAGTCTGACTCCAGTGTCGACTACGATAATGCAAAGTACAGCCAAAACTGGCATAAAAGTATTCAATATATGATTATTGTAATAAAAGATGTTTTGCTTATCACTGATGACTCATCTGTCCCTGACATGAGGGTACACATGTTTAAGGGGAAGAAAGCTGAGGTAAATTTCCCTCCTCTCATGAAGAAAAAGAGCGGGAATCTCCAGACAAGAAGCTGCAGCTTCCCAAAAAGAATTCTCAGGGAGTATCCTTTCCCTAATGGGGCCAGGATAAGATGGGAATCTTCCCTTAGGGTGTACAAGGCATTGACACGTTTACCCAAAGAGGTAGCGCTGACTTTGCAGCTATCCTCAGGGATCCTGCATATAGCATGTAGTAAAGGTACTTTGAAGTCCATTTACACATTCTGGTACACTACTTAGACCGGCGATTGTGTCGGCATGGGTTTATAGCGCTGTAGCAGCGTAGACAGATATCTTATCAGTGGAGATTGAAACACTAGATAAGGATACCATGTTATTATCCCTAATATATATATATGTATATATATATATTTATATGTAAAAGATGTTGTCTTATATATATATATATAAGACATGCCAAAAGAGACGTTAGTCTACTGGGTTCTAGACTCAACGCTATGTCGATTTCTGCTAGACGTGTCCTGTGTCACATGCAGTGGACAGGTGATGCCGACTAAAAGAGGCATATGGAGTTGTTGCCTTACAAGGGCGAGGAATTGTTCGGAGAGGGCCTCTCGGATCTCGTCTCCACGGCTACGGCAGGTGAATCAAATTTTTGGCCCTATATTCCCTCACATTCTAAGAAAGTGCCTCATTATCAAATGCAGTCCTTTCGTTCCAATAAAAACAAGAGAGCACGTGGTTCGTCCTTTCTTGCCAGAGGTAAGGACGGAGGGAAAAAACTGCACAACACAGCTAGTTCCCAAGAACAGAAGTCCTCCCTGGCCTCTGCTAAATCCACCGCATGACGCTGGGGCTCCCCTGAGGGAGTCAGCTCCTGTGGGGGCACGTCTTCGACTGTTCAGCCACGTCTGGTTCCACTCACAGGTGGATCCATGGGCAATAGAAATTGTTTCTCAGGGTTACAAGCTGGAATTCGAAGAAGTGCCTCCTTGCCGGTTTTTTCAAATCGGCCCTACCGAAACAACCCCTGGAAAGGGAAATAGTGTTACATGCGATTCACAGATTGTGTCTGCAACAAGTGGTGGTAGAGGTTCCCCTGCTTCAAAGAGGGCAGGGATACTACTCAACTTTGTTTGTGGTTCCGAAACTGGACAGTTCGGTCAGAACCATTTTAAATTTAAAACCCCTGAACCTTTACTTAAAATGGTTCAAGTTCAAGATGGAATCACTCAGGGCGGTCATCGCCAGCCTAGAAGGGGGAGATTTTTTGGTATCTCTGGACATAAAGGATGCATACCTACATGTCCCCATATATCCTCCTCATCAGGCGTACCTGAAATGTGAGGTACAGGATTGTCATTACCAATTTCAGACATTGCCGTTTGGGCTTTCCACGGCCCCGAGAATTTTCACCAAGGTCATGGCGGAAATGATGGTGTTCCGGCGCAAGCAGGGTGTCACAATTATCCCGTACTTGGACAATCTCCTCATAAAAGTCAGATCACGGGAGAAGTTGCTGAGCAGCGTATCACTTTCACTGAATGTGTTACAGCGACACGGCTGGATTCTCAATATTCCAAAGTCGCAGCTGAATCCTACAACTCGTCTGCCCTTCTTGGGCATGATTCTGGACACAGACCAGAAAAGGTTTTTTCTTCCGAAGGGAAAAGCGCAGGAACTCATTACTCTAGTCATGAACTTGTTGAAACCACAACAAGTGTCAGTACATCATTGCACTCAAGTTCTGGAAAAGATGGTGGCAACATACGAAGCCATTCCATATGGCAAATTCCATGCAAGGGCCTTCCAATGGGACCTATTGGACAAATGGTCCGGGTCGTATCTGCGATTGCATCAGCGGTTCGCCTTGTCCCTCAGGGCCAGAGTATCTCTCCTGTGGTGGCTAAACAGTGCTCACCTTCTAGAGGGCCGCAGGTTCGGCATTCAGGACTGGATCCTGGTGACCACGGACGCGAGCCTCCGAGGTTGGGGAGCGGTCGCACAGGGAAGATATTTCCAAGGACTCTGGTCAAGTCAAGAGACTTGTCTTCACATCAACATCCTGGAACTAAGGGCCATATACAACGCCCTACGTCAAGCAGAGATCTTACTTCGCAATCGACCAGTTCTGATCCAGTCAGACAACATCACCGCAGTAGCTCATGTAAACCGCCAGGGCGGCACAAGGAGCAGAGTGGCAATGGCGGAAGCCACCAGAGTTCTTCGCTGGGCGGGGAATCATGTAAGCGCTCTGTCAGCAGTGTTCATTCCGGGAATGTACGACTGGGAAGCAGACTTCCTCAGCAGACACGCTCTGCATCTGGGAGAGTGGGGACTTCATCAGGAAGTCTTCGCGCAGATTGCAAGTCGGTGGGGACTACCCCAAATAGACATGATGGCATCCCGTCTCAACAAAAAGCTACAAAGGTATTGCACCAGGTCAAGAGACCCTCAGGCGGTAGCTGTAGACGCCCTAGTGACACCGTGGGTGTTCCAGTCGGTGTATGTGTTTCCTTCTCTTCCTCTCATACCCAAGGTGTTGAGGATAATAAGAAAAGAGGAGTGAGAGCAATTCTCATTGTTCCAGATTGGCCACGGAGGACCTGGTATCCGGATCTGCAAGAAATGCTCACAGAAGATCCGTGGCCTCTTCCTCTACGGCAGGACTTGTTACAACAAGGGGGTAAATTTACTAAGGTCCCGATTTTGACCGAGATGCCGTTTTTTCATCAAAGTGTCATCTCGGTAATTTACTAAACTCAAATCACGGCAGTGATGAGGGCATTCGTAATATTTGGAAGTCCTAGGAAAAAAATCACGAATGAATACACCATCGGTCAAAACGCGGCTGTTTAAGTATGAATCTCGGTCATTTACTAAGAAGTGCAAAGCAAAAAAAAAAAAAACACTGCCGTGAAAAATTACAACTCGTAAAAAAGTGCTTAAAAAAAACAGACCTGCTTTTTTTATTCGTGATTGGATAGGCATGCACGGATTCATGAGATCCGTGCATGTATATCAGTGGGAAGGGGTGGGAAAGTGATGATTTTTTCAAAAAAAATTGCGTGGGGTCCCCCCTCCTAAGCATAACCAGCCTCGGGCTCTTTGAGCCGATCCTGGTTGCAGAAATATGGGAAAAAAATTGACAGGGGTTCCCCCATATTTAAGCAACCAGCATCGGGCTCTGCGCCTGGTCCTGGTTCCAAAAATACGGGGGACAAAAAGAGTAGGGGTCCCCCGTATTTTTAAAACCAGCACCGGGCTCCACTAGCTGGACAGATAATGCCACAGCCGGGGGTCACTTTTATATAGTGCCCTGCGGCCATGGCATCAAAAATCCAACTAGTCACCCCTGGCCGGGGTACCCTGGGGGAGTGGGGACCCCTTCAATCAAGGGGTCCCCCCCCCAGCCACCCAAGGGCCAGGGGTGAAGCCCGAGGCTGTCCCCCCCCATCCAATGGGCTGCGGATGGGGGGGCTGATAGCCTTTGTTGTAAATGAAAAGATATTGTTTTAGTAGCAGTATTACAAGTCCCAGCAAGCCTCCCCCGCATGCTGGTACTTGGAGAACCACAAGTACCAGCATGCGGCGGAAAAACGGGCCCGCTGGTACCTGTAGTACTATTACTAAAAAAATACCCAAATAAACACAAGACACACACACCTTGGGGTACATTTACTAAGATTCGTATTTTCCAAATTCATGTCCAAGTTCAATCACGAATGACATCGACAGTGTAAAATTGCAACTTTTTGAATTGATTACGATGGATTTACTAAGCTGTCGTATTCGGGTTTTTCTTTTCTTCCGATGTCGATGTCATTCGTGGTTTTTTACCTATTTTTACGGCAGTGATTAGCAAAACACTGCCGACTTTTTTTACAATCAATCTCGGCCGGATCTGTGTGATCCGTGCTGGGTTTTTTTTTTTTTTTTTAAATTAAACACTGTAAAATAATAAAAAAAAAATGCGTGGGGTCCCCCCTCCTAAGCATAACCAGCCTCGGGCTCTTTGAGCCGATCCTGGTTGCAAAAATATGGTGAAAAAAATGACAGGGGTTCCCCCATATTTAAGCAACCAGCATCGGGCTCTGCGCCTGGTCCTGGTCCCAAAAATACGGGGGACAAAAATGAGTAGGGGTCCCCCGTATTTTTAAAACCAGCACCGGGCTCCACTAGCTGGACAGATAATGCCACAGCCGGGGGTCACTTTTATATAGTGCCCTGCGGCCGTGGCATCAAAAATCCAACTAGTCACCCCTGGCCGGGGTACCCTGGGGGAGTGGGGACCCCTTCAATCAAGGGGTCCCCCCCCCCAGCCACCCAAGGGCCAGGGGTGAAGCCCGAGGCTGTCCCCCCCCCCATCCAATGGGCTGCGGATGGGGAGGCTGATAGCCTTTGTTGTAAAAGAAAAGATATTGTTTTTAGTAGCAGTACTACAAGGCCCAGCAAGCCTCCCCCGCATGCTGGTACTTGGAGAACCACAAGTACCAGCATGCGACGGAAAAACGGGCCCGCTGGTACCTGTAGTACTACTACTAAAAAAATACCCAAAAAAAGACAAGACACACACACCGTGAAAGTATAATTTTATTACATACATACACACATACATACATACTTACCTTAAGTTCCCACGCAGGTCGGTCCTCTTCTCCAGTAGAATCCAAGGGGTACCTGTTGAAGAAATTATACTCACGAGATCCAGGGGTCCAGGCTCCTCGGGAAATCCAGGGGTAATCCACGTACTTGACAAAAAAAACAAAACGGTGTCCCGAGCCACGAACTGAAAGGGGACCCATGTTTGCACATGGGTCACCTTTCCACGAATGCCAGAAAGCCACTCTGACTTCTGTCTAAGTGGGTTTCTTCAGCCAATCAGGGAGCGCCACGTTGTAGCACTCTCCTGATCAGCTGTGTGGTCCTGTCCTCACTGACAGGCAGCACACGGCAGTGTTACAATGTAGCGCCTATGCGCTACATTGTAACCAATGATGGGAACTTTCTGCCCTGCGGTTGACCTAAAGTGACGTCACCGCTGAGCAGAAAGTTCCCATCATTGGTTACAATGTAGCGCATAGGCGCTACATTGTAACACTGCCGTGTGCTGCCTGTCAGTGAGGACAGGACCACACAGCTGATCAGGAGAGTGCTACAACGTGGCGCTCCCTGATTGGCTGAAGAAACCCACTTAGACAGAAGTCAGAGTGGCTTTCTGGCATTCGTGGAAAGGTGACCCATGTGCAAACATGGGTCCCCTTTCAGTTCGTGGCTCGGGACACCGTTTTGTTTTTTTTGTCAAGTACGTGGATTACCCCTGGATTTCCCGAGGAGCCTGGACCCCTGGATCTCGTGAGTATAATTTCTTCAACAGGTACCCCTTGGATTCTACTGGAGAAGAGGACCGACCTGTGTGGGAACTTAAGGTAAGTAGTATGTATGTATGTGTGTATGTATGTAATAAAATTATACTTTCACGGTGTGTGTGTCTTGTCTTTTTTTGGGTATTTTTTTAGTAGTAGTACTACAGGTACCAGCGGGCCCGTTTTTCCGTCGCATGCTGGTACTTGTGGTTCTCCAAGTACCAGCATGCGGGGGAGGCTTGCTGGGCCTTGTAGTACTGCTACTAAAAACAATATCTTTTCTTTTACAACAAAGGCTATCAGCCTCCCCATCCGCAGCCCATTGGATGGGGGGGGACAGCCTCGGGCTTCACCCCTGGCCCTTGGGTGGCTGGGGGGGGGGACCCCTTGATTGAAGGGGTCCCCACTCCCCCAGGGTACCCCGGCCAGGGGTGACTAGTTGGATTTTTGATGCCACGGCCGCAGGGCACTATATAAAAGTGACCCCCGGCTGTGGCATTATCTGTCCAGCTAGTGGAGCCCGGTGCTGGTTTTAAAAATACGGGGGACCCCTACTCTTTTTGTCCCCCGTATTTTTGGGACCAGGACCAGGCGCAGAGCCCGATGCTGGTTGCTTAAATATGGGGGAACCCCTGTCATTTTTTTTCCCATATTTCTGCAACCAGGATCGGCTCAAAGAGCCCGAGGCTGGTTATGCTTAGGAGGGGGGACCCCACGCAATTTTTTTAGAAAAAATAAGCACTTTCCCACCCCTTCCCACTGATATACATGCACGGATCTCATGGATCCGTGCATGCCTATCCAATCACGAATAAAAAAAAAAGGTCTGTTTTTTTTTAGCACTTTTTTACGAGTTGTAATTTTTCACGGCAGTGTTTGTTCTTTTTTTGCTTTGCACTTCTTAGTAAATGACCGAGATTCATACTTAAACAGCCGCGTTTTGACCGATGGTGTATTCATTCGTAATTTTTTACCTGAACTTGCAAAAAATTACGAATGCCCTCATCACTGCCGTGATTAGTGCTTAGTAAATTACCGAGATGACACTTTGATGAAAAAACGGCATCTCGGTCAAAATCGGGAGCTTAGTAAATTTCCCCCCTTGAAAGTAAAGATTTATTACATACATGCACACAAACATACATACATACTTACCTTATGTTCACACGCAGGTCGGTCCTCTTCTCCAGTAGAATCCAAGGGGTACCTGTTGAATAAATTACACTCACCAGATCCAGGGTCCCAGGCTCCTCGTCGCATCCATGTGTAATCCACGTACTTGAATAAAATAACAAAACGGATTCCCGAGCCACGAACTGAAAGGGGCCCCATGTTTTCACATGGGACTCCTTTCCCCGAATGCCAGAAACCCACTCTGACTTCTGTCTAAGTGGGTTTCCTCAGCCAATCAGGGAGCGCCACGTTGTAGCACTCTCCTGATCGGCTGTGTGCTCCTGTACTGAGTGACAGGCGGCACACGGCAGTGTTACAATGTAGCGCCTATGCGCTCCATTGTAACCAATGGTGGGAACTTTCTGCCCTGCGGTTGACCTAAAGTGACGTCACCGCTGAGCAGAAAGTTCCCACCATTGGTTACAATGAAGCGCATAGGCGCTACATTGTAACACTGCCGTGTGCCGCCTGTCAGACAGTACAGGAGCACACAGCCGATCAGGAGGGTGCTACAACGTAGCGCTCCCTGATTGGCTGAAGAAACCCACTTAGACATCAGTCAGAGTGGGTTTCTGGCATTCGGGGAAAGGAGTCCCATGTGAAAACATGGGGCCCCTTTCAGTTCGTGGCTCGGGTGTCCGTTTTGTTATTTTATTCAAGTACCTGGATTACAAATGGTTGCCCCGAGGACCCTGGGACCCGGGATCTGGTGAGTAGAATTTATTCAACAGGTACCCCTTGGATTCTACTGGAGAAGAGGACAGACCCTCGTGTGAACATAAGGTAAGTATGTATGTATGTTTGTGTGCATGTATGTAATAAATCTTTACTTTCACGGTGTGTGTGTCTTGTCTTTTTTTGGGTATTTTTTTAGTAGTAGTACTACTACAGGTACCAGCGGGCCCGTTTTTCCGCCGCATGCTGGTACTTGTGGTTCTCCAAGTACCAGCATGCGGGGGAGGCTTGCTGGGCCTTGTAGTACTGCTACTAAAAACAATATCTTTTCATTATCACAAAAGGCTATCAGCCTCCCCATCCGCAGCCCATTGGATGGGGGGGACAGCCTCGGGCTTCACCCCTGGCCCTTGGGTGGCTGGGGGGGGGACCCCTTGATTGAAGGGGTCCCCACTCCCCCAGGGTACCCCGGCCAGGGGTGACTAGTTGGATTTTTGATGCCACGGCCGCAGGGCACTATATCAAAGTGACCCCCGGCTGTGGCATTATCTGTCCAGCTAGTGGAGCCCGGTGCTGGTTTTAGAAATACGGGGGACCCCTACTCTTTTTGTCCCCCGTATTTTTGGAACCAGGACCAGGCGCAGAGCCCGATGCTGGTTGCTTAAATATGGGGGAACCCCTGTCATTTTTTCCCCCATATTTTTGCAACCAGGATCGGCTCAAAGAGCCCGAGGCTGGTTATGCTTAGGAGGGGGGACCCCACGCAATTTTTTTTTTGGATTTTACAGTGTTTAATTTAAAAAAAAAAAAAAAAATGAACCCCAGCACGGATCACACAGATCCGGCCGAGATTCATTGTAAAAAAGTCGGCAGTGTTTTGCTAATCACTGCCGTAAAAATTAAAAAAAAAACACGAATGACATCGATATCGGAACAAAAGAAAAACCCGAATACGACAGCTTAGTAAATCCGTTGTAACCAATTCAAAAAGTTGCAGTTTTACACTTTCGATGTCATTCGTGATTATTCTCCCACCAAATCGGGAGAATTACGAATCTTAGTAAATTTACCCCAAGGTCTCTGTCTGTTCCAAGACTTACCGTGGCGGCATTTGACGGCATGGCGGTTGAACGCCGGATCCTAGCGGAAAAAGGTATTCCGGATGAGGTCATTCCTACGCAAATAAAGGCTAGGAAGGACGTGACATCTAAACATTATCACCGAATATGGAGAAAATATGTTTCTTGGTGTGAGGCCAGGAATGCTCCTACGGAAGAATTCCACCTGGGCCGTTTTCTTCGTTTCCTACAAACTGGAGTGAATTTGGGCCTAAATTTAAGCTTCATTAAAAGTTCAGATTTCGGCCTTATCCATTTTCTTGTACCTCCGGTGGCGCCTTGGGACCTTAACGTGGTGTTAAGTTTCCTTAAGTCACATTGGTTTCTAGTGATGATCGGATTCGGTTTTACTCGGTTTTACTCGGTTCTCAAAACGGCATCTTATTGGCTCACGGATGTCACGTGTTTTGGATAGCCAATAAGATGCCGTTTTGAGAACCGAGTAAAACCGAGTAAAACCGAATCCGCTCATCTGTGGTTTAAACCACTTAAGACAGTGGAGTTGAAATATCTCACCTGGATGGTGGTCATGTTGTTAGCCTTGGTTTCGGCTAGGCGAGTTTCGGAATTGGCGGCTTTATCACATAAAAGCCCCTATCTGGTTTTCCATATGGATAGAGCGGAATGGCGGACCCGTCATCAATTCCTACCTAAGGTGGTCTCATCCTTTCATATGAACCAACCTATTGTCGTGCCTGTGGCTACACGTGACTTGGAGGATTCCGAGTCCCTTGATGTGGTCAGGGCTTTGAAAATTTACGTGGCCAGAACGGCTAGGATCAGAAAAACAGATGCACTGTTTGTCCTGTATGCAGCCATCAAAGTTGGCGGCCCTGCTTCAAAGCAGACTATTGCTCGCTGAATCTGTAACACGATTCAGCAGGCGCATTCTACGGCAGGATTGCCGTTACCAAAATCGGTTAAGGCCCATTCCACTAGGAAGGTGGGCTCTTCTTGGGCGGCTGCCCGAGGGGTCTCGGCACTACAGTTGTGCCGGGCTGCTACTTGGTCGGGGCAAAACACATTTGCAAAGTTCTATAAGTTTGATACCCTGGCTGAGGAGGACCTCCTGTTTGCTCAATCGGTACTGCAGAGTCATCCGCACTCTACCGCCCGTTTGGGAGCTTTGGTATAATCCCCATGGTCCTTACGGAGTCCCCAGCATCCTCTAGGACGTTAGAGAAAATAAGATTTTAAACTTACCGGTAAATCTATTTCTCGTAGTCCGTAGAGGATGCTGGGCGCCCGTCCCAAGTGCGGACTACTTCTGCAAGACTTGTATATAGTTATTGCTTACATAAGGGTTATGTTATATTTTCATCGGTCTTGGACTGATGCTATGTTGTTGTTTTCATACTGTTAACTGGGTAGTTTATCACGAGTTATACGGTGTGATTGGTGTGGCTGGTATGAATCTTGCCCTTGGATTAACAAAAATCATTTCCTCGTACTGTCCATCTCCTCTGGGCACAGTTTCTCTAACTGAGGTCTGGAGGAGGGGCATAGAGGGAGGAGCCAGTGCACACCCAGAGTCAAGTTCTTTCTTAAAGTGCCCATGTCTCCTGTGGAGCCCGTCTATTCCCCATGGTCCTTACGGAGTCCCCAGCATCCTCTACGGACTACGAGAAATAGATTTACCGGTAGGTTTAAATCTTATTTTTTCCTGCCAGTATACGTACGGACTGTCTGACGTGCCTACTTTGATGCGGTCACTCATATAATCCTCCACCATTCTTTCAATGGTGACAGAATCATATGCAGTGACAGTAGACGACATGTCAGTAATCGTTGGCAGGTCCTTCAGTCTGGACCAGATATCAGCACTTGCTCCAGACTGCCCTGCATCACCGCCAGCGGGTGGGCTCAGAATTCTTAGCCTTTTCCTCGCAGCCCCAGTTGTGGGAGAATGTGAAGGAGGAGCTGTTGACGGGTCACGTTCCGCTTGAGTTGACAAGTGTCTCACCAGCAGGTCTTTGCACCTCTGCACACTTGTGTCTGCCGGAAAGAGAGATACAACGTAGGCTTTAAACCTAGGATCAAGCACGGTGGCCAAAATGTAGTGCTCTAATTTCAACAGATTGACCACCCGTGAATCCTGGTTAAGCGAATTAAGGGCTCCATCCACAAGTCCCACATGCCTAGCGGAATCGCTCCGTTTTAGCTCCTCCTTCAATCTCTCCAGCTGCTTCTGCAAAAGCCTGATGAGGGGAATGACCTGACTCAGGCTGGCAGTGTCTGAACTGACTTCACGTGTGGCAAGTTCAAAGGGTTGCAGAACCTTGCACAACGTTGAAATTTTTCTCCACTGCACTTGAGTTAGGTGCATTCCCCCTCCTTTGCCTATTGTAGGCAGATGTATAGGCTTGAATGTCCTTTTGCTGCTCCTCCATCCTCTGAAGCATATAGAGGGATGAATTCCACCTCGTTACCACCTCTTGCTTCAGATGATGGCGGGGCAGGTTCAGGAGTGTTTGCTGGTGCTCCAGTCTTCGGCACGCGGTGGCTGAATGCCGAAAGTGGCCCGCAATTCTTCGGGCCACAGACAGCATCTCTTGCATGCCCCTGTTGTTTTTTAAATAATTCTGCACCACCAAATTCAATGTATGTGCAAAACATGGGACGTGCTGGAATTTACCCACATGTAATGCACGCACAATATTGGTGGCGTTGTCCGATGTCACAAATCCCCAGGAGAGTACAATTGGGGTAAGCCATTCTGCGATGATGTTCCTCAGTTTCCGTAAGAGGTTGTCAGCTGTGTGCCTCTTATGGAAAGTGGTTATACAAAGCGTAGCCTGCCTAGGAACGAGTTGGCGTTTGCGAGATGCTGCTACTGATGTCGCCGCTGCTGTTCTTGCTGCGGGAGGCAATACATCTACCCAGTGGGCTGTCACAGTCATATAGTCCTGAGTCTGCCCTGCTCCACTTGTCCACATGTCCGTGGTTAAGTGGACATTGTGTACAACTGCAGTTTTTAGGACACTGGTGACTCTTTTTCTGACGTCTGTGTACATTCTCGGTATCGCCTGCCTAGAGAAGTGGAACCTAGATGGTATTTGGTACCGGGGACACAGTACCTCAAGCAATTCTCTAATTCCCTGTGAATTAACGGTGGATACCGGACACACGTTTAACACCAACACAGCTGCCAAGACATGAGTTATCTGCTTTGCTGCAGGATGACTGCTGTGATATTTCATCTTCCTCACAAAGGACTGTTGGACAGTCAATTGCTTACTGGAAGTAGTACAAGTGGTCTTCTGACTTCCCCTCTGGGATGACAATCGACTCCCAGCAGCAACAACAGCAGCGCCAGCAGCAGTAATAATAATAATAATAATAATTTCATTTATATAGCGCTCTTTCTCCAATAGGACTCAAGGCGCTTAACAGATACATAGCATAATATAGTACAGAAAATAATGAAGTACATTTTCATAAAATACAGAAGCATGAAGATACTAAAAGGGACATTTTGGAAATGCTTGAGTAAACAGAAAAGTCTTGAGTCTACTATTGAAGGATTCTATAGTTGGGGCCTCTCGCACTGTGCGGGGAAGTGAGTTCCATAGAGTCGGAGCCGCATGACTAAAACCTCGACCCCCAGATGAATTATGGAAGATTCTAGGTACTGCTAAAAGTCCTTCATCTACAGATCGCAGTAATCGAGTGGGGCAGTATGGGGTCAGAAGCTGTTTCAGGTACCTTGGGCCTTGGTCATGTAATGCTTTGAAACTCAGTAAGCCAATCTTGAAGATGATTCGCCATCGTACAGGCAGCCAGTGAAGGGAGTAGAGGATGGGTGTTATGTGGCTAGAATGGGGCTGGTTGGTTAATAGCCTGGCAGCTGTGTTTTGCACCAGCTGTAAGCGCTGCAATTCTTTTGCTGGTAGACCAAGGTAGAGGGCATTACAGTAGTCTAAACGAGATGATACAAATGCATGTATGACTTTTGGCATATCATCTGAGGGAATTAAGTGCTTGATTCTGACTATGTTCCTCAGGTGAAAGTATGAGGATTTGATTGTGGCTGATATCTGATGTTTAAGTGTCAAGCCACCATCCAGGACAACGCCAAGATTCCGCACATGATCACTGGTCTGTAATTCTGAATCCCCGAGTGTAAGTCCAGTTGGTTGGCTATGCTGCAGTCTTGTCCTCTGATGTTGCGGTCGTATCATAAGGACCTCTGTATTATCCGGGTTCAGTCGCAGCCAACTGGCGCTCATCCACTCCTGTAGTTCAGCTAGACAGCCATTTAGGGTTGCTATTGGGTTATCAGTGCCCGGAGCAAAGGACAAGTACAGTTGTGTATCATCTGCATAGCAGTGGTAGACCAGGCCATGGCGCCTGATTATTTCGCCCAATGGGAGCGTTACACTCAAGGATCCATCGGACGAATCCCAGTTAGGAGAGGACTCGTCAGACTTGCCAGTGACATGGCCTGCAGGACTATTGGCATTCCTGTCTAAGGAGGAAATTGACACTGAGGGAGTTGGTGGTGTGGTTTGCAGGAGATTGGGTACAAGAGGAAGGGATTTAGTTGTCAGTGGACTGCTTCCACTGTCACCCAAAGTTTTTGAACTTGTCCATGACTTCTGATGAATGCGCTCCAGGTGACGTATAAGGGAGGATGTTCCTAGGTGGTTAACGTCCTTACCCCTACTTATTACAGCTTGACAAAGGCAACACACAGCTTGACACCAGTTGTCCGCATTTGTGTTGAAATAATTCCACACCGAAGAGGTGATATTTTTTTTGTAATTTGACCAGGCATGTCAATGGCCATATTCATCCCACGGACAACAGGTGTCTCCCCGGGTGCCTGACTTAAACAAACCACCTCACCATCAGAATCCTCCTTGTCAATTTCCTCTTTAGCGCCAGCAACACCCATATCCTCATCCTGGTGTACTTCAACAGTGACATCTTCAATTTGACTACCAGGAACTGGACTGTGGGTGCTCCTTCCAGCACTTGCAGGGGGCGTGCAAATGGTGGAAGGTGCCACCTCATCCCATCCAGTGTTGGGAAGGTCAGGCATCGCAACCGACACAATTGGACTCTCCTTGGGGATTTGTGATTTAGAAGAACGCACAGTTCTTTGCTGTGCTTTTGCCAGCTTAAGTCTTTTCATTTTTCTAGCGGGAGGATGAGTGCTTCCATCCTCATGTGAAGCTGAACCACTAGCCATGAACATAGGCCAGGGCCTCAGCCGTTCCTTGCCACTCCGTGTCGTAAATGGCATATTGGCAAGTTTACGCTTCTCCTCAGATACTTTTAATTAAGATTTTTGGGTCATTTTACTGAACTTTTGTTTTTTGGATTTTACATGCTCTCTACTATGACATTGGGCATCGGCCTTGGCAGACGACATTGATGGCATTTCATCGTCTCGGCCATGACTAGTGGCAGCAGCTTCAGCACTAGGTGGAAGTAAATCTTGATCTTTCCCTATTTTACCCTCCACATTTTTGTACTCCATTTTTTAATGTGTGGAATTATATGTCAGTAATATATCAATAGCAATGGCCTACTGTACTGTACTATATATGTATACTGCTGGTCACCAAAATGCTGCACTGTCCTACTATATACTGCTCACAATAATGCAGCACAGAGATAGTATACTTGACACAGAGCTGCAAGATACAGCAATGGCCTACTGTACTGTACTATATATGTATACTGCTGGTCACCAAAATGCTGCACTATCCTACTATATACTGCTCACAATAATGCAGCACAGTGATAGTATACTTGACACAGAGCTGCAAGATACAGCAATGGCCTACTGTACTGTACTATATATGTATACTGCTGGTCACCAAAATGCTGCACTGTCCTACTATATACTGCTCACAATAATGCAGCACAGATAGTATACTTGACAGAGCTGCAAGATCCAGCAATGGCCTACTGTATTGTACTATATATGTATACTGCTGGTCACCAAAATGCTGCACTGTCCTACTATATACTGTTCACAATAATGCAGCACAGAGATAGTATACTTGACACAGAGCTGCAAGATACAGCAATGGCCTACTGTACTGTACTATATATGTAAACTGCTGGTCACCAAAATGCTGCACTGTCCTACTATATACTGCTCACAATAATGCAGCACAGAGATAGTATACTTGACACAGAGCTGCAAGATACAGCAATGGCCTACTGTACTGTACTATATATGTATACTGCTGGTCACCAAAATGCTGCACTGTCCTACTATATACTGCTCACAATAATGCAGCACAGAGATAGTATACTTGACACAGAGCTGCAAGATACAGCAATGGCCTACTGTACTGTACTATATGTATACTGCTGTTCAACAAAATGCTGCACTGTCCTACTATATACTGCTCACAATAATGCAGCACAGAGATAGTATACTTGACACAGAGCTGCAAGATACAGCAATGGCCTACTGTACTGTACTATATATGTATACTGCTGGTCACCAATGCTGCCCTGTCCTACTATATACTGCTCACAATAATGCAGCACAGAGATAGTATACTTGACACAGAGCTGCAAGATACAGCAATGGCCTACTGTACTATATGTATACTGCTGGTCACCAAAATGCTGCACTGTCCTACTATATACTGCTCACAGTAATGCAGCACAGAGATAGTATACTTGACACAGAGCTGCAAGATACAGCAATGGCCTACTGTACTGTACTATATGTATACTGCTGGTCACCAAAATGCAGTACACTGAGCACAGATATTTGCAGCACACTGAGCACAGATATGGAGCATTTTCAGGCAGAGAATGTAGATATTTTCAGCACACTGAGCACAGATATTTGAAGCACACTGAGCACAGATATTTGCTGCACACTGAGCACAGATTACGGAGTTTTTCAGGGAGAGAACGCAGCCACGTCCTCTCTGTTCAATCTCCAATGCACGAGTGAAAATGGCAGCGACACGCGGCTCTTTATATAGAATACGAATCTCACGAGAATCCGACAGCGGGATGATGACGTTCGGGCGCGTTCAGGTTAACCAAGCAAGGCGGGAAGATCCGAGGCTGCCTCGGAACCGTGTAAAATAGGTGAAGTTCGGGGGGGTTCGGATCTCGGAGAACCGAACCCGCTCATCTCTAATTGGGGGTAATTCAGAGTTGAACGCAGCAGCAAATTTGTTAGCAGATGGGCAAAATCATGTGCAGTGCAGGTGGGGCATATATAACATTTGCAGAGAAAGTTAGATTTGGGTGGGTTATATTGTTTCTGTGCAGGGTAAATACTATCTGCTTTATTTTTACACTGCAATTTAGATTTCAATTTGAACACACCCCACCCAAATCTAACTCTCTCTGCACATGTTATATCTGCCTCCCCTGCAGTGCACATGGTTTTGCCCAGCTGCTAACAAAGTTCCTGCTGCGATCAACTCGGAATTACCCCCCTGGTTTTGCCCAACTGCTAACAAATTTGCTGCTGCAATCAACTCTAAATTAGGCCCATTTTTTCTAAGTATTTTATTTACATGATATAAAAAAGAATTTGTTATGTATTTGTTAGAGATGTGCGCCCAACCATATTTGCTGGTTTTGGTTCTAATGTGTCACCGGATTTTTGTTTTAGATTCGGTCTTGCATTTCGCCCATGACTGTTTTTGGCTTTTTATTTTTCCCATAAACTGAAAAAATAAAAAGTTAAAATCACATTATTTGATCTTTTTTTTTGTGCCTAGAGTATTACTAACCTCAATAACATTAATTTCCACAAATTTTCAGTCAATTTTGACCACCTCATAGATCACATGTACAAATAAATTAGACAATATACTTTTAGGTTTTTTTCACACTGTGTGGAGTCACCTTCCACGCACACTGGGGTACTACAGCATACTGGGGTGCAGTGTACAGTACAAACAAATTACATTTTTATTTTTTGGAACTGGCACACTGTGTGGAGTCAGACCACTTTTTACTCACATGCACTAGGCTAAAACAGCATACTGGGTAGCAGTACACTGTACAAAAAGATAAAAATTTTTTTATTTATTTTACTTTTTTAAATTATTTAATTTTTTTTGCTGACAAATATGAAGTCACAGTATAAATGCAGTGGGTGGGGTCTGTGGAGTCAGTGCAGCACCACTGTGATGGAATTAGACTAAAGGCCCATAAACACTGGGCGATTTTGAGCTGAAAGCAGCTCACTTTTGGTGTGTTGAGCCGCCCAGTTTTATGCACAAGCAATGAGTGGTGAGCGCTGATGCGCGCTCCCGCTTCATCGCTGGCAGCTGCCGTTCATCTATTGGTATTACCAGTAGATGAACGGCAGGGTGAGTGGCTGTCCATAGTGTCCTGCTATAGAAAGCCGCTCACCCCCGCTGACATCGCTGGGCAGGGGGGGAAAGCGCTCAGTGTGTATGCACTGAGCACTTTTCAGCCCAGCGATGTCAGCAATCATCGCTGTGCATAGACGCTGGGCAAAAATGCCCAGTGTGTATGCACCTTAAGGGGACTGGACACAGCTACTCAGACACAGGCTCAGCTCAGCCACTTAGATGGACAGAGTGACAGAACAAGCCCCCTAGATGGACACAGTGACTGCAGCATAGCCCTTTAGATGGATACAGTGACAGCAGAACAGCCCCTCAGATGGACACGGTGACAGCACTTGTATTCCGCACAGCCGCTTGGATGGAAACAGCAGAGAAGAGCACAGCATTCAGCAGTGTGACTCAAATGAAATGGCGCCGAGTACCGGCCGCGGCTCCCTTATATGAAATCCAAAGCCCATGAGAATCCAATGCCGGGAGGCTAATGTCCTCTATGGTCTCCCACCGCTGCAGAGGAGATCTGCTAACAAGACAGCGCTCACTGCATACTTGCCTACTTTAAAAAATGCATTTCAGGGAGATTGTTACAGTAACACCTATACGTGCAGATGTGTCATAAAATGACTTATATCCAACTGTAAACGAGCCACAAAGCAATTATTCTCTTCAGGGAGTTGGGGAGATTGCTGCTATTTTAGGGAGTCTCCCTGACAATCACGGAGATTTGGATAGTATGGCTCACTGTGGAGGGACTATCTGAACGCATTGGGTATGTGTGACCTGTGGCGGTCACATAAACCTAAACCATCTGAACTCCTTGTATAATCATTTATTTTGTTTTGGTGTTTGTTATGTTTCCAATTTGCAATTTAGGTAACATTCCAATATCTTGATTCACTTTTGCAATTCAGAGAAAGCCCTGAAGCCAAAATAATTGGTAAGGCACACAATAACTCTGTGATATTGACCGATACACAGATTCAATTAAATGTGATGTTCACTTTTAGTGGTTATTACATTCTCCCATTTGTCGTACATTTAGCAATGTTTCTTTGTAAGAAATTGCACTATAATTAAGTGTGCAGGATACGATACATTTAATAAAAAAAAGTACACAATGTGGTTTTGAGAATGAATGCTTCCTGTTACCTGGGTATCTCTGCTAAGCAGCACTGGTGTTCAGGATTCAGCAGAAGGAAGGCTGTGGCACTCATGGGAAGGAACCTGTAAACATGCACATTACTCGGTGCCTGTGCTGGGTGCACAGATGGGAACTAATGAAAGAAAGCTTTATAAGTATAGGTATGCTGCAGTGTGCAATAGTATTACAGTGACTGTGGAAGAACTCTATCTATTCCTTTGTATTCTTTGAAAAATTATTATATCCCATAAACAGCATAGCGACATGATATATATATATATGATAATTTTTACAATAACTGGATCCAACCCTGTTACAATGATCCACTGTGTTGCTTACTATTGCAAAAATCTTTTCGTGGAGACAACCAGAGCTGACCTTATTGATCGGTTTTTAAGACTTAAAGAAGGAATTGGCAACTAGGACTCAGGAGGTTGACATGCTGATGGTTTATATGTATATTTATAGGCTGCACAAATGTCTATATTTCACTTCCAAGGTCCATAGTTGATTGGGAAATTACAGCTCTAAACAATGCATGGCTCCGCCAAAATGCATTTGAAGGGTTGTGTTGACTATTCATGCAGTTTAATTATATGTTCTTTCCTTGTTAATTACTGCAATTAAAGAGACACAGTGGCTTCTCTGAAATAAAGATGTCACTGAAGGAGCTTTTCAATCTTAAACTGAAAATGTATAGAGAGGATTTCATACATGTAAGACTGTAAGCAATATTTACATCACAATATTACAGCATAAATAAACTGTAAAATACGTTCAGGGCCGGTTCTAGTCCTTGTGGCGCCCCGGACGAAAAGAGGGGCGTGGCTTCATACAGGGGCATGGTCAGTTACGCCCCCTGTAGAGTTGTGCCACCATTTGTGCCCCATGTAGAGTTGTGCCCCCATTTGTGCCCCCTGTAGAGTAGCGCGATTACAAAAAAAATACACAAAAAAACCCATTAATTAATACTTACTATCCCCGCTCCTGATTCCCGACCGCTGCTGACCTCCGCCGGCGCCGCTCCTCGGATCTATGAGAGAGACGTCATGACGTCTCTCCCACAGAACAGCATAGACACTAGAGGTCAATTATGACCCCTAGCGTCTATGTGCCAGTCCCACAATGCTGTATAGTGCGCGATGACGTCATCGCGCACCGCAGAGCAAAGGTCCTCTCCACGAAGGGAAACTAGACGGGTATCGTAACCCGTCTAGTTTCCTTCACAGCGCCACACAGCACCGGGGGACACTGACAAACAATAGCGGCTCTTTCCATGGCACGGCACCCTCCGGATGGTGCCGGCGCCCTCCGGAAGGCGGCGCCCTGGGCAAAACTCCTGTGTGCCCGTAGCAAGATCCACTACTGAATACATTTCCAGAGTAGCATATAGGCAGTGTAGGCACCGGCCTATGGGCCCCGGCCTTTTAGGGGCTCCACAACAATGGATAAAAATATTAGATTTGATCTTGAAAGAAAAATACAATCAAGGTCTGTTAAATTTTTCTAAAACATAGAAAAAAATGAATGAACTCAAAGAAATTAAAACTTTACATTAAAGACTCTATAGAGCAAATACTGTATTAATGTATTGTACCCATTATCAACTTAAAGTACACAGTGGCGGTTCTTGCCACGGGCAAGCGGTACTTTTGCCCGGGGCGCCGCCTTCCGGAGGGCGCCGGCGCCATCCGGAGGGCGCCGAACCAGGGCAAGATCCGCCACTGTGCCCCCCGTAGTGCCCTGCTGTGCCCCCCCGCTTTGAAGGGAACCAGACGCGTAGCGTCTAGTTTCCCTTCATGGAGAGGACCTTAGTTGTGCGGTGCGCGATGACGTCATCGCGCACCGCACAGCAAAGGTCCTCTCCATGAAGGGAAACTAGACGCTACGGTCTAGTTTCCCTTCGTCTAGAGGACCTTTGCTGTGCGATGCACGATGACGTCATCGCGCACCGCACAGCATAGTGGCACAGACACTAGGGGTCATAATTGACCTCTAGTGTCTATGCTGTTCTATGGGAGAGACGTAATAACGTCTCTCCCATAGATCGAAGAGAACAGAAGAGAGGAGGAGAGGAGAAGAGCGGCGCCGCCGGCGGAGGGGGTCTGGATCAGGAACGGGGATGGTAAGTATACTTTCTCTATCGTCCTAGTGGATGCTGGGGTTCCTGAAAGGACCATGGGGAATAGCGGCTCCGCAGGAGACAGGGCACAAAAAGTAAAGCTTTAGGATCAGGTGGTGTGCACTGGCTCCTCCCCCTATGACCCTCCTCCAAGCCTCAGTTAGATTTTTGTGCCCGGCCGAGAAGGGTGCAATCTAGGTGGCTCTCCTAAAGAGCTGCTTAGAAAAGTTTAGCTTAGGTTTTTTATTTTACAGTGAGTCCTGCTGGCAACAGGATCACTGCAACGAGGGACTTAGGGGAGAAGAAGTGAACTCACCTGCGTGCAGGATGGATTGGCTTCTTTGGCTACTGGACATTAGCTCCAGAGGGACGATCACAGGTACAGCCTGGATGGTCACCGGAGCCTCGCCGCCGACCCCCTTGCAGATTGTGAAACAAGAAGAAGGTCCAGAATCGGCGGCATGAAGACTCCTCAGTCTTCTTAAGGTAGCGCACAGCACTGCAGCTGTGCGCCATTTCCTCTCAGCACACTTCACACGGCAGTCACTGAGGGTGCAGGGCGCTGGAAGGGGGGCGCCCTGGGAGGCAATGAAAACCTATTTTTGGCTAAAAATACCTCACATATAGCCTCCGGGGGCTATATGGAGATATTTAACCCCTGCCAGAATCCGTTAAGAGCGGGAGACGAGGCCGCCGAAAAAGGGGCGGGGCCTATCTCCTCAGCACACAGCGCCATTTTCCCTCACAGAAAGGCTGGAGGGAAGGCTCCCAGGCTCTCCCCTGCACTGCACTACAGAAACAGGGTTAAAACAGAGAGGGGGGGCACTAATTTGGCGTTAGAAATATATAAAAAAGATGCTATAAGGGAAAACACTTATATAAGGTTGTCCCTATATAATTATAGCGTTTTTGGTGTGTGCTGGCAAACTCTCCCTCTGTCTCTCCAAAGGGTTAGTAGGTCCTGTCCTCTATCAGAGCATTCCCTGTGTGTGTGCTGTGTGTCGGTACGTGTGTGTCGACATGTATGAGGATGATGTTGGTGAGGAGGCGGAGCAATTGCCTGTAATGGTGATGTCACTCTCTAGGGAGTCGACACCGGAATGGATGGCTTATTTAGGGAATTACGTGATAATGTCAACACGCGGCAAGGTCGGTTGACGACATGAGACGGCCGACAAACAATTAGTACCGGTCCAGACGTCTCAAAAACACCGTCAGGGGTTTTAAAACGCCCGTTTACTTTAGTCGGTCGACACAGACACAGACAGGGACACTGAATCCAGTGTCGACGGTGAATAAACAAACGTATTCCTTATTAGGGCCACACGTTAATGGCAATGAAGGAGGTGTTACATATTTCTGATACTACAAGTACCACAAAAGAGGGTATTATGTAGGATGTGAAAAAACTACCGTAGTTTTTCCTGAATCAGATAAATTAAATGAAGTGTGTGATGATGCGTGGGTTCCCCCCGATAGAAAATATGGGCGGTATACCCTTTCCCGCCAGAAGTTAGGGCGCGTTGGGAAACACCCCTTAGGGTGGATAAGGCGCTCACACGCTTATCAGAACAAGTGGCGGTACCGTCTATAGATAGGGCCGTCCTCAAGGAGCCAGCTGACAGGAGGCTGGAAAATATCATAAAAGTATATACACACATACTGGTGTTATACTGCGACCAGCGATCCCCTCAGCCTGGATGTGCAGAGCTGGGGTGGCTTGGTCGGATTCCCTGACTAAAAATATTGATACCCTTGACAGGGACAGTATTTTATTGACTATAGAGCATTTAAAGGATGCATTTCTATATATGCGAGATGCACAGAGGGATATTTGCACTCTGGCATCAAGAGTAAGTGCGATGTCCATATCTGCCAGAAGATGTTTATGGACACGACAGTGGTCAGGTGATGCAGATTCCAAACGGCACAAAGGTGTATTGCCGTATAAAGGAAGAGGAGTTATTTGGGGTCGGTCCATCGGACCTGGTGGCCACGGCAACTGCTGGAAAATCCACCGTTTTTTACCCTAAGTCACATCTCTGCAGAAAAAGACACCGTCTTTTCAGCTTCAGTCCTTTCGTCCCTATAAGAGTCATATCTGCCCAGGGATAGAGGAAAGGGAAGAAGACTGCAGCAGGCAGCCCATTCCCAGGAACAGAAGCGTTCCACCGCTTCTGACAAGCTCTCAGCATGACGCTGAGACCGTACAGGACCCCTGGATCCTACAAGTAGTATCCCAGGGGTACAGATTGGAATGTCGAGACGTTTCCCCTGCGCAGGCTCCTGAAGTCTGCTTTACCAAGGTCTCCCTCCGACAAGGAGGCAGTATGGGAAACAATTCACGAGCTGTATTCCCAGCAGGTGATAATTAAATTACCCCTCCTACAACAAGAAAAGGGGTATTATTCCACACTATATTGTGGTACTGAAGCCAGAAGGCTAGGTGAGACCTATTCTAAATCTAAAAAAATTTGAACACTTACAAAGGTTCAAGTCAAGATGGAGTCACTCAGAGCAGTGATAACGAACCGGGAAGAAGGGGACTATATGGTGTCCCGAGACATCAGGGATGCTTACCTCCATGTCCCAAATTTGCCCTTATCACTAAGGGTACCTCAGGTTCGTGGTACAGAACTGTCACTATCAGTTTCAGACGCTGCCGTTTGGATTGTCCACGGCACCCCGGGTCTTTACCAAGGTAATGGCCGAAATGATGGTTCTTCTTCGAAGAAAAGGCGTCTTAATTATCCCTTACTTGGACGATCTCCTGATAAGGGCAAAGTCCAGGGAACAGTTGGAGGTCGGAGTAGCACTATCTCGGATACTGTTACAACAGCAGGGGTGGATTCTAAATATTCCAAAATCGCAGCTGATCCCGACAACAAGTCTCCTGTGCTTAGGGATGATTCTGGACACAGTCCAGAAAAAGGTGTTTCTCCCGGAAGAGAAAGCCAGGGAGTTATCCGAGCTAGTCAGGAACCTCCTAAAATCAGTGCATCATTGCACAAGGGCCATGGTAAAAAAATGGTGACTTCCTTCGAAGCAATTCCAGTCGGCAGATTTCATGCAAGAACTTTTCAGTGGGATCTGCTGGACAAATGGTCCGGATCGCATCTTCAGATGCATCAGCGGATAACCCTATATCCAAGGACAAGGGTGTCTCTCCTGTGGTGGTTACAGAGTGCTCATCTTCTAGAGGGCCGCAGATTCGGCATTCAGTTTTGGATGTTGGTGACCACGGAGGCCAGCCCGAGAGGCTGGGGAGCAGTCACACAAGGAAAAAATTTCCAGGGAGTGTGATCAAGTCTGGAGACTTTTCTCCACATAAATATAGCTAAGGGTAAATTTATAATGCTCTAAGCTTAGCAAGACCTCTGCTTCAAGGTCAGCCGGTATTGATCCAGTGGGATAAAACATCACGGCAGTCGCCCACGTAAATAGACAGGGCGGCACAAGAAGCAGGAGGGCAGTGGCAAAAACTGCAAGGACTTTTCGCTGGGCGGAAAATCATGTGATAGCACTGTCAGCAGTGTTTCATTCCGGGAATGGAAACTGGGAAGCAGACTTCCTCAGTAGGCACGACCTCCACCCGGCAGAGTGGGAACTTCATGGGGAAGTTTTCCACATGATTGTAAACCGTTGGGAATTACCAAAGGTGGACATGATGGCGTCCCGTCTGAACAAGGACCAGGCGAGTGTCAAATTGGTGGTTTTTTTCTCAAAAAAGCCCATATCTGTTTGTCCATTCGGACAGGGCAGAGCTGCGGACTCGTCCCAGTTCTCTCCCTAAGGTGGTGTCAGTGTTTCACCTGAACCAGCTTATTGTGGTGTCTTGCGCCTACTAGGGACTTGGAGGACTCCAAGTTGCTAGATGTGGTCAGGGCCCTGAAAATATAGGTTCCAGGACGGCTGGAGTCAGGAAAACTGACTTGCTGTTATCCTGTATGCACCCAACAAACTGGGTGCTCTTGCTTCTAAGCAGACTTTTGCTAGTTGGATGTGTAATACAATTCAGCTTGCACATTCTGTGGCAGGCCTGCCACAGCCAAAATATGTAAATGCCCATTCCACAAGGAAGGTGGGCTCATCTTGGGCGGCTGCCCGAGGGGTCTCGGCTTTACAACTTTGCCGAGCGGCTATTTAGTCAGGGGCAAACACGTTTGTAAAATCCTACAAATTTGATAACCTGGCTAAGGAGGACCTGGAGTTCTCTCATTCGGTGCTGCAGAGTCATCCGCACTCTCCCGCCCGTTTGGGAGCTTTGGTATAATCCCCATGGTCCTTTCAGGAACCCCAGCATCCACTAGGACGATAGAGAAAATAAGAATTTACTTACCGATAATTCTATTTCTCGGAGTCCGTAGTGGATGCTGGGCGCCCATCCCAAGTGCGGATTATCTGCAATACTTGTACATAGTTACAAAAATCGGGTTATTATTGTTGTGAGCCATCTTTCAGAGGCTCCGCTGTTATCATACTGTTAACTGGGTTCAGATCACAGGTTGTACAGTGTGATTGGTGTGGCTGGTATGAGTCTTACCCGGGATTCATAAATCCTTCCTTATTGTGTACGCTCGTCCGGGCACAGTATCCTAACTGAGGCTTGGAGGAGGGTCATAGGGGGAGGAGCCAGTGCACACCACCTGATCCTAAAGCTTTACTTTTTGTGCCCTGTCTCCTGCGGAGCCGCTATTCCCCATGGTCCTTTCAGGAACCCCAGCATCCACTACGGACTCCGAGAAATAGAATTATCGGTAAGTAAATTCTTATTTTTTATTTATTTTTATTTTTTCTTTCAGCGCGCTGACCACGCCCCCAATCGAAGCCACGCCCCCCATATTTTGCCCGGGGCGCCACAAATCATAGAACCGGCCCTGAAAGTACATAAACCATAGATATCAGATTCACATTACAGTTTCAGATTCACATTACAATTACCAGATCGTAGATGGTTGGTAAAATTAAAATAGTACTAGTAGATAGTGTGCAAGGGGGGTCTTGAGATTTAAACTGACTAGGGGCCTGCGCGGGGTTTAATCCAGCATTGTTGAGATATAAGAGATATAATAGAACCTCTTTCTAGTACTTAATAACATTTATATAAAAGTTAATAGTCTACCTGGCTGTCATGGAACAATCCACATGGCTCTTCAAATCTAGCACTAAGTTATATCTCGGACAGGGTGATCACAAGCACCCTACCTAAATGAGCTAATCTTTCACTCATATAACAGTCAAGTGGGGGATCCTTCCATGGTATCCAAATCTAACTTTATATATTACTGACTGCTCTATTTACACTGTTTCAGAGCTGTGGGGACACCAGTGTTTGAGATGATGCAATAAAGAAAAACGATTAATTGTATGACCTTGAAACCAGACAGATTTTCCTCTTGGCCCATCTTAAAAAAAGGGCAGCACAGGAAGCAGTGTAAACATAAAGATCAGGATAGTAGTCTGGTACCTCCCTTATGGAATGGAATGTCCTAGATACTGGGTCTCTCATGGCAGTGTCTTTACTTGGTTCACTTTGCACACGCCTTTTTGAAAAATCATTTCAGGAAGATTGTGAAAGCAACACCTATAAGCGCAGTGTTAAGAGGGGTACACACGGAGAGATCCGTGCTTAAATTCTAAGCAATCTGATCTGTCCGTATGTATGCCCCACAGTGATAGCAATACGCAGCCACGCGCGTCGCTATCGCCAGTGCTAGATTGGCCTGCATGCAGGCACAATCTAGCACATCACTCATGTCACCGCTGGGTGAAATGAGTGCCCCCCCTCGCTCAGCACACATCACGCTGTGTGCTGCTGAGTGGGGGAAAGATCTGTGCTGAGCATTCCATTCCATCTCCTCGTGTGTACTGGCCTTTAAAGTGGACGTGTACTGCTGCATCTGAGAGGTACTGTAAGTCATTACAATGACTTGCATACAAATGTAAATTAGCCCCAAAGCAGTTAATGGGGCTAAACACTTAGATATGTGTGCTGAGCGATCTAGCACAGACTGCTCAGCACACATCTCTCCGCCTGCCCAGCGCGATGTTTGCAGAGCATTGTGGGATGCTCACTGAGTATTCTACTAGATTGTGCCTGCATGCAGGACAATCTAGTACTGGCGATAGCGACGCACGGGGCTGCGCAATGCTATCGCTATGGGGCATACACAGGGAGAGAGCGTTTAATTTCTAAGCAATCTAGTCAGATTGCTTAGAAAGTAAGCACGGATCTCTCTGTGTGAACCCCCTTTAGTAGGAGCTAGAGCACTTGTTGATGAAAAGACACTGACGCTTGCTCATGCATTGTGTTTTACAAGTGGTTCCATATAAATGGCCACAAGAAATCTTATTTGCTTTTAGCAATAGGGATGATTGTGCCTTAGAACCAATTCAGGGAAATGGCACTGATAATCCCATTTGAAAGTTTCTATCTCTAATTTCCATTGTTTTCCCAAGAATATAACAGCTACATAATGGGGGTAAAATGTAATCAGGGAGATTGGAAGACTCTTCAGCAAGTCAGAAAGATTGCTACTATTTCAGGGAGTCTCTCTGACAATCAAGGAGGGGTGTGGTATGAGTTGCCGGTGCTTGGGATCCTGGCACGCAGCCAAAGGCGTATCTAGCATGGGGCGAGCAGGGCACGTGCCCTGGGCGCCGTGGCAGCCCCAACAGAGGGGGGCGCCACCGGCACCTGTACGGCCCGCTCGCCCCATCGGACAGGGATTCCGCCGGCGCTACCCGCGGCGCTCTCCCTGTCTCCCCGGCTGCTGTGCCTGTCACACTGGACAGGCAGCGGCAGCCAGGAGCCTCCCCCTACTCCCCCCCTGCAAAGTGTACATTGCGCGATCGCGCTTGCGCGCGCGTGCGCGATCACGGGGGTGCGCGGCCTCAGAAGTGCAGGTGAGTGCCGAGCGGGGTTTATACTTTCCTGTCTGGAGAGGAGAGGGGAGGGGAGGGGCGTGGAGGGGAGGGGAGGGGGGTGCGGGACAGTGTGTGTGTGTTAATTGTGTGTGTGTGGGACAGTGTGTGTGTGTTAATTGTGTGTGTGTGTGTGTGTGTGTATGTGTGTGGGACAGTTTGAGTGTGTGTTAATTGTGTGTGTGTGTGTGTGTGGGGACAGTGTGCGTGTGTGTTAATTGTGTGTGTATGTGTGGGACAGTGTGCGTGTGTGTTAATTGTGTGTGTGTGGGACAGTGTGTGTGTGTTAATTGTGTGTGTGGGACAGTGTGCATGTGTGTAAATTGTGTGTGTGTGTTAATTGTGTGTGTGTGGGACAGTGTGAGTGTGTGTTAATTGTGTGTGTGGGACAGTGTGCATGTGTGTTAATTGTGTGTGTGTGTGTGTGTGTGTGTGTGTGTGTGTGTGTGTGTGTGGGACAGTGTGCGTGTGTGTTAATTGTGTGTGTGTGGGACAGTGTGTGTGTGTGTTAATTGTGTGTGTGGGACAGTGTGCATGTGTGTTAATTGTGTGTGTGTGGGACAGTGTGCGTGTGTGTTAATTGTGTGTGTGTGGGACAGTGTGCGTGTGTGTTAATTGTGTGTGTGGGACAGTGTGAGTGTGTGTTAATTGTGTGTGTGTGGGACAGTGTGCGTGTGTGTTAATTGTGTGTGTGTGTGTGTGTGTGTGTGTGTGTGTGTGTGTGTGTGTGGGACAGTGTGCGTGTGTATTAATTGTTGTGTGTGGGACAGTGCAAGTGTGTGTTAATTGTGTGTGTGTGTGTGTGTGAGACTGTGTGCGTGTGTGTTAATTGTGTGCATGTGTGGGACAGTGCGAGTGTGTGTTAATTGTGTGTGTGTGTTAATTGTGTGTGTGTGTGGGGGACAGTGCGAGTGTGTGTTAATTGTGTGTGTGTTAATTGTGTGTGTGTGGGACAGTGTGAGTGTGTGTTAATTGTGTGTGTGGGACAGTGCGTGTGTGTTAATTGTGTGTATGTGGGACAGCATGCGTGTGTGTTAATTGTGTGTGTGTGGGACAGTGTGCATGTGTGTTAATTGACAGGGACACCACTGACAGGGACACCACCCCCATGTCAGCGAGGCACCTGTGATTGGACAGCGGATCCAGTGCTGGATCCGCTTGTCCAATCACCCACATGCGGCGCTGGAGGAGACGGGTCCCTGCGGTGAGTGGCATCTGCAGTGTGCGCCCCATCCCCCATCCTCCTCCGCTGCTGACAGGAGCGGTGTTGTGCGGCTCTCCCCTTCCTCCGCCGGCTCCGTCCTCCCGCTGACAGGAGCGGTGGTGTGCTGCTCTCCCCCTCCTCTGCCGACTCCGTCCTCCCGGCGTGGCCCTGCAGTGTGTGCGGCTCTCCCCAGCAGCAGCAGGTTAGTCTCTCTCTCTCTCCCCCTCCCACTCTCTCTCTCTCTCTCTCTCTCTCCTCCTGTGGATTGAAGTTTGTAAGTATAATTTTCATTTTTACAGGTGCCCCTATTGGATTCTACTGGACAAGTGGACGTGACCGGCGTGGGATGTAGGTAAGTAATCTGTCTCTCATTTTTACAGGTACCCCTATTAGAGATGAGCGGGTTCGGTTCCTCGGAATCCGAACCCGCCCGAACTTCATGTTTTTTTACACGGGTCCGAGCGACTCGGATCTTCCCGCCTTGCTCGGTTAACCCGAGCGCGCCCGAACGTCATCATCCCGCTGTCGGATTCTCGCGAGGCTCGGATTCTATCGCGAGACTCGGATTCTATATAAGGAGCCGCGCGTCGCCGCCATTTTCATACGTGCATTGAGATTCATAGGGAGAGGACGTGGCTGGCGTCCTCTCCGTTTATAGAGAAGAGAGTGAGACAGTAGAGAGAGACACAGTAGTAATTTTGGGGAGCATTAGGAGGAGTACTAGACTAGTTACTTGCTGAAGTGATAGTGTGAGTGTGACTGTATTATCTGACTTGTGGGGGAGACACTGACAGTGGGGAGCAGTTAGAGTCTGAGAGCAGGACTCAGGAGTACATATAACGTACAGTGCACACGTTTGCTGCCAGAGTGCCACACTGCCATTGTGACCACACTGACCACCAGTATAATATATATTGTGATTGTCTGCTTAGGAGTACTACTTGCAAGTTGCTGATAGTGTGACCAGTGACCTGACCACCAGTTTAATAATCACCACCAGTTTAATATATATATTTCTCTATCGTCCTAGTGGATGCTGGGGTTCCTGAAAGGACCATGGGGAATAGCGGCTCCGCAGGAGACAGGGCACAAAAAGTAAAGCTTTAGGATCAGGTGGTGTGCACTGGCTCCTCCCCCTATGACCCTCCTCCAAGCCTCAGTTAGATTTTTGTGCCCGGCCGAGAAGGGTGCAATCTAGGTGGCTCTCCTAAAGAGCTGCTTAGAAAAGTTTAGCTTAGGTTTTTTATTTTACAGTGAGTCCTGCTGGCAACAGGATCACTGCAACGAGGGACTTAGGGGAGAAGAAGTGAACTCACCTGCGTGCAGGATGGATTGGCTTCTTGGCTACTGGACATTAGCTCCAGAGGGACGATCACAGGTACAGCCTGGATGGTCACCGGAGCCTCGCCGCCGGCCCCCTTGCAGATGCTGAAACGAGAAGAGGTCCAGAATCGGCGGCAGAAGACTCCTCAGTCTTCTTAAGGTAGCGCACAGCACTGCAGCTGTGCGCCATTTTCCTCTCAGCACACTTCACACGGCAGTCACTGAGGGTGCAGGGCGCTGGGAGGGGGGCGCCCTGGGAGGCAAATGAAAACCTTTTTTGGCTAAAAATACCTCACATATAGCCTCCGGGGGCTATATGGAGATATTTAACCCCTGCCAGAATCCGTTAAGAGCGGGAGACGAGGCCGCCGAAAAAGGGGCGGGGCCTATCTCCTCAGCACACAGCGCCATTTTCCCTCACAGAAAGGCTGGAGGGAAGGCTCCCAGGCTCTCCCCTGCACTGCACTACAGAAACAGGGTTAAAACAGAGAGGGGGGGCACTAATTTGGCGTTAGAAATATATAAAAAAGATGCTATAAGGGAAAACACTTATATAAGGTTGTCCCTATATAATTATAGCGTTTTTGGTGTGTGCTGGCAAACTCTCCCTCTGTCTCTCCAAAGGGCTAGTAGGTCCTGTCCTCTATCAGAGCATTCCCTGTGTGTGTGCTGTGTGTCGGTACGTGTGTGTCGACATGTATGAGGACGATGTTGGTGAGGAGGCGGAGCAATTGCCTGTAATGGTGATGTCACTCTCTAGGGAGTCGACACCGGAATGGATGGCTTATTTAGGGAATTACGTGATAATGTCAACACGCGCCAAGGTCGGTTGACGACATGAGACGGCCGACAAACAATTAGTACCGGTCCAGACGTCTCAAAAACACCGTCAGGGGTTTTAAAACGCCCGTTTACTTTAGTCGGTCGACACAGACACAGACAGGGACACTGAATCCAGTGTCGACGGTGAATAAACAAACGTATTCCTTATTAGGGCCACACGTTAAGGGCAATGAAGGAGGTGTTACATATTTCTGATACTACAAGTACCACAAAAGAGGGTATTATGTGGGATGTGAAAAAACTACCGTAGTTTTTCCTGAATCAGATAAATTAAATGAAGTGTGTGATGATGCGTGGGTTCCCCCCGATAGAAAATATGGGCGGTATACCCTTTCCCGCCAGAAGTTAGGGCGCGTTGGGAAACACCCCTTAGGGTGGATAAGGCGCTCACACGCTTATCAGAACAAGTGGCGGTACCGTCTATAGATAGGGCCGTCCTCAAGGAGCCAGCTGACAGGAGGCTGGAAAAATATCATAAAAAGTATATACACACATACTGGTGTTATACTGCGACCAGCGATCGCCTCAGCCTGGATGTGCAGAGCTGGGGTGGCTTGGTCGGATTCCCTGACTAAAAATATTGATACCCTTGACAGGGACAGTATTTTATTGACTATAGAGCATTTAAAGGATGTATTTCTATATATGCGAGATGCACAGAGGGATATTTGCACTCTGGCATCAAGAGTAAGTGCGATGTCCATATCTGCCAGAAGATGTTTATGGACACGACAGTGGTCAGGTGATGCAGATTCCAAACGGCACAAAGGTGTATTGCCGTATAAAGGAAGAGGAGTTATTTGGGGTCGGTCCATCGGACCTGGTGGCCACGGCAACTGCTGGAAAATCCACCGTTTTTACCCTAAGTCACATCTCTGCAGAAAAAGACACCGTCTTTTCAGCTTCAGTCCTTTCGTCCCTATAAGAGTCATATCTGCCCAGGGATAGAGGAAAGGGAAGAAGACTGCAGCAGGCAGCCCATTCCCAGGAACAGAAGCGTTCCACCGCTTCTGACAAGCTCTCAGCATGACGCTGAGACCGTACAGGACCCCTGGATCCTACAAGTAGTATCCCAGGGGTACAGTTTGGAATGTCGAGACGTTTCCCCTGCGCAGGCTCCTGAAGTCTGCTTTACCAAGGTCTCCCTCCGACAAGGAGGCAGTATGGGAAAAAATTCACGAGCTGTATTCCCAGCAGGTGATAATTAAATTACCCCTTACCACAAACACCGGGCACATCTAGGAGTGGCACTGCAGTGTCACGCAGGATGTCCCTTCCAAAAAACCCTCCCCAAACAGCACATGACGCAAAGAAAAAAAGAGGCGCAATGAGGTAGCTGACTGTGTGAGTAAGATTAGCGACCCTAGTGGCCGACACAAACACCGGGCCCATCTAGGAGTGGCACTGCAGTGTCACGCAGGATGTCCCTTCCAAAAAACCCTCCCCAAACAGCACATGACGCAAAGAAAAAAAGAGGCGCAATGAGGTAGCTGACTGTGTGAGTAAGATTAGCGACCCTAGTGGCCGACACAAACACCGGGCCCATCTAGGAGTGGCACTGCAGTGTCACGCAGGATGTCCCTTCCAAAAAACCCTCCCCAAACAGCACATGACGCAAAGAAAAAAAGAGGCGCAATGAGGTAGCTGACTGTGTGAGTAAGATTAGCGACCCTAGTGGCCGACACAAACACCGGGCCCATCTAGGAGTGGCACTGCAGTGTCACGCAGGATGTCCCTTCCAAAAAACCCTCCCCAATCAGCACATGATGCAAAGAAAAAGAAAAGAAAAAAGAGGTGCAAGATGGAATTGTCCTTGGGCCCTCCCACCCACCCTTATGTTGTATAAACAAAACAGGACATGCACACTTTAACCAACCCATCATTTCAGTGACAGGGTCTGCCACACGACTGTGACTGATATGACGGGTTGGTTTGGACCCCCCCCAAAAAAGAAGCAATTAATCTCTCCTTGCACAAACTGGCTCTACAGAGGCAAGATGTCCACCTCATCTTCACCCTCCGATATATCACCGTGTACATCCCCCTCCTCACAGATTATCAATTCGTCCCCACTGGAATCCACCATCTCAGCTCCCTGTGTACTTTGTGGAGGCAATTGCTGCTGGTCAATGTCTCCGCGGAGGAATTGATTATAATTCATTTTAATGAACATCATCTTCTCCACATTTTCTGGATGTAACCTCGTACGCCGATTGCTGACAAGGTGAGCGGCGGCACTAAACACTCTTTCGGAGTACACACTTGTGGGAGGGCAACTTAGGTAGAATAAAGCCAGTTTGTGCAAGGGCCTCCAAATTGCCTCTTTTTCCTGCCAGTATAAGTACGGACTGTGTGACGTGCCTACTTGGATGCGGTCACTCATATAATCCTCCACCATTCTATCAATGTTGAGAGAATCATATGCAGTGACAGTAGACGACATGTCCGTAATCGTTGTCAGGTCCTTCAGTCCGGACCAGATGTCAGCATCAGCAGTCGCTCCAGACTGCCCTGCATCACCGCCAGCGGGTGGGCTCGGAATTCTGAGCCTTTTCCTCGCACCCCCAGTTGCGGGAGAATGTGAAGGAGGAGATGTTGACAGGTCGCGTTCCGCTTGACTTGACAATTTTGTCACCAGCAGGTCTTTCAACCCCAGCAGACCTGTGTCTGCCGGAAAGAGAGATCCAAGGTAGGCTTTAAATCTAGGATCGAGCACGGTGGCCAAAATGTAGTGCTCTGATTTCAACAGATTGACCACCCGTGAATCCTTGTTAAGCGAATTAAGGGCTGCATCCACAAGTCCCACATGCCTAGCGGAATCGCTCCCTTTTAGCTCCTTCTTCAATGCCTCCAGCTTCTTCTGCAAAAGCCTGATGAGGGGAATGACCTGACTCAGGCTGGCAGTGTCTGAACTGACTTCACGTGTGGCAAGTTCAAAGGGCATCAGAACCTTGCACAACGTTGAAATCATTCTCCACTGCACTTGAGACAGGTGCATTCCACCTACTATATCGTGCTCAATTGTATAGGCTTGAATGGCCTTTTGCTGCTCCTCCAACCTCTGAAGCATATAGAGGGTTGAATTCCACCTCGTTACCACTTCTTGCTTCAGATGATGGCAGGGCAGGTTCAGTAGTTTTTGGTGGTGCTCCAGTCTTCTGTACGTGGTGCCTGTACGCCGAAAGTGTCCCGCAATTCTTCTGGCCACCGACAGCATCTCTTGCACGCCCCTGTCGTTTTTTTAAAAATTCTGCACCACCAAATTCAAGGTATGTGCAAAACATGGGACGTGCTGGAATTTGCCCATATTTAATGCACACACAATATTGCTGGCGTTGTCCGATGCCACAAATCCACAGGAGAGTCCAATTGGGGTAAGCCATTCCGCGATGATCTTCCTCAGTTGCCGTAAGAGGTTTTCAGCTGTGTGCGTATTCTGGAAAGCGGTGATACAAAGCGTAGCCTGCCTAGGAAAGAGTTGGCGTTTGCGAGATGCTGCTACTGGTGCCGCCGCTGCTGTTCTTGCGGCGGGAGTCCATACATCTACCCAGTGGGCTGTCACAGTCATATAGTCCTGACCCTGCCCTGCTCCACTTGTCCACATGTCCGTGGTTAAGTGGACATTGGGTACAACTGCATTTTTTAGGACACTGGTGAGTCTTTTTCTGACGTCCGTGTACATTCTCGGTATCGCCTGCCTAGAGAAGTGGAACCTAGATGGTATTTGGTAACGGGGGCACACTGCCTCAATAAATTGTCTAGTTCCCTGTGAACTAACGGCGGATACCGGACGCACGTCTAACACCAACATAGTTGTCAAGGACTCAGTTATCCGCTTTGCAGTAGGATGACTGCTGTGATATTTCATCTTCCTCGCAAAGGACTGTTGAACAGTCAATTGCTTACTGGAAGTAGTACAAGTGGGCTTACGACTTCCCCTCTGGGATGACCATCGACTCCCAGCGGCAACAACAGCAGCGCCAGCAGCAGTAGGCGTTACACGCAAGGATGCATCGGAGGAATCCCAGGCAGGAGAGGACTCGTCAGACTTGCCAGTGACATGGCCTGCAGGACTATTGGCATTCCTGGGGAAGGAGGAAATTGACACTGAGGGAGTTGGTGGGGTGGTTTGCGTGAGCTTGGTTACAAGAGGAAGGGATTTACTGGTCAGTGGACTGCTTCCGCTGTCACCCAAAGTTTTTGAACTTGTCACTGACTTATTATGAATGCGCTGCAGGTGACGTATAAGGGAGGATGTTCCGAGGTGGTTAACGTCCTTACCCCTACTTATTACAGCTTGACAAAGGGAACACACGGCTTGACACCTGTTGTCCGCATTTCTGGTGAAATACCTCCACACCGAAGAGCTGATTTTTTTGGTATTTTCACCTGGCATGTCAACGGCCATATTCCTCCCACGGACAACAGGTGTCTCCCCGGGTGCCTGACTTAAACAAACCACCTCACCATCAGAATCCTCCTGGTCAATTTCCTCCCCAGCGCCAGCAACACCCATATCCTCCTCATCCTGGTGTACTTCAACACTGACATCTTCAATCTGACTATCAGGAACTGGACTGCGGGTGCTCCTTCCAGCACTTGCAGGGGGCGTGCAAATGGTGGAAGGCGCATGCTCTTCACGTCCAGTGTTGGGAAGGTCAGGCATCGCAACCGACACAATTGGACTCTCCTTGTGGATTTGGGATTTCAAAGAACGCACAGTTCTTTGCGGTGCTTTTGCCAGCTTGAGTCTTTTCAGTTTTCTAGCGAGAGGCTGAGTGCTTCCATCCTCATGTGAAGCTGAACCACTAGCCATGAACATAGGCCAGGGCCTCAGCCGTTCCTTGCCACTCCGTGTGGTAAATGGCATATTGGCAAGTTTACGCTTCTCCTCCGACAATTTTATTTTAGGTTTTGGAGTCCTTTTTTTTCTGATATTTGGTGTTTTGGTTTTGACATGCTCTGTACTATGCCATTGGGCATCGGCCTTGGCAGACGACGTTGCTGGCATTTCATCGTCTCGGCCATGACTAGTGGCAGCAGCTTCAGCACGAGGTGGAAGTGGATCTTGATCTTTCCCTAATTTTGGAACCTCAACATTTTTGTTCTCCATATTTTAATAGGCACAACTAAAAGGCACCTCAGGTAAACAATGGAGATGGATGGATTGGATACTAGTATACAATTATGGACGGGCTGCCGAGTGCCGACACAGAGGTAGCCACAGCCGTGAACTACCGCACTGTACTGTGTCTGCTGCTAATATATAGACTGGTTGATAAAGAGATAGTATACTCGTAACTAGTATGTATGTATAAAGAAAGAAAAAAAACCACGGTTAGGTGGTATATACAATTATGGACGGGCTGCCGAGTGCCGACACAGAGGTAGCCACAGCCGTGAACTACCGCACTGTACTGTGTCTGCTGCTAATATATAGACTGGTTGATAAAGAGATAGTATACTCGTAACTAGTATGTATGTATAAAGAAAGAAAAAAAAACACGGTTAGGTGGTATATACAATTATGGACGGGCTGCCGAGTGCCGACACAGAGGTAGCCACAGCCGTGAACTACTGTACTGTGTCTGCTGCTAATATATAGACTGGTTGATAAAGAGATAGTATACTCGTAACTAGTATGTATGTATAAAGAAAGAAAAAAAAACCACGGTTAGGTGGTATATACAATTATGGACGGGCTGCCGAGTGCCGACACAGAGGTAGCCACAGCCGTGAACTACCGCACTGTACTGTGTCTGCTGCTAATATATAGACTGGTTGATAAAGAGATAGTATACTCGTAACTAGTATGTATGTATAAAGAAAGAAAAAAAAACCACGGTTAGGTGGTATATACAATTATGGACGGGCTGCCGAGTGCCGACACAGAGGTAGCCACAGCCGTGAACTACCGCACTGTACTGTGTCTGCTGCTAATATATAGACTGGTTGATAAAGAGATAGTATACTCGTAACTAGTATGTATGTATAAAGAAAGAAAAAAAAACCACGGTTAGGTGGTATATACAATTATGGACGGGCTGCCGAGTGCCGACACAGAGGTAGCCACAGCCGTGAACTACCGCACTGTACTGTGTCTGCTGCTAATATATAGACTGGTTGATAAAGAGATAGTATACTCGTAACTAGTATGTATGTATAAAGAAAGAGAAAAAAACCACGGTTAGGTGGTATATACAATTATGGACGGGCTGCCGAGTGCCGACACAGAGGTAGCCACAGCCGTGAACTACCGCACTGTACTGTGTCTGCTGCTAATATATAGACTGGTTGATAAAGAGATAGTATACTCGTAACTAGTATGTATGTATAAAGAAAGAAAAAAAAACCACGGTTAGGTCACTGGTATATACAATTATGGACGGGCTGCCGAGTGCCGACACAGAGGTAGCCACAGCCGTGAACTACCGCACTGTACTGTGTCTGCTGCTAATATAGACTGGTTGATAAAGAGATAGTATACTACTAATATTATATACTGGTGGTCAGGTCACTGGTCACTAGTCACACTGGCAGTGGCACTCCTGCAGCAAAAGTGTGCACTGTTTAATTTTAATATAATATTATGTACTCCTGGCTCCTGCTATAACCTATAACTGGCACTGCAGTAGTGCTCCCCAGTCTCCCCCACAATTATAAGCTGTGTGAGCTGAGCAGTCAGACAGATATATAATATATATAGATGATGCAGCACACTGGCCTGAGCCTGAGCAGTGCACACAGATATGGTATGTGACTGACTGAGTCACTGTGTGTATCGCTTTTTTCAGGCAGAGAACGGATATATTAAATAAACTGCACTGTGTGTCTGGTGGTCACTCACTATATAATATATTATGTACTCCTGGCTCCTGCTATAACCTATAACTGGCACTGCAGTAGTGCTCCCCTGTCTCCCCCACAATTATAAGCTGTGTGAGCTGAGCAGTCAGACAGATATATATAATATTATATATAGATAATAGATGATGCAGCACACTGGCCTGAGCCTGAGCAGTGCACACAGATATGGTATGTGACTGAGTCACTGTGTGCTGTGTATCGCTTTTTTCAGGCAGAGAACGGATTATATTATGTACTCCTGGCTCCTGCTATAACCTATAACTGGCACTGCAGTAGTGCTCCCCTGTCTCCCCCACAATTATAAGCTGTGTGAGCTGAGCAGTCAGACAGATATATATAATATTATATATAGATAATAGATGATGCAGCACACTGGCCTGAGCCTGAGCAGTGCACACAGATATGGTATGTGACTGAGTCACTGTGTGCTGTGTATCGCTTTTTTCAGGCAGAGAACGGATTATAAATAAAAGTGGTGGTCACTGGTCACTATCAGCAAAACTCTGCACTGTACACTACTGAGTACTCCTAATGCTCCCCAAAATTAGTAAATCAAGTGTCTCTCTAATCTATTCTAATTCTAAACGGAGAGGACGCCAGCCACGTCCTCTCCCTATCAATCTCAATGCACGTGTGAAAATGGCGGCGACGCGCGGCTCCTTATATAGAATCCGAGTCTCGCGATAGAATCCGAGCCTCGCGAGAATCCGACAGCGTCATGATGACGTTCGGGCGCGCTCGGGTTAACCGAGCAAGGCGGGAAGATCCGAGTCGCTCGGACCCGTGAAAAAAAACATGAAGTTCTGGCGGGTTCGGATTCAGAGAAACCGAACCCGCTCATCTCTATTTCAGACGCTGCCGTTTGGATTGTCTACGGCACCCCGGGTCTTTACCAAGGTAATGGCCGAAATGATGGTTCTTCTTCGAAGAAAAGGCGTCTTAATTATCCCTTACTTGGACGATCTCCTGATAAGGGCAAAGTCCAGGGAACAGTTGGAGGTCGGAGTAGCACTATCTCGGATACTGTTACAACAGCAGGGGTGGATTCTAAATATTCCAAAATCGCAGCTGATCCCGACAACAAGTCTCCTGTGCTTAGGGATGATTCTGGACACAGTCCAGAAAAAGGTGTTTCTCCCGGAAGAGAAAGCCAGGGAGTTATCCGAGCTAGTCAGGAACCTCCTAAAATCAGTGCATCATTGCACAAGGGCCATGGTAAAAAAATGGTGACTTCCTTCGAAGCAATTCCAGTCGGCAGATTTCATGCAAGAACTTTTCAGTGGGATCTGCTGGACAAATGGTCCGGATCGCATCTTCAGATGCATCAGCGGATAACCCTATATCCAAGGACAAGGGTGTCTCTCCTGTGGTGGTTACAGAGTGCTCATCTTCTAGAGGGCCGCAGATTCGGCATTCAGTTTTGGATGTTGGTGACCACGGAGGCCAGCCCGAGAGGCTGGGGAGCAGTCACACAAGGAAAAAATTTCCAGGGAATGTGATCAAGTCTGGAGATTTTTCTCCACATAAATATAGCTAAGGGTAAATTTATAATGCTCTAAGCTTAGCAAGACCTCTGCTTCAAGGTCAGCCGGTATTGATCCAGTGGGATAAAACATCACGGCAGTCGCCCACGTAAATAGACAGGGCGGCACAAGAAGCAGGAGGGCAGTGGCAAAAACTGCAAGGACTTTTCGCTGGGCGGAAAATCATGTGATAGCACTGTCAGCAGTGTTTCATTCCGGGAATGGAAACTGGGAAGCAGACTTCCTCAGTAGGCACGACCTCCACCCGGCAGAGTGGGAACTTCATGGGGAAGTTTTCCACATAATTGTAAACCGTTGGGAATTACCAAAGGTGGACATGATGGCGTCCCGTCTGAACAAAAAACGGGACAGGTATTGCGCCAGGTTAAGAGACCCTCAGGCAATAGCTGTGGACGTTCTGGTAACACCGTGGGTGTACCAGTCGGTGTATGTGTTCCATCCTCTGCTTTTCATACCTAAGGTACTGAGAATTATAAGACGTAGAGGAGTAAGAACTATACTCATGGCTCCGGATTGGCCAAGAAGGTCTTGGTACCCGGAACTTCAAGAGATGCTCACAGAGGACTTATGGCCTCTGCCGCTAAGAAGGGACTTGTTTCAGCAAGTACCATGTCTGTTCCAAGACTTACCGCAGCTGCGTTTGACGGCATGGCGGTGGAACGCCGGATCCTAAGGGAAAAGGCATTCAGGAAGAGGTCATTCCTACCCTGGTCAAAGCCAGAAAGGAGGTGACCGCACAACATTATCACCACCTGTGGCGAAAATATGTTGCGTGGTGTGAGGCCAGGAAGGCCCCACGAAGAAATTTCAACTCGGTCGATTCCTGCATTTCTTGCAAACAGGAGTGTCTATGGGCCTCAAATTGGGGTCCATTAAGGTTCAAATTTCGGCCCTGTCGATTTTTCTTCCAGAAAGAATTGGCTTCAGTTCCTGAAGTCCAGAAGTTTGTCAAGGGAGTATTGCATATACAACCCCCTTTTGTGCCTCCAGTGGCACTGTGGGATCTCAACGTAGTTCTGGGATTCCTCAAAACACATTGGTTTAAAACCAGTCAAATCTGTGGATTTGAAGCATCTCACATGAAAAGTGAACATGCTCTTGGACCTGGCCTGGACCAGGCGAGTGTCAAATTGGTGGTTTTTTTCTCAAAAAAGCCCATATCTGTTTGTCCATTCGGACAGGGCAGAGCTGCGGACTCGTCCCCAGTTCTCTCCCAAAGGTGGTGTCAGTGTTTCACCTGAACCAGCTTATTGTGGTGTCTTGCGCCTACTAGGGACTTGGAGGACTCCAAGTTGCTAGATGTGGTCAGGGCCCTGAAAATATAGGTTCCAGGACGGCTGGAGTCAGGAAAACTGACTTGCTGTTATCCTGTATGCACCCAACAAACTGGGTGCTCTTGCTTTTAAGCAGACTTTTGCTAGTTGGATGTGTAATACAATTCAGCTTGCACATTCTGTGGCAGGCCTGCCACAGCCAAAATATGTAAATGCCCATTCCACAAGGAAGGTGGGCTCATCTTGGGCGGCTGCCCGAGGGGTCTCGGCTTTACAACTTTGCCGAGCGGCTATTTAGTCAGGGGCAAACACGTTTGTAAAATCCTACAAATTTGATACCCTGGCTAAGGAGGACCTGGAGTTCTCTCATTCGGTGCTGCAGAGTCATCCGCACTCTCCCGCCCGTTTGGGAGCTTTGGTATAATCCCCATGGTCCTTTCAGGAACCCCAGCATCCACTAGGACGATAGAGAAAATAAGAATTTACTTACCGATAATTCTATTTCTCGGAGTCCGTAGTGGATGCTGGGCGCCCATCCCAAGTGCGGATTATCTGCATTACTTGTACATAGTTACAAAAATCGGGTTATTATTGTTGTGAGCCATCTTTTCAGAGGCTCCGCTGTTATCATACTGTTAACTGGGTTCAGATCACAGGTTGTACAGTGTGATTGGTGTGGCTGGTATGAGTCTTACCCGGGATTCATAAATCCTTCCTTATTGTGTACGCTCGTCCGGGCACAGTACCTAACTGAGGCTTGGAGGAGGGTCATAGGGGGAGGAGCCAGTGCACACCACCTGATCCTAAAGCTTTACTTTTTGTGCCCTGTCTCCTGCGGAGCCGCTATTCCCCATGGTCCTTTCAGGAACCCCAGCATCCACTACGGACTCCGAGAAATAGAATTATCGGTAAGTAAATTCTTATTATATATATATATATAATTGTATATAATATATATATAATATTGTATACCACCTACCCGTGGTTTTTTTCTTTTCTTTCTTCTTTATACATACTACTATAGTAGCTTACTGTAGCAGTCTGCGGTGCTGCTGAGCTGACAGTGTCCAGCAGGTCCGTCATCAGTCATTACATAATAAATATATCTACCTGTCCGGCTGCAGTACTAGTGTGATATAATATATATTGATTTCATCTCATTATCATCCAGTCTATATTAACAGCAGACACAGTACGGTAGTCCACGGCTGTAGCTACCTCTGTGTCGGCACTCGGCAGTCGCTCGTCCATCCATAATTGTATACCACCTACCCGTGGTTTTTTTTTTTTCTTTCTTCTTTATACATACTACTATAGTAGCTTACTGTAGCAGTCTGCGGTGCTGCTGAGCTGACAGTGTCCAGCAGGTCCGTCATCAGTCATTACATAATAAATATATCTACCTGTCCGGCTGCAGTACTAGTGTGATATAATATATATTGATTTCATCTCATTATCATCCAGTCTATATTAGCAGCAGACACAGTACGGTAGTCCACGGCTGTAGCTACCTCTGTGTCGGCACTCGGCAGTCGCTCGTCCATCCATAATTGTATACCAGCTACCCGTGGTTTTTTTTTTTTTTCTTTATACATACTACTATAGTAGCTTACTGTAGCAGTCTGCGGTGCTGCTGAGCTGACAGTGTCCAGCAGGTCTGTCATCAGTCATTACATAATAAATATATATACCTGTCCGGCTGCAGTACTAGTGTGATATAATATATATTGATTTCATCTCATTATCATCCAGTCTATATTAGCAGCAGACACAGTACGGTAGTCCACGGCTGTAGCTACCTCTGTGTCGGCAGTCGTTCGTCCATCCATAATTGTATACCACCTACCCGTGTTTTTTTTTTTTCTCTTCTTTATACATACTACTATTGTAGCTTACTGTAGCAGTCTGCGGTGCTGCTGAGCTGACAGTGTCCAGCAGGTCCGTCATCAGTCATTACATAATAAATATATCTACCTGTCCGGCTGCAGTACTAGTGTGATATAATATATATTGATTTCATCTCATTATCATCCAGTCTATATAGCAGCAGACACAGTACGGTAGTCCACGGCTGTAGCTACCTCTGTGTCGGCAGTCGCTCGTCCATCCATAATTGTATACCACCTACCCGTGTTTTTTTTTTCTTTCTTCTTTATACATACTACTATAGTAGCTTACTGTAGCAGTCTGCGGTGCTGCTGAGCTGACAGTGTCCAGCAGGTCCGTCATCAGTCATTACATAATAAATATATCTACCTGTCCGGCTGCAGTACTAGTGTGATATAATATATATTGATTTCATCTCATTATCATCCAGTCTATATTAGCAGCAGACACAGTACGGTAGTCCACGGCAATAGCTACCTCTGTGTCGGCAGTCGCTCGTCCATCCATAATTGTATACCACCTACCCGTGGTTTTTTTTTTTCTTTCTTCTTTATACATACTACTATAGTAGCTTACTGTAGCAGTCTGCGGTGCTGCTGAGCTGACAGTGTCCAGCAGGTCCGTCATCAGTCATTACATAATAAATATATCTACCTGTCCGGCTGCAGTACTAGTGTGATATAATATATATTGATTTCATCTCATTATCATCCAGTCTATATTAGCAGCAGACACAGTACGGTAGTCCACGGCTGTAGCTACCTCTGTGTCGGCAGTCGCTCGTCCATCCATAATTGTATACCACCTAACCGTGGTTTTTTTTTCTTTTCTTTATACATACTACTATAGTAGCTTACTGTAGCAGTCTGCGGTGCTGCTGAGCTGACAGTGTCCAGCAGGTCCGTCATCAGTCATTACATAATAAATATATCTACCTGTCCGGCTGCAGTACTAGTGTGATATAATATATATTGATTTCATCTCATTGTCATCCAGTCTATATTAGCAGCAGACACAGTACGGTAGTCCACGGCTGTAGCTACCTCTGTGTCGGCAGTCGCTCGTCCATCCATAAGTATACTAGTATCCATCCATCTCCATTGTTTACCTGAGGTGCCTTTTAGTTGTGCCTATTAAAATATGGAGAACAAAAATGTTGAGGTTCCAAAATTAGGGAAAGATCAAGATCCACTTCCACCTCGTGCTGAAGCTGCTGCCACTAGTCATGGCCGAGACGATGAAATGCCAGCAACGTCGTCTGCCAAGGCCGATGCCCAATGTCATAGTACAGAGCATGTAAAATCCAAAACACCAAATATCAGTAAAAAAAGGACTCCAAAATCTAAAATAAAATTGTCGGAGGAGAAGCGTAAACTTGCCAATATGCCATTTACGACACGGAGTGGCAAGGAACGGCTGAGGCCCTGGCCTATGTTCATGGCTAGTGGTTCAGCTTCACATGAGGATGGAAGCACTCAGCCTCTCGCTAGAAAAATGAAAAGACTCAAGCTGGCAAAAGCAGTAGCACCGCAAAGAACTGTGCGTTCTTCGAAATCCCAAATCCACAAGGAGAGTCCAATTGTGTCGGTTGCGATGCCTGACCTTCCCAACACTGGACGTGAAGAGCATGCGCCTTCCACCATTTGCACGCCCCCTGCAAGTGCTGGAAGGAGCACCCGCAGTCCAGTTCCTGATAGTCAGATTGAAGATGTCAGTGTTGAAGTACACCAGGATGAGGAGGATATGGGTGTTGCTGGCGCTGGGGAGGAAATTGACCAGGAGGATTCTGATGGTGAGGTGGTTTGTTTAAGTCAGGCACCCGGGGAGACACCTGTTGTCCGTGGGAGGAATATGGCCATTGACATGCCTGGTGAAAATACCAAAAAAATCAGCTCTTCGGTGTGGAGGTATTTCAACAGAAATGCGGACAACAGGTGTCAAGCCGTGTGTTGCCTTTGTCAAGCTGTAATAAGTAGGGGTAAGGACGTTAACCACCTCGGAACATCCTCCCTTATACGTCACCTGCAGCGCATTCATAATAAGTCAGTGACAAGTTCAAAAACTTTGGGTGACAGCGGAAGCAGTCCACTGACCAGTAAATCCCTTCCTCTTGTAACCAAGCTCACGCAAACCACCCCACCAACTCCCTCAGTGTCAATTTCCTCCTTCCCCAGTAATGCCAATAGTCCTGCAGGCCATGTCACTGGCAATTCTGACGAGTCCTCTCCTGCCTGGGATTCCTCCGATGCATCCTTGCGTGTAACGCCTACTGCTGCTGGCGCTGCTGTTGTTGCTGCTGGGAGTCGATGGTCATCCCAGAGGGGAAGTCGTAAGCCCACTTGTACTACTTCCAGTAAGCAATTGACTGTCCAACAGTCCTTTGCGAGGAAGATGAAATATCACAGCAGTCATCCTGTTGCAAAGCGGATAACTGAGGCCTTGACAACTATGTTGGTGTTAGACGTGCGTCCGGTATCCGCCGTTAGTTCACAGGGAACTAGACAATTTCTTGAGGTAGTGTGCCCCCGTTACCAAATACCATCTAGGTTCCACTTCTCTAGGCAGGCGATACCGAGAATGTACACGGACGTCAGAAAAAGACTCACCAGTGTCCTAAAAAATGCAGTTGTACCCAATGTCCACTTAACCACGGACATGTGGACAAGTGGAGCAGGGCAGGGTCAGGACTATATGACTGTGACAGCCCACTGGGTAGATGTATGGACTCCAGCCGCAAGAACAGCAGCGGCGGCACCAGTAGCAGCATCTCGCAAACGCCAACTCTTTCCTAGGCAGGCTACGCTTTGTATCACCGGTTTCCAGAATACGCACACAGCTGAAAACCTCTTACGGCAACTGAGGAAGATCATCGCGGAATGGCTTACCCCAATTGGACTCTCCTGTGGATTTGTGGCATCGGACAACGCCAGCAATATTGTGTGTGCATTAAATATGGGCAAATTCCAGCACGTCCCATGTTTTGCACATACCTTGAATTTGGTGGTGCAGAATTTTTAAAAAAACGACAGGGGCGTGCAAGAGATGCTGTCGGTGGCCAGAAGAATTGCGGGACACTTTCGGCGTACAGGCACCACGTACAGAAGACTGGAGCAACACCAAAAACGCCTGAACCTGCCCTGCCATCATCTGAAGCAAGAAGTGGTAACGAGGTGGAATTCAACCCTCTATATGCTTCAGAGGTTGGAGGAGCAGCAAAAGGCCATTCAAGCCTATACAATTCAGCACGATATAGGAGGTGGAATGCACCTGTCTCAAGCGCAGTGGAGAATGATTTCAACGTTGTGCAAGGTTCTGATGCCCTTTGAACTTGCCACACGTGAAGTCAGTTCAGACACTGCCAGCCTGAGTCAGGTCATTCCCCTCATCAGGCTTTTGCAGAAGAAGCTGGAGACATTGAAGGAGGAGCTAACATGGAGCGATTCCGCTAGGCATGTGGGACTTGTGGATGGAGCCCTTAATTCGCTTAACAAGGATTCACGGGTGGTCAATCTGTTGAAATCAGAGCACTACATTTTGGCCACCGTGCTCAATCCTAGATTTAAAACCTACCTTGGATCTCTCTTTCCCGGCAGACACAAGTCTGCTGGGGTTCAAAGACCTGCTGGTGAGAAAATTGTCAAGTCAAGCGGAACGCGACCTGTCAACATCTCCTCCTTCACATTCTCCCGCAACTGGGGGTGCGAGGAAAAGGCTCAGAATTCCGAGCCCACCCGCTGGCGGTGATACAGGGCAGTCTGGAGCGACTGCTGATGCTGACATCTGGTCCGGACTGAAGGACCTGACAACGATTACGGACATGTCGTCTACTGTCACTGCATATGATTCTCTCCCCATTGAAAGAATGGTGGAGGATTATATGAGTGACCGCATCCAAGTAGGCACGTCACACAGTCCGTACTTATACTGGCAGGAAAAAGAGGCAATTTGGAGGCCCTTGCACAAACTGGCTTTATTCTACCTAAGTTGCCCTCCCACAAGTGTGTACTCCGAAAGAGTGTTTAGTGCTGCCGCTCACCTTGTCAGCAATCGGCGTACGAGGTTACTTCCAGAAAATGTGGAGAAGATGATGTTCATTAAAATGAATTATAATCAATTCCTCCGTGGAGACATTGACCAGCAGCAATTGCCTCCACAAAGTACACAGGGAGCTGAGATGGTGGATTCCAGTGGGGACGAATTGATAATCTGTGAGGAGGGGGATGTACACGGTGATATATCGGAGGATGATGATGAGGTGGACATCTTGCCTCTGTAGAGCCAGTTTGTGCAAGGAGAGATTAATTGCTTCTTTTTTGGTGGGGGTCCAAACCAACCCGTCATTTCAGTCACAGTCGTGTGGCAGACCCTGTCACTGAAATGATGGGTTGGTTAAAGTGTGCATGTCCTGTTTATACAACATAAGGGTGGGTGGGAGGGCCTAAGGACAATTCCATCTTGCACCTCTTTTTTCTTTCATTTTTCTTTGCGTCATGTGCTGTTTGGGGAGTGTTTTTTGGAAGGGCCATCCTGCGTGACACTGCAGTGCCACTCCTAGATGGGCCAGGTGTTTGTGTCGGCCACTAGGGTCGCTTATCTTACTCACACAGCTACCTCATTGCGCCTCTTTTTTTCTTTGCGTCATGTGCTGTTTGGGGAGTGTTTTTTGGAAGGGCCATCCTGCGTGACACTGCAGTGCCACTCCTAGATGGGCCAGGTGTTTGTGTCGGCCACTAGGGTCGCTTATCTTACTCACACAGCTACCTCATTGCGCCTCTTTTTTTCTTTGCGTCAAGTGCTGTTTGGGGAGTGTTTTTTGGAAGGGCCATCCTGCGTGACACTGCAGTGCCACTCCTAGATGGGCCAGGTGTTTGTGTCGGCCACTAGGGTCGCTTATCTTACTCACACAGCTACCTCATTGCGCCTCTTTTTTTCTTTGCGTCATGTGCTGTTTGGGGAGTGTTTTTTGGAAGGGCCATCCTGCGTGACACTGCAGTGCCACTCCTAGATGGGCCAGGTGTTTGTGTCGGCCACTAGGGTCGCTTATCTTACTCACACAGCTACCTCATTGCGCCTCTTTTTTTCTTTGCGTCATGTGCTGTTTGGGGAGTGTTTTTTGGAAGGGCCATCCTGCGTGACACTGCAGTGCCACTCCTAGATGGGCCAGGTGTTTGTGTCGGCCACTAGGGTCGCTTATCTTACTCACACAGCTACCTCATTGCGCCTCTTTTTTTCTTTGCGTCATGTGCTGTTGGGGAGTGTTTTTTGGAAGGGCCATCCTGCGTGACACTGCAGTGCCACTCCTAGATGTGCCCGGTGTTTGTGTCGGCCACTAGGGTCGCTAATCTTACTCACACAGTCAGCTACCTCATTGCGCCTCTTTTTTTCTTTGCGTCATGTGCTGTTTGGGGAGTGTTTTTTGGAAGGGCCATCCTGCGTGACACTGCAGTGCCACTCCTAGATGGGCCAGGTGTTTGTGTCGGCCACTAGGGTCGCTTAGCTTAGTCATCCAGCGACCTCGGTGCAAATTTTAGGACTAAAAATAATATTGTGAGGTGTGAGGTATTCAGAATAGACTGAAAATGAGTGGAAATTATGGTTTTTGAGGTTAATAATACTTTGGAATCAAAATGACCCCCAAATTCTATGATTTAAGCTGTTTTTTTTGTGTTTTTTGAAAAAAACACCCAAATCCAAAACACACCCGAATCCGACAAAAAAAATTCGGTGAGGTTTTGCCAAAACGCGGTCGAACCCAAAACACGGCCGCGGAACCGAACCCAAAACCAAAACACAAAACCCGAAAAATTTCAAGTGCACATCTCTAACCCCTATTGGATTCTACTGGACAAGTGGACGTGACCGGCGTGGGATATAGGTAAGTATGTGTGAGTGTGTAAGTGTGTTTTAATAAATTTTTACTGTCACGGTGTGTGAGTTTGTTTTTATTTGGGTATTTTTTCTGTTGTAGAACTACAGGTACCAGCGGGCCCGTTATTTCCCCGCATGCTGGTACTTGAGGTTCTCCAAGTACCAGCACGCGGGGGAGGCTTGCTGTGCCTTGTAGTTCCACAACAAAAAACAATATTCTTTTTTTTACACACATGGCTATCAGCCTCCCATCCACCGCCCACGGATGGGGGGGACAGCCTCGGGCTTCACCCCTGGCCCTTGGGTGCCTGGAGGGGGGGTGATCCCTTGATTTAAGGGGTCCCCACTCCTCCAGGGAACCCCGGCCAGGGGTGACTAGTTGGGGGAGTAATGCCACGGCCGCAGGGACCTACATAAATGTGTCCCCCGGCTGTGGCATTATGTCCCTGGTTAGTGGAGCCCGGTGCTGGTTTTAAAAATACGGGGGACCCCTACATCTTTTGTCCCCCGTATTTTTGGAACCAGGACCGGACTAAGAGCCCGATGCTGGTTGTCTAAATACGGGGAACCCCTGTCCATTTTTTTCCCAGTATTTAAACAACCAGGACCGGCTCAAAGAGCCCGAGGCTCGTTATACTTAGGAGGGGGGACCTCACACATTTTTTTTTTATTTTTTTTAACCCATTCAGACCCTTCTCCATTAAGTTAATGGAAGCCCTGGACAAAAAAATAGCATTCATGTCCTCCTCCCACTCCCTTCCCAGTCCCAAACACTAATTATTATTTTTTTATATAAAAATGTACAATATATCACAAGTATGATGAGCAGGCAGGCAGCGGGCATTGGCGGCATCGGACTGAGATACAAATTAGTGGCGGAGGGCTGGGTCAGTTGATGGTGGGCGAGTTTGTAAGCCATTGGTGGTGGCAGCGGGCATCGGCTCAGAGGCAGTAGCGGGCATTGGCTCGGTGGCGGTAGGGGTCATCGGCAGGATTCGGCAGACATTATGGCTGTAGTGCCTCACCGCACGCCACTGACCTCACCGCACGCCACTGGTGTGTGGGACAGTGTGCGTGTGTGTTAATTGTGTGTGTGTGGGACAGTTTGCGTGTGTTAATTGACAGGGACACCACTGACAGGGACACCACCCCCATGTCAGTGAGGCACTTGTGATTGGACAGCGGATCCAGTGCTGGATCCGCTTGTCCAATCACCCACACGCGGCGCTGGAGGTGATGGGTCCCGGCGGTGAGTGGCGTCTGCAGTGTGCGCCCCGTCCCCCATCCTCCTCCGCTGCTGACAGGAGCGGTGTTGTGCGGCTCTCCCCTTCCTCTGCCGGCTCCGTCCTCCCGCTGACGGGAGCGGCGGTGTGCGGCTCTCCCCCTCCTCCGCCGGCTCCGTCCTCCCGGCGTGGCCCTGCAGTGTGTGCGGCTCTCCCCAGCAGCAGCAGGTTAGTCTCTCTCTCTCTCCCCCTCCCACTCTCTCTCTCTCTCTCTCTCCTCCTGTGGATTGAAGTTTGTAAGTATAATTTTCATTTTTGCAGGTGCCCCTATTGGATTCTACTGGACAAGTGTACGTGACCGGCGTGGGATGTAGGTAAGTATGTGTGAGTGTGTAAGTGTGTTTTAATAAATTTTTACTTTAACGGTGTGTGAGTTGTGTTTTTATTTGGGTATTTTTTGTTGTTGTAGAACTACAGGTACCAGCGGGCCCGTTATTTCCCCGCATGCTGGTACTTGAGGTTCTCCAAGTACCAGCAAGCGGGGGAGGCTTGCTGTGCCTTGTAGTTCCACAACAAAAAACAATATTCTTTTTGTTATACACATGGCTATCAGCCTCCCATCCACCGCCCACGGATGGGGGGGACAGCCTCGGGCTTCACCCCTGGCTCTTGGGTGCCTGGAGGGGGGGTGACCCCTTGATTTAAGGGGTCCCCACTCCTCCAGGGAACCCCGGCCAGGGGTGACTAGTTGGGGGGGTGATGCCACGGCCGCAGGGACCTACATAAATGTGTTCCCCGGCTGTGGCATTATGTCCCTGGCTAGTGGAGCCCGGTGCTGGTTTTAAAAAATATGGGGGACCCCTACATCTTTTGTCCCCTGTATTTTTGGAACCAGGACCGGACTAAGAGCCCGATGCTAATTGTCTAAATACGGGGAACCCCTGTCCAATTTTTTCCCAGTATTTAAACAACCAGGACCGGCTCAAAGCCCGAGGCTGGTTATACTTAGGAGGGGGGACCTCACGCATTTAAAAAAAAAAAAAAATTTTAAGCCATTCAGACCCTTCTCCATTAAGTTAATGGAAGCCCTGGACAACAAAATAGCATTCATGTCCTCCTCCCACTCCCTTCCCAGTCCCAAACACTAATTATTTTTTTTTATATAAAAATGTACTATATATCACAAGTATGATGAGCAGGCAGGCAGCGGGCATTGGCGGCATCGGACTGAGATACAAATTAGTGGCGGAGGGCTGGGTCAGTTGATGGTGGGCGAGTTTGTAAGCCATTGGTGGTGGCAGCGGGCATTGGCTCAGAGGCAGTAGCGGGCATTGGCCCGGTGGCGGTAGGGATCATCGGCAGGATTCGGCAGACATTATGGCTGTAGTGCCTCACCGCACGCCACTGACCTCACCGCACGCCACTGGTGTGTGGGACAGTGTGCGTGTGTGTTAAGTTTGTAAGCCATTGGTGGTGGCAGCGGGCATTGGCTCAGAGGCAGTAACGGGCATTGGCTCGGTGGCGGTAGGGGTCATCGGCAGGATTCGGCGGACATTATGGCTGTAGTGCCTCACCAGCCACTGACCTCACCGCACGCCACTGGTGTGTGGGACAGTGTGCGTGTGTGTTAATTGTGTGTGTGTGGGACAGTGTGAGTGTGTGTACATTTGTGCAGTCCAGTGTGTGTGGGGGAGGGGAAAGTATGAGAATGTGTGTGTAGTCTGAGTGGGTGTGTGTGGGGTTTGGGGGTGGCCAGTCTGTGTGTGTGTAATCTACAGTGTGTGTGTGTGTGTGTGTGTGTGTGTGTGTGTGTGTGTGTAAGTAACGGGGAGTGGCAGTCTGTGTGTGTGGGCGGGATGTACTAATGACCATTTACCGAAGAGGGATATGTATTAAACCACGGGCATGGAGATGCCCTTCTCACTCACCATCCAGCTGGGTGAGCGAGCCGGGCAGGTGGAAAGTCAGCAGCAGGGGCAGCATGCCGGATATCAGCCGAGGGTGGGGGCTGTAAGGCACGTGCGGAGTGGTGCGGAGCCCAAAGCCGGAGATCAGCAGCATGTTGACCGGCAATAAGCAACTTCTGCTTCCGCGTTCAACATGCTGCCGATCTCCGGCTTTGGGCTACGCAGGGTTCGGGGGATGGGTGTCCTCTGCCGGTGTACTGCAGCTCCGGGGGTGCGGGCTCCGGAGGCTTTCAGCACTGTTGAATATCCAGCTGCCTCAAGTATGTACAGCCCGCACCCTCTGCTGCTGATATCCGGCATGCTGCTGCTGCTCCTGGCTGTCCCCCCGCCCGGCTCGGCCACACAGCTGTATGGTGAGAAGGGCATCTCAGTTCCCGAGGTTTAACACATATGCCTCAGTAAATGGCCTCTGCGGTAAACGATACTAATGCTTACCGTGACAGTAACAGCGGGGAGGACGGCGCACATCGGGATCCTGCAGCAGGAAAGAAGAACCCCTTCGGAGCGCAGCAGACCACACTGAAATGGGTGCATACCCGGTGCGGTGCTCTGCATCCCGGGTGGTGCCGAAGATGTGGAGTGTCGGAGGTGGCAGAAGCGCCGCAGCTTGGGGTGAGAAACCACTGCAGCCCTTCCGCTGCTAAACTATGCAATTAGTCTATTAAGGGGGTGAGCTCCCCTCACCATAGTGCCCCACAGGCCTTGTTAATTCTGGGGGTAGGATCCCCTCACTCTATAATGTGAATTTTGGCTCATATCATGTGCTGTAACGTGAATTTTGTCTCATACCGTGTGCTATAATGTGAATTTCGGCTCATACCGTGTGGGGTAATGTGAATTTCGGCTCATACCGTGTGCTATAATGTGAAAGGGGCACCAGTACTAGATAGTATAAGGGGTCCTACTACACTGAAGGACACGCCCCTTTTGAGTGACCGCGCATAATTGCTATCTGCACACTTTCATTCCGCCTTCAAAAATTAAACTTCGACCACTGCACCTACATCTGTACATACACACCCTGACATCTTTATATACAGTGACACAGGTGGCGTCTGCACATACTTTCCTTTTGTATTTTTTTTTATTATTATCATTTTATTTATTTATTATTTTTATTAAAAAAAAATTTTTGGGGGGGGGGGCGCGATTATTGATCTTGCCCTGGGCTCCAAAAACCCTAGCTACGCCTCTGCGCGCAGCATACTGGCACCGGGATCCCGACCACTGTAATGTGGGCAGTGGGGCAAATGCAAAAGAGCGCCTTGTGGGCTTGCTGCACTCGCCACACTGTGCTCGCCATGCTGCACTCACCACACTGTGCTCGCCATGCTGCACTCACCACACTGTGCTCGCCATGCTGCACTCACCACACTGTGCTCGCCATGCTACACTCACCACACTGTGGGTACGGTGTGCCATGCTATTTATTCTCCCTCCAGGGGTGTTGTGGACACCCCAAGAGAGAGAATACTTGTCAGTATACCAGCGGTCGGGATCCCGACAGCCGGTATACCAAGTGCCACCCTCAGGGAGAGTTGGCTAGTATACATTGCCCTATTATTTGTTTAATCTGAATATGATCCAATGTCAGGAGTGGTGGAGGTTATATCAGGGTTAATTTAAGTACTGTATGCTTTACAGTGACTTGTGGAATTTTTTTTATAATTTTTCTGCAAACTTATAATGGGAATTCTCAGATTCCACAATTATAGACAACATTACTTTTCAACCTGTGAGTAAATAACCTGTGTCTGCATCATTGTATATGAGGGTGAACTAGAAATACTTGCAGCAAGCAAACAGTATGATATTATAGGCATTACTGAAACTTGGTGGGACGAATCTCATGATTGGACAGTCAATCTAGAGGGCTATGCACTGTTTAGGAGAGACAGACTAAATAAAAAGGGTGGAGGGGTGTGTCTGTACGTAAAGCCGGTTTTAAAACCTAATATATGGGAAGATATTCAGGAGGGGACTGTAGACACTGTCGAGACATTATGGGTAGAAATTGCATGCGGGGAAAAAGGAATAAAAAAGTTAGTATTGGGTGTATGCTATAGGCCGCCTGGTATCAACGCATCTGATGATGAATTGTTACTAAAGCAAATTGAAAGAGCAGCAGGAGTAGGAGACATAGTAGTGATGGGAGATTTTAACTATCCAGAGATAAACTGGAAAAACAATCAATGTGATACTGCTAGGGGCAATATGTGTTTAAACACACTTAATGATAACTACTTAGTCCAACTAATTGAGGAACCAACTAGGTACAATGCAATCTTAGACCTGGTATTAACAAACAATGGGGATTTGGTATCAGGTATTATAGTAGGGGAACCCATAGGAAACAGCGACCACAATATGGTCACATTCAATATCAGTTTCTATAAAGAGCCCTATACTGGCTCAACTAGGACTTTAAAATTTAGCAAAGCAAATTTTGAAAAGATGAGGGTATTTTTCAGGGATATTGAATGGGAAGGTTTGTTTTTAGGAAAAAATACTACGGAGAAATGGGAGGTACTAAAATTCCTGCTAGCTAAAAATACACTCAAATGTATTCCTATGAGTAGCAAAAAAAGGAATAAAAATCATAAACCGATGTGGCTTAACAAAAAGATTAAGGAACTTATGGGCAAGAAAAGGCGAGCATTTAAAAAATACAAATCTGACGGGGAAGCAGAGTCATTTCAGCACTATAAGGAATGTAACAAAATTTGCAAAAAGGAAATAAGAGCGGCTAAAGTAGAAACTGAAAAACTAGTAGCAAAGGAAAGCAAAGCGAATCCCAAAAAATTATTTAAATACATTAATAGCAAGAGATTAAAGAAGGAGAGTATAGGCCCTTTAAAAGACAAGTTGGGAGTCTTAAGCAAAAATGATAATGACATAGCGGACACACTAAATGAGTTTTTTTCAACAGTATTCACTCGTGAGGACCCAATTCAGGGACTAACGCACAATCTCAATAATGAGAATATCACACTGATAGGTACTTATTTAAGCGAGGAAGTAGTCTGTGACCGATTAAAACATTTAAAGATTAATAAATCACCAGGGCCCGATGGTATTCATCCAAGGGTTCTAATGGAGCTTCACTCTGAACTGGCAAAACCGCTATCTTTGATCTTTAAGGATTCAGTTATATCAGGTATGGTTCCCAAAGACTGGCGTATAGCGGAAGTAGTGCCTATATTCAAAAGGGAAGTAAAGCTGAACCAGGTAATTATAGACCAATTAGTCTTACATCTATAGTGGGGAAAGAATTGGAAGGTATTCTAAGAGATAGTATTCAGAAGTTCCTTGAAACCAATAAGGGCATTAAAAGGAATCAACATGGGTTTATGACGGACAGATCCTGTCAAACCAACTTACTTGGCTTTTATGAAACAGTAAGCGCAAACCTAGATCAGGGTAAATACGTGGATGTAATCTTTTTAGACTTTGCCAAAGCGTTCGATACTGTACCACACATGAGACTTATCTACAAGCTACAAGAATCAGGGCTAGGAAGCACATTATGCACTTGGGTCAAAAACTGGTTAGATAATAGGAAGCAGCGCGTTGTGGTTAATGGATCTTTTTCAACTTGGACTGAAGTGCTAAGTGGTGTGCCGCAAGGCTCAGTATTAGGACCGCTATTGTTCAATATTTTCATTAACGACCTAACAGAAGGTCTAGAGAGCATGGTGTCAATTTTTGCAGATGATACCAAATTGTGTAAGGCTATAAATACAGAGGAGGATGCCGAGTCTCTTCAGAACGACTTAGTTAAATTAGAAGCATGGGCAGCCAAATGGAGAATGCGCTTCAACACAGACAAGTGTAAGGTAATGCACTGTGGTAACAAGAACATAAATTACACCTACCTACTAAATGGGGTAAAATTAGGGGATTCTGTACTGGAAAAGGACTTAGGTGTCCTCATACATAGCAAGCTAAGCAGTAGTACCCAAAGTAGGACTGCAGCAAAGAAGGCTAATAAGATATTAGCATGCATAAAACGGGGTATTGATGCTAGGGACGAGAGTATTATACTCCCGTTATATAAATCACTAGTGAGGCCACACCTTGAATACTGTGTACAATTCTGGGCACCGTACTACAAAAAGGATATCCTGGAGCTTGAAAAGGTACAGAGGAGGGCGACCAAACTAATTAAGGGCATGGAGATGATGGAATACAAGGAAAGGCTTGAAAGACTAGGCATGTTTACATTGGAAAAGCGGAGACTAAGAGGGGATATGATCAACATCTACAAATATATAAGGGGACAATACACAGAGCTTGCGCGGGACCTGTTTTTGGTTAGATCAACACAGAGGACTCGTGGACACTCGCTCAGGTTAGAGGAGAGGAGATTCCGCACAATACGGCATAAAGGCTTTTTCACGGTAAGGACAATACATGTTTGGAATTCCCTGCCCGAGGGAGTTGTAATGGCGGAATCTGTCAACACCTTTAAGAATGGGTTAGATAAATTCCTAATGGATAAGGATATCCAGGGGTATGGTGCATAGTCATGCATTATAGTTACTATAAATAGGGATAAAATGTAACGGCTGACAGCAGCATCAGTCAGAAATTTTAGTCCAATCATCATGCATAGGAGACCACAAATAGGTTGAACTCGATGGACAATTGTCTTTTTTCAACCTCAGATACTATGTTACATATACAAGGCCTATACTGTACATGCTACAGGGTCATCACTGCACCCCCTCCTCCCCTACAAGGACGGACCGCCTCTTTGGGACCCAGTACGCCTACCACCCAGTGGATCTGCATATAAACTACTGTATTGCTAGCTTCAGTGACCACCACCCTTAGTCAAGTTTATAATGCATTAATTTGATCCACATCATTATTGTTCTTACCAAATATACTTATTATTGTTTCTATGTCCTTGGTTATAATAAGTGTTAGAATCCCATATCCATTCCCATATCCCATATCATTCTATTTCTTGCAAGGTTTATCAAAGACATGTTTTCCATCCGACTTCATAAACAGAAGCCTGCATGAATCCTCAGAGATTTACACAGCAAAGAAGTAAAGCAACACTTAATGATCCGGGTCAGTGTCCATGGTGCAGCTGAGTATCTATTATGTTGATACATTGCAGCAACAAGAGAGTTTTACTCTATAGATTCCATAAGTGTTAATAAATATTTTTTATCACTGCATTTTGACAAATAACTTCAGTACATCATAGCACAATGTGCCTATTTGTAACATTTGTTTTTGTGCTGGTCAACTAGCATTGTAACGTGTGTGCCCATAATTTCTGCAGTTGGTACTACCTACAGTGTACTGTGTCCCTCTATAATTATCTCCACTCTACTTACTCTCTGCGTTTGTCTGTGTACGTCCTACAACAGCAAGTACTTCTTGTGCTGCACCCTCCAGGACTTTTATATTAACTTCTGATGCTTCAAAGGTTTTTCCAATTTGTACTGAATTCTCTGGTATGAAATCTTCTAGTTTTTCCTGAAACTGCTTCTGTGTAGTCACCATTCATATGCAATCTTCATTCATAATGTCTGTCTTTGACTGTTCAGCTCTATGCATCTGTTTTAGCTGACTTATTAATTTCTCTATCATTTCATTTGACTTTTGATGCCTTTCACAAAATATCTTACAATGGTACAGTATCAGACAGTTATTGCAGAGATTGTTACAAGTATCAAATTTGTCTGTTACTATGTCTGGTTTCTCTTTGCCTGCTGCAGATACTGTAGTTCTCCATTAGCAAACGTTGGCCCTCATTCAGATCCCTGAAGGATCTGTGGCCTCTGCCTCAAAGTACCATAACTCCCAACTGTCCCGATTCCGAGACAATCCCAATATCTGGACACTGTCCTGCTGTCCCACCCGTGGGTCGCAGTGTCCCGTGGGTGGGGGAGCAGTTTAGGGAGCCTTTGATCACCCGCTGCTCTGCTCGGCAAAGCAGCAAGTGATCCTGAATACATGCTGTGCGCATGGCATGTATTCAGTGATGGGAGATGAGCAGGTGGCTGCCCAGCTGCTCGGGGAGCACTGGGCACGCCTCCAAAATAAAGAAAAATTAGTCGGCACTGCAAGGCCACGCCCACCAAGTGGAAGCCACATCCCTACTGTCTGAAGCCACGCCCCCTTTTGGGTTGCCGCACAAGGTCCTGATTTGAAACACACAAAAGTTGGGAGGTATGAAGTACCGATGTTCTATACTTTTCATATATGCCAGACCCCTACTGTGCATGTGCACTGCAGTATGGGTCTGTGACATCAGTGCCATTTGGGGGCGGGACCAGGATCTCTGTCAGAGGACAGAGTTTTCCTGGACTCTATGTAGCAAATGCGGAGGCCGGCTTGCCCGACCCCATGATTCACGCAGGCGGCAGATGGTGTTGGAAATGATCCGATACTGTGTCCTAGGACGCAGCTCAGATCAGTAATGCATGCAGGAGGTGTGACGCCTCCTGCATGCATTACTGTATTAGTGCTATCACTGCTGCTTCCATGCAAGCAGAAGCGATAGCTCTTCCAACCACATCTGAATGAAGGCCATTGTGCAGTGAGCTCCATGCTGGTATCTGGGCTTGCTTTGTGAATACTCACAGACTGTAGCTTATCTCCCTGCACATCAGTGCTCTTTTGTCAAACATCTGTAGTGTAGTGCACCAAATACTGCCAAACAATACACCAGTTACTGGCATACACAATGGCTATATATCTGTGTCACACCAAACTAAGGAAATGGAAGTGGAACAAATACCATATAAGACAGAGGGCTAGATGTATTATCGCTTGGAGAGTGATAAACTGGAGAGAGAAAAAGCACCAGCCAATCAGCTCCTTACTGTCATGTCACAGGTGCTGTTTGAAAAATGACAGTTAGGAGCTGGTTGTCTGGTAGTTTATCACCTTCTGTTTTATCACTCTCCAAGCGATGATGCATCTAGCCCAGAGGCTATAAGAAAAATAGGTGAAGTCATGGGAGTAACTAGAACTTTGAAGGCACCTTTTTGAAAAGTGCCTTCAACAGTGGTGGGGCCCAGATGCACAATATGCTTTGCCACCCCCGCCCCCACCATCCCAACACACACAGAAACATACCTCCCAAAAATGGGGTGGATGGTGTATGCAATCTTGTGTGTGCGTCCCTGAAAAATTGGAGTGGTCTTGTGAAGCTTGAGGCCAAGCCCCCTGGTGCACACATTTTGGGGTCTGCCCATCATGTACCCGTTCTCATTAAACTGGGGGCTTGCCTAGTGCTCCAGTCTCTCCAAGCACAGTGCGGATGATGCATATGTGTGTCATGCATTACCGTCCCAACTCTCAGCTCCAATGCCTCTCAGTCTCCAAGCTACTTGAGAGACTCATCTACACTCACCTCATACACTTTCTTAACTCCCACAACTTATTGGACCCACTTCAGTCAGGCTTTTGTTCCCAACACTCCACAGAGACAGCACTGACTAAAGTAGTGAATGATCTAGTCACTGCCAAATCTAAAGGCCATTACTCACTTCTTAGTCTTCAAAATCTCTCTACTTTTTTTGACACTGTTGAACTCTCTTTTCTCATGCAAACACTGCAATTCCTAGGTCTCCAGGGCACAGCCCTTTCTTGGTTCTCATCCTACTTATCTAATCGCTCTTTCAGTGTTCGTTTCTTCGATTCCACCTCCACTTCACTACCTCTATCAGTCGAAGTACTACAAGGTTCAGTCTTAGGTCCTTTGCTTTTCTCAAGCTATACCTTATCTCTCGGTAAACCAATCAGCTCCTTTAGATTTCAGTATCATTTGTACGCAGATGATGCTCAAATCTATCTATCCTCCCCTGATTTGTCAACATCTGTTTTGGTCGGTGTCACAGAATGCCTTTCTGCCACCTCAAACTTAACATTTCCAAAACAGAATTAATAATTTTCCTGCCAGCCAAGAGTAGTTACCAACCTGATATCTCCATAACTGTTGACAACTTGTCAATCTACCCTAACTCCCAAGCCCACTGCCTAGGTTTCATCCTTGACTCTGAACTGTCATTTGTGCCACACATTCAATCTGTCTCTAAATCATGTTACATGCATCTAAATATATATCCAAAATACAACCATATCTTAAACAAGACACTGCAAAAACTCGAATCCATGCACTCATCATCTCCTGCATTGATTGTTGCAATTCTCCTTACTGGTCTTCCCAAGAAAATACTCACTTCTACAATCTTCTACAATCTATTTTGAATGCAGCTGCACAGCTAATATTCCTAGCAAGATGTTCATTGTCTGCGGATCCACTCTGTCAATCCCTCTATATTCTATAGTATTTCATTTAAAATACTTCTACTCATATATAAGGCTATTAACCACACTATACCAACATATATCTCTTTGCTTATCTCAAAATATCACACAACTCGACCTCTCCGCTCTGCACAAGATCTGCATCTCTCATCTGCACGGATCACTTGCTCCCATTCACAATTGCAGGACTGTCTTCGGGCAGCACCCAACCTATGGAATGTCCTCCTACGCATGATAAGACTCTCCTCTATCCTCCATACTTTCAAGCGTTCCCTGAAAACTCACCTCCTCAGGCTAGCCTATACAATTCCTGAACCGCCCACATGACCTTTAAGAGCATTCATATCTAAGTACATCCCATCAGAACTGTTTTTGCAATCTGCTGAGACCGCTATGCTCTAGATAGTGACTATCATTGTGTATCCTTCCTAATTCCTTATAGATTGTAAGCTTGCGAGCAGGGCCTTCCTACTGTACCTCTATGTTGATTGTTATTACCCAGTTGGTCTTATCACTGTTGTCACCAATTGTACAGCGCAACAGAATATGCTGCTTTATTTAAGAAACTGTAAATACTGTAAATAAGTCAATTATAAAATACCATGCACATGACACTCCTATGACCAGTGGCACCGTCGGGAAGGGGGAAGGGGGGGGGGGGGGCTGTAGTAAGTACCCAGGCACAGGTCTGATGGAGGGGCACAGTGGGTGCCAGCTCCTCCACCACTTACATGGCAGCAGCAGCTGCAGCTCTTCTTCTCAGCCCAGCACACGGTGCTGTGTGCTGGGCTGCAGTGTGTCCAGGGAGGCGACTAAGATACTTATTTTTCTGTATTTTGTTCTAAGGGTGCATGATCACGCCTCCTATGATTAGGCCACACCCCATGAAAAGTACCTGGGCCCAGCCAGGCTCTCTACTAGCCTGCCCATGACACTTCCATAACACGCACTTGACATCTCCTCTTTTTGCTTAAGTTTTAGATCACCTCCAAGTCTCCATTCTGAACAACTCTTGGATTGCAGAAGCTGTCTTAAGTAATAGCTTTGTCGTGCACAAATGAGTGTACGTCATTGTACAACTTGGATCATAAGTTCACAGAAAGGATTTCCTAGATTTATTCTTAATTTTGAGAGTCCTGAGGCAAGCTGAAGTGTATTGCTTTTGCACAAAAAAAATGGATTGAAAAATATATTGTGCAGAGTGTCATGTATGTGACTGTTGGATATTTTATGACATATTATATACCCAGAATACAAGTAATAGTTTTTTGATGGTGAATACATTAAAAATAGATATAAAAAAAATATATAATGGACCTTTTAAGTGAATTTTAGATTGGGTAAAGTAAAAACAAACTGAAACATACATTAAATACAGATTTTCTGAATACTCTGATACTATGTAATTTATGTCTAGATCTCAGCTTTTGAGACAAAAATAAAGTTAACCACAAGAAAAATCACACTTTTAACAGTATAAATGTAGAGCTGTGTGGCTGGCACTTTTCGTGTTTTGGTTTTGGTTCTAATTCCACTTTCATGTTTTGGTCTTGGCTTGGTTTTGCCAAAACCCCCCTTTCGTGTTTTGGCTTTGGTTTTGGATCTGGATGATTTTTGAAAAAAACATAAAAACAGCTAAAATCACAGAATTTGGGGGTCATTTTGCTCCTACAGTATTATTAACCTCAATAACAACAATTTCCACTCATTTCCAGTCTATTCTGAACACCTCACACCTCACAATATTGTTTTTAGGCCAAAAGGTTGCACGGAGGTTGCTGGATGACTAAGCTACTGTAAGCGACACAAGTGGACAACACAAACACCTGGTCCATCTAGGAGTGGCACTGCAGTGTCAGACAGGAGGGCAGATATATAAAAAGGCCCCAAACAGCACATCATGCAAAAAAGAAAAATAATTGCAATGAGGTAGTTGTATGACTAAGCCAAGCGACACAAACAATTGGATCATCTAGGCATGGCACTGCAGTGGCAGACAAGAGGGCAGATATATATAAAAAAAAGGCCCCAAACAGTACATCAGGCAAAGAAGAAAAAGAATTGCAATGAGGTATTTGTATGACTGTGAGATGTGCGGCTGGCACTTTTCATGTTTTGTGTTTTGGTTTTGGTTCTAATTCCACTTTTGTGTTTTGGTTTTGGCTTGGTTTTGCCAAAATCACCCTTTCGAGTATTGGTTTTGGTTTTGGTTTTGGATCTGGAAGATTTGTAAAAAAAACCCCATAAAAACAGCTAAAATCACAGAATTTCGGGGTAATTTTGCTCCTACGGTATTATTAACCCCAATAACATTTATTTCCACTCATTTCCAGTCTATTCTGAACACCTCACACCTCACAGTATTGTTTTTAGGCCTAAAAGTTGCACCAAGGTGGCTGTATGACTAAGCTAAGCACCTGGCCCATCTAGGAGTGGCACTGCAGTTGCAGGCAAGATGGCACTATTCAAAAACTAGTCCCCAAACAGCACATGATGCAAAGAAAAAAAAAGAGGTGCAATTAGGTAGCTGGATGGCCAAGCTAAGCGACACAAGTGTGCGGCACAAACACCTGGTCCATCTAGGAGTGGCACTGCCGTTACAGACAGGATGGCACTTAAAAAAACTAGTCACCAAACAGCACATGATGCAAAGAAGAAAAAGAGGTGCAATTAGGCAGCTGGATGGCCAAGCTTAGTGACACAAGTGTGCGGCACAAACACCTGGCCCATCTAGGAGTGGCACTGCAGTTACAGACAGGATGGCAGATTTAAAAAATAGGCCCCAAACAGCACGTGATGCAAAGGAGAAAAAGAGGTGCAAGATGGAATTGTCCTTGGGCCCTCCCACCCACCCTTATGTTGTATAAACAGGACATGCACACTTTAACAAACCAATCATTTCAGCGACAGGGTCTGCCACACAACTGTGGCTGAAATGACTGGTGTGTTTGGGCCCCCACCAAAAAAGAAGCAATCAATCTCTCCTTGCACAAACTGGCTCTACAGAGGCAAGATGTCCACCTCATCCTCATCTTCCGATTCCTCACCCCTTTCACTGTGTACATCCTCCTCCTCACAAAGTATTAATTCGTCCCCACAGGAATCCACCATCACAGGTTCCTGTGTACTTTCTGGAGGCAATTGCTGGTAAAGGTCTTCCCGGAGGAATTTCTAATTCATTTTGATGAACATCATCTTCTCCACATTTAGTGGAAGTAACCTCCTACGCCGATCACTGACAAGGTTACCGGCTGCACTAAACACTCTTTCGGAGTACACACTGGAGGGGGTCGGGGGGGGGCAACTTAGGTAAAATAAAGCCAGTTTGTGCAAGGGCCTCCATATTGCCTCTTTTTCCTGCCAGTATACATACGGACTGTCTGACATGCCTACTTGGACGCTGTCACTCATATAATCCTCCACCATTCTTTCAATGGTGAAAGAATCATATGCAGTGACAGTAGACATGTCAGTAATCGTTGGCAGGTCCTTCAGTCCGGACCAGATGTCAGCTTTCGCTCCTGACTGCTCTGCATCACCGCCAGTGGGTGGGCTAGGAAATCTTATCCTTTTCCTTGCAGCCCCAGTGGCGGAAGAAATACAAGGAGGAGCTGTTGACGGGTCACATTCCACTTGAGTTGACAATTTACTTACCAGCAGGTCTTTGCACCTCTGCAGACTTGTGTCTGCTGGAAAGAGAGATACAACGTAGGCTTTAAACCTAGGATCAAGCACGGTGGCCAAAATGTAGTGCTCTGATTTCAACAGATTGACCACCCTTGAATCCTGGCAAAGAGAATGAATGGCTCCATCCACAAGTCCCACATACTTTGCGGAATCGCTCCATCTTAACTCCTCCTCAATTTCCTGTAATGAGCTGTTACAGTCATATAGTCCTTAGTCTGCCCTGCTCTACTTGTCCACATGTCCGTGGTTAAGTGGACATTGGATACAACCGCATTTTGTAGGACACTGGTTACTCTTTTTCTGACGTCTGTGTACATTCTCGGTATCACCTGCCTAGAGAAGTGGGACCTAGATAGGATTTGATACCGGGGACACAGTACCTCAAACAATTCTCTAAGTCTCACTGAACTAATGGCGGATACCGGACACACGTCTAACACCAACATAGCTGTGAAGGCCTCAGTTATCCGCTTTGCAAAAGGATGACTGCTATCATATTTCATCTTCCTCACAAAGGACTGTTGGACAGTCAATTGCTTACTTGAAGTAGTACAAGTGGTCTTCCGACTTTCCCTCTGGGATGACGATCGACTCCCAGCAGCAACAACAGCAACGGCAGCAACAGCAGTCATAACACTCAAGGAAAATACGGAGGAATCCCGGTTAGGAGAGGACTCCTCAGTCTTGACAGTGACATGACCTGCAGGACTACAGACGTAACTGACTGAGGATGAAGTTGACGTTGAGGAGGTTGGTGGTGTGGCTTGCAGGAGCTTGGGTACAGGAGGAAGAATGGATTTAGGTGTCAGTGGACTGCTTACGCTCTTACCCAAAGTTTCACAACTTGACACTGATGTATAAGTAAAGATGTTCCTAGGTGGTTAACATCCTTACCCCTACTTATTACAGATTGACAGAGGCAACAGATGGCTTTACACCTGTTGCCCGGATTTGTGGAGAAATAATTCCATACCGAAGAGGTGGCTTTTTTGGTAGTTTGCCGAGGCATCACAATGGGCTTCTTCATCCCAAGGACAACAGGTGTCTCCCCCGGTGCCTGACTTAAACAAACCACATCACCATCAGAATCCTCATTGTCAACTTCCTCCTCAGCACCAGCAACACCCATATCCTCATCCTGGTGTACTTCAACAGTGACATCTTCAATTTGAATATCATGAACTGGACTGTGGGTGCTCCTTCCAGCACTTGCTGGGGCGTGCAAATGGTGGAAGGAGCCACCTCTTCCCACCCAGTGTTGGGAAGGTCAGGCATCACAACTGCCAACACACTTGGACTCTCCTTTGGGATTTGTGATACCATCTCAGAACGCACAGTTCTTTTCTGTGCTCTTTCCAGCTTAACTTTCCAGCTTTCCAGCTTTAATTTTTCTAGCTGGAGGATGAGGGCTTCCATCGTCATGTGAAGCAGAACCACTAGCCATGAACATAGGCCAGGGCCTCAGCCGTTCCTTGCCACTTCGTGTCATAAATGGCATATTGGCAAGTTTACGTTTCTCCTCAGATCATTTAAATTTCCTTTTTTGGTTCTTTTTACTGAACTTTGGCTTTTTGGATTTTACATGCCCTCTACTATCACATTGGGCATCGGCCTTGGCAGACGACGTTGATGGCATTTCATTGTCTGTCATGGCTAGTGGCAGCAGCTTCAACACTAGGAGGAAGTGGTTCTTTTTGATCTTTTCCTATTTTATCCTCAACAGTTTTGTTCTCCAATATTTTTTGGGAGTTATATGAGACAATATGCGGCATAGGAATGACTGGAATGACTGATGGACAGGACACTACCACTGGTCTGATGCAGCACAACACAACAACACTGTAAGGGACTTGTGGTGGTTGTTATTATTATTATACGGCAGCAGCGGACATATAGCAGCAGCATATTCCACTGTGACTGCCTCGTCACTGGAATGACTGATGAGACAAGACACTGTCACTGGTCTGATGCAGCACAACACAACACCACTTTATACAGCTACACTGGATATATGGCAACAGAGGACACCAACACTGTGACTGGCTGGACTGATGCAGCACAATACACTGACTACACTGGACTGGACAGCACAACACAGCACCACTTTACAGCTACACTGGATATATGGCAGCAGAGAACACCAACACTGTGACTGCCTGGACTGATGCAGCACAATACACTGACTACACTGGACTGGACAGCACAACACAGCACCACTTTATACAGCTACACTGGATATATGGCAGCAGACGACACCAACACTGTGACTGATGCAGCACAATACACTGACTACACCGGACTGGACAGCACAACACAGCACCACTTTATACAGCTACACTGGATATATGGCAGCAGACGACACCAACACTGTGACTGATGCAGCACAATACACTGACTACACCGGACTGGACAGCACAACACAGCACCACTTTATACAGCTACACTGGATATATGGCAGCAGAGGACACCAAAACTGTGACTGGTTGGACTGATGCAGCACAATACACTGACTACACTGAACTGGACAGCACAACACAGCCCCACTTTGTACAGCTACACTGGATATATGGCAGCAGAGGACACCAACACTGTGACTACACTGGACTGGACTGAACAGCACAACACAGCACAAGACTCACCACCCCTTTCCCGACCCCACACAGACACTGAACACTGAGGACACGTCCTCTCAATACACTCTCCGAGACTGGAGTGAAAATGGCTGCGACGCGCGGCTCCTTATATGGAATCCAAATCCCGCGAGAATCCGACAGCGGGATGATGACTGCGTTCGGGTTTCTGAGTCAGGCAGGAAAACCCCAGCCGGGCTCGGAACCGAACTCGGAAGGCAAAGTCCGGTAGGGTTCAGTTCTCTGAGAACCGAACCCGCTCATCTCTAATGGCTAAGCTAAGCGACACAAACAATTGGCCCATCTAGGCGTGGCACTGCAGTGGCAGACAGGAGGGCAGATATGAAAAAAAAGGCCCAAAACAGCACATCATGCAAAGATGTAGAAGAGGTGCAATGAGGTAGCTGTATGACTAAGCTAAGCAACACAAACAATTGGCCCATCTAGGAGTGACACTGCAGTGGCAGACAGGAGGTCAGATATAAAAAAAAAGGCCCCTAACAGCACATGATGCAAAAAAGGTGCACCGAGTTTGCTGTATGACTAAGTTAAGCAACACAACCACCTGGCCCAACTAGTAGTGTCATGCAGTGGCTGAATGTCGAGAGTGGGCAGCAATTGTTCGGGTCCACTGACAGCATCTCCAGCACGCTCCAGTCATTTTAAAAAAATTCTGCAATTGGTGGACTTATACGGCAGTACAAGAAATACAAAAGGGATTTTTCCCACGCACTCTGCTGGCTGTTAGTAAGAAGAACTATATACTATGTAATAATAGGAAATTTAGAGCTCTTCGTTACATATGTTTTGCAAAAGATATGATAAGCCTCCAGGCCACTTCACGGCTGCTCTATTGCTGGAGGTCCCTAACTGAGCATAGGTCCAAGGCTTGGACCCCACAAAGTCGGCTCAGGCCCGACCACCCCAGGGCAGCACACCATTGAAATACTAAAGTGTTAATATGTGTTAAGAAAGAAGCAGAAGCTATGGGTTAGAAAGTGCTACAAAAATAAGGGTGTTAATAAAATACTCAAAAGAGTAATATTAGTGAAAAAATAGGAGTGTTACATAAGTGCTAAATAAATAATATGGCATGCTACCCCAAGGTGGCCCAGCCCCACCAGACCCGGGGGGTACCATTCCCCAAACCCATACACAGCAGTACCCCAGGACTTATACAGCAGTACTTCTGGACTCATACGGCAGTGTCAGACAGGATGGCACTTTCCAAAAACTAGGCCCCAAACAGCACCTCATGCAAAAATGTTGAAGAGGTGCAATGAGGTAGCTGAATAACTAAGCCAAGCGACACAAACAATTCCAATTGGAATTATACGTCCAAATCACTGGAATTATACGTCCAAATCACTGGAATTAATTGGCAAAATCACTGGAATTATTAATTATACGTCCAAATCACTGGAATTAATTGCAAAATCACTGGAATTATACATCCAAATCACTGGAATTAATTGGCAAGATCACTGGAATTAATAATTATACGTCCAAATCACTGGAACTAATTGGCAAAATAACTGTAATTATATGACCAAATCACTGGAATTAATTGGCAAAATCACTGTAATTAATAATTATACATCAAAATCACTGGAATTAATTCGCAAAATCACTGTAATTATACGTCCAAATCACTGGAATTAATTGGCAAAATCACTGTAATTAATAATTATACATCCAAATCATTGGAATTAATTGACAAAATCACTGGAATTATACGTCCAAATCACTGGAATTAATTGGCAAAATCACTGCAATTAATAATTATACGTCCAAATCACTGGAATTAATTGGCAAAATCACTGGAATTATACGTCCAAATCATTGGAATTAAATGGCAAAATCTCGCTATCGCCTGCCTAGTAAAGTGGAATCTAGATGGGATTTGGTACCGGGGACACAATACTGCCATCAATTGTCTAAATCCCACTGCACTAATGGCGGATACCGGACGCACGTCTAAAACCAACATAATTGTCAAGGCCCCAGTTATGAGGGCTTCCATTGTCATGTGAAGATGAACCACTAGTCAATGAACATAGGCCAGGGCCTCAGCCGTTCCTTGCCACTCCGTGTCGTAAATGGCATATTGTCAAGTTTACGTTTCTCCTCATACCATTTAAATTTATTTTTTGGGGTCTTTTTACTGAACTTTGGCTTTTTGGATTTTAAATGCCCTCTACTATCACAATGGGCATCGGCCTTGGCAGACGACGTTGATGGCATTTCATCAGCTATGTCATGGCTAGTGGCAGCAGCTTCAGCACTAGGAGGAAGTGGTTCTTGATCTTTCCCTATTTTATCCTCCAAATTTTTGTTCTCCATTATTTTTCTGGCATTATATAACACAATATGTGGCACAAGAGAGCATACCCCTACACCTCACAGGACAAACACTAAAAATTATTTGGATTAAATATTAATAACTCCTTTATTTGGAGTAAATAATATACAGCACAGGACAGCACCACTGAACTTATATGGCAGCAGGGCCGGTTCAAGGGCGCAGAGCACCCCGGGCAGGAAAGGGGTGTGGCCTAATACAGGGGGCGTGGTGAGTCACGCCCCCTGTACATTGAAAGCGCCGCTTGAATGCTGAGCGGTGCGCGATGACGTCATCGCGCACCGCACAGCAAAAGGTCCTCTCCACGAAGAGAAACTAGACGCTATGCGTCTAGTTCCCTTCGTGGAGAGGACCTTTGCTGTGCGGTGCGCGATGACGTCATCGCGCACCGCTCAGCAGTTACTCTCCACGAAGGGAAACTAGACGCATAGCGTCTAGTTCCCTTCACAGGAGGCGCCGAGGACGGGGACGGCAGCGGGCAGCGGAGGCGGACGGGGGACACAGCGGGCAGCAGTGGCGGATCTTGCCACGGTGCGGCGCCCTCCGGATGGCGTCAGCGCCCTCCGGAAGGCGGCGCCCCGGGCAAAAGTCCTGCTTGCCCGTGGCAAGAACCGCCACTGTATGGCAGCACCACTGAACTGGATTTATACGGAATTATATGGATTTATATGGAATTATACGGCAGGATAACTGGAACTATACGGAAGTATCACTGGAATTATATGGCAGTATCACAGGAATTATACACCAGTATTGTGATAATTATATGGCAATATCACAGGAATTATACGCCAGTATCACGGGAATTATACGCCAGTATTCCGAGAATTATATGGCAGCATCACAGGAATTATACGCCAGTATCACAGGAATTATATGGCAGTATCACAGGAATTATAAATCAGTATCTCGGGAATTATATGGCAGTATCAAAGGAATAATACGCCAGTATTCCAAGAATTATACGGCAATATCACGGTAATTATACGCCAGTATCACGGGAATTATACTGCAGTAACACTGGATGTATGGCAGCAGAGGAAACCACCACTGTGACTGGTCACTGGACTGATGCTGCACAAGACACTTCCCCTGGTCTAATGCAGAACAACACAGCACCACTGAAAGGGACTTATACAGCTACACTGGATATATGGCAGCAGAGGACACCACCACTGTGACTGGTCACTGGACTGATGCTGCACAAGACACTACCCCTGGTCTGATGCAAGACAACACAGCAAAAGTGCAAGGGATTTATACAGCAGCCAGCAGCACTGGGGACATACAGCAGCAGATGACACCAACACTGTGACTGGCTGGCCTGATGCAGCATAAGTCACTGACTACACTGGACTGGACTGAGCAGCACAACACAGCACAAGACTCGCCACCCCACTTTCCTGCCCCCACACAGACACTGAGGACAGAGACACGTCCTCTCACTACACTCTCCGAGACTGGAGTGAAAAGGGCCGCGACGCGCAGCTCCTTATATGGAATCCAAACCCCGCGAGAATCCGACAGCGGGATGATGATGTTTTGCCTCTTTCGGGTTTCCGAGTCATGCAGGAAAACCCGAGCCTGGCTCGGAACCGGACTCGAATGGTGAAGTTCGGTACGGTTCGGTTCTCTGAGAACCGAACCCGCTCATCTCTACATAAATGATATCTATTATGCATTAGAATTGAATAAAAAATATTTGCACATTGGTTTCAAATTCTGTGGAATGGCCCGTAGGGCGGCCTCTCATATGCTGGTGCTGTGATATAGAGAATGGAGGATGAAGACCTGTGGACCTTATATTCCTATCTTGTATTAAATATATTTTATATATATATATATATATATATATATATATACACACACAGAGTAAAAACCACAGCACTCACCGCACCAGAAGCGGGGCACAGCTATGCACTTACCACTCACAGGGTGGGGTGCATGTAACACTGCACTCTCCACCACAGAAGCGGGGTACACAGCTGTACTTACCACTCACAGGGCGGGGTGCATGTAGCCCATGACCACATCGCTCTAATAAATACAAACAGAGAACCCAGCACTCACCAAAGTAAACTCACTTATCCTCAACAATTCAATAAATAAATGATGGGGGTTTAGTTGGTGGATTGGCCAATGCACGGAAGCCTGTATACCGATTTTCAAGGTACCCCACCTTCATACAGGTCCTACACTATCACAGAGTCTTAAAACCTGACTACCACACTGCTGCATCATCTGCCTGCTAGATGTAATGTGTACCTGCCACAGACTTTATGGCTTTTAAAGGCACACTAGTCACCTATTGCACTGGCTCAAAGATGATTGCTAAAAAACAGCTGAGACAGGTTCAGGATAATAAAGTCCACACAGGGGTGCATGAGAAAGCTAGTGGCCACGGTTAATAAGAGCTAACCATAGATTAACCCCTTCATATACACACAGAGTAAAAACCACAGCACTCACCGCACCAGAAGCGGGGCACAGCTATGCACTTACCACTCACAGGGTGGGGTGCATGTAACACTGCACTCTCCACCACAGAAGCGGGGTACACAGCTGTACTTACCACTCACAGGGCGGGGTGCATGTAGCCCATGTGGTAAGTGCATAGCTGTGCCCCGCTTCTGGTGCGGTGAGTGCTGTGGTTTTTACTCTGTGTGTATATGAAGGGGTTAATCTATGGTTAGCTCTTATTAACCGTGGCCACTAGCTTTCTCATGCACCCCTGTGTGGACTTTATTATCCTGAACCTGTCTCAGCTGTTTTTTAGCAATCATCTTTGAGCCAGTGCAATAGGTGACTAGTGTGCCTTTAAAAGCCATAAAGTCTGTGGCAGGTACACATTACATCTAGCAGGCAGATGATGCAGCAGTGTGGTAGTCAGGTTTTAAGACTCTGTGATAGTGTAGGACCTGTATGAAGGTGGGGTACCTTGAAAATCGGTATACAGGCTTCCGTGCATTGGCCAATCCACCAACTAAACCCCCATCATTTATTTATTGAATTGTTGAGGATAAGTGAGTTTACTTTGGTGAGTGCTGGGTTCTCTGTTTGTATTTATTAGAGCGATGTGGTCATGGGCTACATGCACCCCGCCCTGTGAGTGGTAAGTACAGCTGTGTACCCCGCTTCTGTGGTGGAGAGTGCAGTGTTACATGCACCCCACCCTGTGAGTGGTAAGTGCATAGCTGTGCCCCGCTTCTGGTGCGGTGAGTGCTGTGGTTTTTACTCTGTGTGTATATGAAGGGGTTAATCTATGGTTAGCTCTTATTAACCGTGGCCACTAGCTTTCTCATGCACCCCTGTGTGGACTTTATTATCCTGAACCTGTCTCAGCTGTTTTTTAGCAATCATCTTTGAGCCAGTGAAATAGGTGACTAGTGTGCCTTTAAAAGCCATAAAGTCTGTGGCAGGTACACATTACATCTAGCAGGCAGATGATGCAGCAGTGTGGTAGTCAGGTTTTAAGACTCTGTGATAGTGTAGGACCTGTATGAAGGTGGGGTACCTTGAAAATCGGTATACAGGCTTCCGTGCATTGGCCAATCCACCAACTAAACCCCCATCATTCATTTATTGAATTGTTGAGAATAAGTGAGTTTACTTTGGTGAGTGCTGGGTTCTGTTTGTATATATATATATATATATATATATATATACTTAAATGGGGGCTTAGAATATAGAGGGTGTTTAATATTTGAGGGAAGATGTACTAAGAGTTGGAAAATGATAACATGGAGAGAGATAAAGTACCAGCCACTCAGCTCGTAGCTACCATGTAACAGGCTATTGAGCAGATGTACTAAGCCTTGGAGGGTTATAAAGAGGTGAAAGAGATAAACTACCAACCAATCAGCTCCTGTTATTTTTCAAACACAGTCTGAGCTAATTGGTTTGTAAATTATCTCTCTACAGTTTATCACTCTCCAAAACTTAGTACATCTGCCCCATAGAGAGAGAGATTGTAATTTATGAATTTAGTCAGTGGGTAGAAACTTATAATATTTCCTCATTAAGCAATATAACACTGATATAGTTTAGTTTCTAGTGTTAACCTTCCAATTAACAGGACATTTTATTTTAATCATGTAAAATACAGTCATCATTAGAAGATGTGCACTCCCTTGATGTTCTCAATGTTTATATCTCAGCATTTAATGTATAGTATTTGTTTGTATAAATCAGCTGTCAGCTGTATTGATAAGAAGTCCCATGCACGTTCCCAGCCAGTAATCTCATAATTGATATTGATGGTGTTTTCTGTGATTAGGCCTCTGTTTCTCCTGCATTGCTGCAGTTTAAAGACTCATCCTTCTCTGTATTGTCACCTCACCATCTTGACTGCAGACCACTTCATCCTAATAGAGCGGCTCTTTACAGCTCTTAGCCATATCTCTGAAAGGCAGTCGGGAAAGTTAATTTTTGCAACACAATTTCTACAGTGCTCTGGGCAAAACTGTCTATCTTTGCTTTCCTTACTACAGTATAATCAGCTTTGCTTTAGGATTGGTCAGCTTATTTGGTGGTAGAACTACTGTATGTTATTTTACTAATTCTATGGTATAAAAACATGAAAACTTTGAAACTAAGGGGGTAATTCAGAGTTGACCGTAGCAGCAAATTTGTTAGCAGATGGGCAAAACCATGGGGGTCATTCTGACCTGTTCACACCCAGCGGTTCTTTGCTGCGGTGCGAACGGGTTGGAAATGCACGCGTGTCGTTGCCTGGCGACGATCGTCGCTGGTCAACGACGCTGCCAGCGACAAACGTGATCACAGTGGCGATCGCAAGAAGATGGACAGGCGGGAGGCATTCCGGGGCAGAAACTCACCGTTTTACAGGTGTAGTGAGTCCAACGCAGGCATGGCGAGGCATTTGGAGGGCGGATGTCTGACGTCAGGACCGGGACCTTCATCGCTGGATCTCTTACCCAGGTCTTGTTTTGTAGGAAACTTTTTTAGCACAGCAGGATTGCACAAGCGTTCGCAGCCCTGGTATGCTAAAATACACTCCCCCATAGGCGGAGATTAGATGTTCGCAGCAGCAGCAAAAAATTGCTTGGTGCGATCAACTCGGAATGAGGGCCCATGTGCACTGCAGGGGGGCAGATATAACATGTGCAGAGAGAGTTAGATTTGGGTGGGGTGTGTTCAAACTGAAATCTAAATTGCAGTGTAGAAATAAAGCAGGCAGTATTTACTCTGCACAGAAACAAAATAACCCAGCCAAATCTAACTCTCTCTGCACATGTTATATCTGCCCCTCCTGCAGTGCAGCGATCGGGACGGAACTGTGCATACGCCGGCGCCGGCGTTACCTAGCGATCGCCTCTGAGGCAGGGGCGGTCGCTGGGCCGGAGGGGGCTGGACGGTGGCGTTAAGACTAGAGATGAGCGGGTTCGGTTTCTTTGAATCCGAACCCGCACGAACTTCACTTTTTTTTTCACGGGTCCGAGCGACTCGGATCTTCCCGCCTTGCTCGGTTAACCCGAGCGCGCCCGAACGTCATCATGACGCTGTCGGATTCTCGCGAGACTCGGATTCTATATAAGGAGCCGCGCGTCGCCGCCATTTTCACACGTGCATTGAGATTGATAGGGAGAGGACGTGGCTGGCGTCCTCTCCATTTAGATTAGATTTAGAAGAGAGAGAGAGAGAGAGATTGCTGTGATACTGTAGATTAGAAGAGAGTGCAGACAGAGTTTAGTGACTGACGACCACAGTGACCAGTGACCACCAGAGACAGTGCAGTTGTTTGTTTTATTTAATATATCCGTTCTCTGCCTGAAAAAAACGATACACAGTCACACAGTGACTCAGTCTGTGTGCACTGCTCAGCCCAGTGTGCTGCACATCAATGTATTGTATATAAAGCTTATAATTGTGGGGGAGACTGGGGAGCACTGCAGGTTGTTATAGCAGGAGCCAGGAGTACATGATAAATAATATTATATTAAAATTAAACAGTGCACACTTTTGCTGCAGGAGTGCCACTGCCAGTGTGACTAGTGGTGACCAGTGCCTGACCACCAGTATATTAGTAGTATTGTATACTATCTCTTTATCAACCAGTCTATATTAGCAGCAGACACAGTACAGTGCGGTAGTTCACGGCTGTGGCTACCTCTGTGTCGGCACTCGGCAGGCAGTCCGTCCATCCATAATTGTATTATAATATAAATATATACCACCTAACCGTGGTTTTTTTTTCATTCTTTATACCGTCGTCATACTAGTTGTTACGAGTATACTACTATCTCTTTATCAACCAGTGTACAGTGCGGTAGTTCACGGCTGTGGCTACCTCTGTGTCGGCACTCGGCAGGCAGTCCGTCCAACCATAATTGCATTATATACCACCTAACCGTGGTTTTTTTTTCATTCTTTATACCGTCGTCATACTAGTTGTTACGAGTATACTACTATCTCTTTATCAACCAGTGTACAGTGCGGTAGTTCACGGCTGTGGCTACCTCTGTGTCGGCACTCGGCAGGCAGTCCGTCCAACCATAATTGTATTATAATATATACCACCTAACCGTGGTTTTTTTTTCATTCTTTATACCGTCGTCATACTAGTTGTTACGAGTATACTACTATCTCTTTATCAACCAGTGTACAGTGCGGTAGTTCACGGCTGTGGCTACCTCTGTGTCGGCACTCGGCAGGCAGTCCGTCCATCCATAATTGTATTATATACCACCTAACCGTGGTTTTTTTATACCACCTAACCGTGGCAGTCCGTCCATAATTGTATACTAGTATCCAATCCATCCATCTCCATTGTTTACCTGAGGTGCCTTTTAGTTCTGCCTATAAAATATGGAGAACAAAAAAGTTGAGGTTCCAAAATTAGGGAAAGATCAAGATCCACTTCCACCTCGTGCTGAAGCTGCTGCCACTAGTCATGGCCGAGACGATGAAATGCCAGCAACGTCGTCTGCCAAGGCCGATGCCCAATGTCATAGTACAGAGCATGTCAAATCCAAAACACCAAATATCAGTAAAAAGCCTCTTTTTTTCTTTGCGTCATGTGCTGTTTGGGGAGGGTTTTTTGGAAGGGACATCCTGCGTGACACTGCAGTGCCACTCCTAGATGGGCCCGGTGTTTGTGTCGGCCACTAGGGTCGCTAATCTTACTCACACAGCTACCTCATTGCGCCTCTTTTTTTCTTTGCGTCATGTGCTGTTTGGGGAGGGTTTTTTGGAAGGGACATCCTGCGTGACACTGCAGTGCCACTCCTAGATGTGCCCGGTGTTTGTGTCGGCCACTAGGGTCGCTAATCTTACTCACACAGCTACCTCATTGCGCCTCTTTTTTTCTTTGCGTCATGTGCTGTTTGGGGAGGGTTTTTTGGAAGGGACATCCTGCGTGACA